>NW_017731685.1:1848421-1881801 GCF_001890085.2 Hipposideros armiger | reverse complement strand
AGAGGAGAGAGCAGGTAAATTAAGAAGAGAAAAACAGACAGATAGGCTTTATGTGTTTCATGTTTTAAGATAAAGCTATGGTCAGCTTGGGGAAGAACTAAGAACATAAAATCCTGAAGCCCTTTATAAGAATCATAGTTTCTCTTCACTATAGAGTCCTTCTTGGTTCAGGACGCACGGATGTGTCTGTACCCCATAGAGTCTCACACACTTGGTGAGAGGACCTGAAGGAGGAGTGGGAACTGGACCCCATTTTTGTCTGACAAAAGTGTCTCTCATTATGCTAACAAAGGACCTAGGCAGACAAAGCCTCTTTGTTTGGGGCCACCCTAATCCTGATTCTCTGCTGGCTAACCTACCCCAGCACAAGGCTTTTAGAACTCACTGTTGTATTCAGCTCCTGCCTGCTAAGTTTGGCCATCCTACAACCACATAAATAATTCTCACAATACTGTACTTCCAACTAGTGGCCTCTTTCCAGACTGTTAGCAACTTGCCAGCCTAGTGAGCCAGTGTCCTTTGGATCTCCAGAAAGGAGCACCAAGTAAAACTATTCTTTGTAGGGTGGGGTAAGGCAGGAAAGTATTTTCCCCCGTATTGGCCTTTGTGACCCACTCAAAGCAGGGGCACCCCTAAAGAACCCCTTGGTACAGAACCTCATTTCGTGAGTAAATTAGGTCACCCAGGTACCTCTGGATCCTCACAGTCTAGCTCAGCAGTTTCTAGAAGCACAGGGATTTATTCATCAGCAAGTATGAAATTTACCCAAGAACTGTTCAACAGTTGTAATGCCAAAGTGGTTGTTCGTTATTGCTCTGGCATTAACACAGCTGAAAAGTGTTCAACTGCCCAGGTTGTTGGCTAAGCCCGAGGAGGCTGTCTTTCTTTTCAAGCCTTTGGGAAGACAGGTTAATGTGCATGGCTGGTTTCTCTCTCCCCTCCTCATTGCATTCAGTAGTTCTGGGGGGTGGGGGGGTCTCAAGAACCTGCTTTATTTTTGCGAAGCGCCACCAGGTGATTCTGTTGCAGAGATTTGAGACTACTTTGAAAAGACACCTCTCTAGTAAAACTTTCTTAAGCGAGGGGTTGGAGCTTGGTGAAAATCGAAGGGATGTGAATCCTAGATGTGTGTCTGTGGCGTGGGCCTGACTTCTTCGTAATGATATCACATATCACTTCCCACATTCCTCCTAGAGTGTGTTTTCTTTTTGTTTCCTTTGACCCCCTTGTTCTCTATGGCCTATTGTTCGGTATTGTTCTCTTTTTCTTAGGTTTGAATGTACACCCGATAAACTAGATAAACTAGAGCTCAGGAGAAAATCCTACCATCTGTCTCTTTAAGCCAAAAAATTATCCACTGACTCTCACCGGGGACAGAACCCAGTAAATAGAAAGCAAACTCTATCACTATATCTCAACCCACTTCTAGTCCTAATTCTCCTGACTGTATGTACATTTTTATGTAGTTGTTTGTACTTTTATACCTTTCTCACTTAACATTGTATCACAATGCATCTCCAGTTATCAACATTGATAAAATAGTTATTCTTATTGGGTTTATCTTTTCATGTCTAGTAATAATTAAACAAAGTATAGGAACTGCTGTTTTTCTGTTGTAAATTTAAGGAAAATGGCTGTACTTTTGCTTTTTTGCTAGAGAGCTGATAGGAGTTGTAAGGTAAACAGATTTACAAGTTTCTCCCAAAAAAAACACTAGTTGGTGCTTTTATGATACCAAGCCATGTGCTAGGGCTAGTGATAGGACAATGAAGAAGATATACCTAAATCCTGGAAATCTAATAGGAAAGACAGAAAAGCAATTAATAAATTGTGGTAAGTTCTAGGAGGGAAATAAGCAGGGTGTTTAAAAAGAGAATAATAGAGTAGAAGACATGTTACAGTATAAGGTGGTCAGACAAGGCCTCTTGAAGGTGGTGACATTTCAATTGAAACCTCAAGAGAAGACCCTGAAAAATATGTGCATGGGATCGGGATGAAAGGTCGGGCGGGGAGAGAGAATCTGAAAAAGTCTTGGAGGCTGAGCAGGCCTTGGCATCTTCAAAGAACCAAAAGGGGAACCATGTGCTGAATGGGGATGTGGGGGTTATGGTATGAGACAAGGTTAGAGATGGAGATAAACAGAATTACACCGGGGCTTTGGAGGCCAAGACAAAAATGTGTGCTTTATCTCCAGCAGTCTAAAAAAAAATCACTGCAGGGTTTTAAAGAGGACAGTGACATTATCTGTTTAACACTGGGAGCCCTGTGCAGAATGGATAGGCTAGGGCAAAAACGAATGCAGGCAGGTAAAAGAGGAAGTTCTTGCAAGAGGCACCTGAAAGACGGTGGTGGCTGGACCAGGTGGCTGGTGGTGAAGATGGTGAAAAGTGACAGGCTGGAGGTAGATTTTCAAGGCAGACTCAACAAGATTTGGTGGAAGATGGGTGGTGGAAGGGTGAGGGAGAATTAGATTTTAAGAAATGATCCCTGGTTTTCAGTGGGAGCAACTCAGCGGATACAACGTCACTTTCTAACATGGTCCACTTCACTGCCTTTCTGCAAGGTGCTTTTCATACCCTATTGAGCCGAGATGTAAGCATGCAAGAATCTCACCAGAAGCTCAAAGAAGAACCAGGCGTACTTGAAGACGGTTTCTCTCACCATTCCGGTGCTGACCACCATCTGCAGGGCAAGCTCCTCATGGAAATGCTAGACGACAGACACAAAAAAAACATTACGTTCATGTAGTGGCAGTCTGTGAGGACACATGCTTTATAGACCAACAACTCTTTTCTTTTTTTGCTACTTGTCATAGCTTATTCGTTGCTGACACATGCGTCCGAGATGTGCTAGGCCACAGGTGGATGGCAAAGTCAATGCTGAAATAATCTGAGACTGAGGACGGTTCAGGTAGGTAGGAGAAGGTTGGTGGTGGTATCGTACAGGAGGAGGGCCGGGTTTGACGGAACGGCTCAGCATGGGCGTGAGTCTGCATTCGGGGGCAGCAGTGTGTGTGTTTCCTCTCAGGTCCTGAGTCAAAGCCCCTGTGGGACCCTGTGCAACCCATTCTTCTCTTTGCCCTCAGTTTTCTCATCCTTAAAATCTGTTGGTCAGAAAGCTAAAACTCTTTGAACACCCTAATACCACACCCTTGGGTTCTGGCTTATGTAGCAGATGAGTTCTAAATTCAACACCTAAAGCAAAAATTTGATTATAGCAAAGATTGCCCTGACCAACCTTTAAATTATCCATAATGCACAGTATGCATACAACCCAACTTACTAATTCTTATGTTCATTAAAATTTGAGAGGTCACTCAGCTACACTACAAGGAGACAAATGGAAAATCTATGGGAAGATGTCTGGGGATTCTAACTATTTACATCTCCACTGGGTACTGGTGATGAATGGAGAAAGCTGGAGCTTATCAGTGGATTGTACTTCACTCTGCCAGGTGAGTCAAGCCTTTAAAATCGTAATACTTGTTAACACATTTATTTGCTGTGGGGAGTCTGAAGTGAAGCTCTCCCACCTGGGAGAGGCACGAGGCTGAGTGTGAACCTAACAGGCGTGCACATGATGTAACTTGGCTGCACACAGATCATCCCCCTGTGGGAAAGACACGCTCCACCAGCTTCAAGAGTAACCTCTGGAAAGTAGGTCAGCTTATGGCAAGAAGAGATTAGAGAAGGATAAACTGCTTCTTAAAGGAATGTATGCTGCTTACTGGGCAACATTATTACAAGAACACCTTGCTCTGGAGGTTATAGAAAATAGCCAAGCAGCTAAAACTTGTTTGCTCTGCAAGGACGAAAACACACTGCCTAACCATCTCTCTAAAATGAAATGACTCTCTTCTGGTCCTTGAAATGACAAGAAAACAAGTTAAAACAAAGCAATTGTGAAACCAAACATGACTGGGTCTGGAAGAAATCAGGCTGTGTGTGAAGGTAGTCAGGCTGTAGGCAAATCATGGTTTTAAAAAGGGAAGCCAGTTAGAGCGCAGGCTCATAACACCAAGCTTGCCGGTTCGACTCCCACATGGGCCAAGGGGCTGTGCCCTTCACAACTACAATAGATTGAAGACAACATGTGACTTAGAGCTGATGGGTCCTGGAAAAACACACTGTTCCCCAATAAAATTTCTAAAAATAATAATAATAATAATAAAATAAAAAGGGAAGTGGTACTTGTCATCAGTCACTGCAAAGCCCAAAGCTAAGTTTTAGAATAAGTGAGAATTATTTTCAGTACCTAGCTGTATCTCCTTTCCCTTCTTTTACAGTTAACTCCTGGTTCTTCTCCCCAGATTTTTGATGCCTGAATTCCTGCAGTCTGCAGCCCTGGAAGGGCCTCCCCTCAGTTGATCTTTCCCTCACCCAGTCCAAAGTGAGCTATAATGACATTCATTCCTTCCTTGCCTGTTTAATACACATTTCCCTATAGTATCAGCTGTTGCAAATGCCTTCCATTTTAATAGGAATCTTGAAAGACATGCAAGACCTTAACTTAAGTAGCTGCTAAATGGTGAGACCCTCGGGGGTCTGGCAGAGGAGAAAACTTGGGACAGACAGCTTCCCTCCCACCCCCATCCCTTAAACCACACAGGCCATGACTATTATTGGAGAATTTTGTTAACATAAGGAGTTCTGGTGAGCAGTTTGACCGTTTGTAAAGTCTCTGAACTCATTGGGAAGTCGGATTAGAAAGAATTACGAGAAAGCATCCGTATTCCTTCGATATACACAGTATTGGAATAAATGATACCTATTTATTGCCACGCACATTTGTTGAGGATGACTTGTCCCCAGCTCACCTTCTACTAAAAAAGAAACGAATGCAGTGATTCTCAAAGTGTGGTTCCTGAACCAGCATCACCTGGGGGCTTGTCAGAAACGCAAATTCTTGGGCCCCACTTCAGATCTATTGACTCAGAAACTCTGGGGGTGGGGTCCACCAATCAGTTTTAACAAGCCACCCAGGTATTTCTGATGCATGGTAATTTGGAGAACCACTGAGTTAATAGGTAATTACGTGGTCAAAATATGGGGGAATAAGAGACTCGTGTGTGTGTGTGTGTGTGTGTGTGTGTGTGTGTGTGTGTGTTTTGCGCGCACACAAGAAGGGCAGGAACTATACACGGGCCAATTATCCTCACTGCTCAGTACCTTTTTGCTGACTGGCCGTGGGGCTCCGGCCGCATTCGGAACATCATTATTGCCAGAGCAATAGTAAGACATCCGGTTGCAGTTGCGATCAGTAACCTGAAACACACAAACCATGACTCAACGGTCAACTGACAGTGGTTAACAGGAGAGGTGAAACGGCGGCCTGGAAATCACAACCTCAAAATTCATTTTGAATACGCGTCCTACTTTTTTTTCTGGTTACAAAGGTAAAACAATTGTCATAAATAAATAAATATAAAATAAAGCAGAGAAAGTCAAATGACACCTAATGCTACTTGCTCCTGAGATAACCACTGCCAACAGTTTGATGTGTAGTAACCTATAGTTGAAACCTAGGTGAGTGCCATGGGATGCTAAACAGTCCCGTCAGCATTCTGAATCTGACTCTATTGAGAGAGCAGAGAAAAAGTGTGTGGGAACAGTGCCTCTCTGTGGGTTAGTACAGTACTGTACCTAGCCTCCGAAACACTGCATTTAAGAAATTGTCAAAAACCACTTTGGACCAAATTTCCTCCCCTCACTACAAAACCATTAGGAAATTCTTAACCCAGTCTACATAGAAATTTAATATTTTCACTTTAATGAAAGAAAACCATTACAATCAAGGCTATCAATGATAACTGCAGACAGCTTCTCCCTTGGACGATGAATCAGCAAATGGTATTGCTTAAAGGGATCTTAAATATGAGACTGAACCACGGTGTGCTGGCAAATGTTTACCAGCTCGGTGGGGAGGGGCTGACTTGCAGCGTTGGCCAATTTCTGTGCTGTACATGCTTCCATCGTGGCTGATGTCAAGTTAACGTGACATCACTGAACATAACGCTGAGAAGAGATGTACAGTAGCAAATCGTTATCTAGTATTTCCACCAGACAGACACAATAGGCAAAAATACCTCAAGAACACAGATAGTAGTAAAATATTGCAGAATCATTAGGAAAGGATAAGTTTGAGTACTGCCTTTTCAAAGTGGAATAATTTTAGATTTATGGATAAATGCAAAGGTGGTACGGAGAGTTCCAGTACAGCCTCTGTCCAGCTTCTCTTAGTGTTAATATCTTACACAACTATGGTACATTTGTACAAACTCAGAAATTAACATTGGCATCTTACTATCAACTAAACCACAGACTTTAATCAGATTTCACCAGCTTTTCTACACATGTCCTGTTTCTGTTCCAAGATACAATTCAGGGTATCCCATTGCATTTAGGTTACCTTAGTTTGTGCTATAACCTGTTTAATTGTTAGTTTATATAATTTATTGTTAAATAATGTCTGTGTCGAACAACTGGTTCAAAAAATTCTGCTGATTTAACAATCAGCTCTTAGAAACTGGCACGAGCCATCTCCAGCGCCTCCCTGGGTTTATTTTGTGTGTCAGAAAGGGCAGAATATCAACAATTTCCTATGGTGCAAACTATACATCAGAATCTCTGGGGCTTGCGGGTGGATCCAGTGCTTTAAAAAGATGCACAGATGACTGTTGAGTTCAGCCAGGGTTCAGAACCTCAGTGGGGATGAGGACAGGCCCAGGGCAGGAACTGGCTTGTTCATGACCACATGGCTGGCTGCTGTCAGAGCCGACCCAACCCTGGTGTGCAGGTTCCCTTTCTTACAACAGACTGTCTCAAGTGGGTGGATTTTGTATGGGAAGCTGTCAGAACCCACAGAGTCTGATTTATCTAAATCAGGGAAAATGATATTGTTCTAAAAGCTTAGCCACTTTGAGGCCACAGATAGCTAGAAAGAAAATTCAGACTAAGAATTCATGGTAGCTTTGTGAAAAAACAAAACATTGAATTACACACTTTAAAAGCGGTGAGTTTTATAGTATGTGAATTACATCATAATTTCTAAAAATTTCAAACGGGAGACATTCTACAAAATACCTGACCAGTATGCCTCAAAATTGTCAAGGACATCAAAAACAAGGGAAGTCTAAGAAACTGTCACAAACAAGAGGAGCCTAAGGAAACTTGACTACAAACTATATGGTATTCTGGGACAGAAAATGGAATTTAGGGGAAAACTGAGAAAACATGAATAAATATGAACTTAATAATAATAATAATAACATCAACATTGGTTCATTAACTGTGGCAAATGTACTATTATAATGTAAAGTGTTAATAACAGGGAAACTGGGTGTGTGGTATAGAAAAACTTTCTGTACCATATTCACAATAATTCTATAAATCTAAAACTGTTATAAAAGTTTATCAAGAAAAAGCAAATAATTCACGGCAGAAAAAATAATATAGGGCAAGTCACCGACTCGTTCAGGATCTCAGTTTTTATTTGTTTGTAAAATTTGGCATTGCTCTTTGGGATTATTATATGGGATAATCAATCTATGGATGTTAATGAGTGAAAAAGGCAGACATGAAAAAACAAAACAAAACAAAAAACCACCTTTCTAGGCATCAAAAAAAGTTAAAGTTAAATTTTTTCCTTGGAAATAGAATTCATGATATTCAGTGACTCACTGTGGCTCCACCAGCTATGCCCTATAAACACCCTACCACAGCTAACTAACTCTGAGAAGGTCCTCAAAAATGCCAGTCTTGCCTCTGCATCTTTCAGGGTGGTGTTAATCACTTAAAAAAGAAAAGAACATTAATAAGCCTAAAGTGAAGCACTAACGCATTTGACCAACATGGTGGGCAGCAGTAGTGTTTGATTTTGCATGGTTTCTCCCAGTGTTAGTTAAAAATAAAAAAGCCCGTGTCACATTGCAGGGCTTGTCATCTTCCCTACCTTTGAAGACATGATGTTCTTAACTTCCTCGTCTGCCGCGGAGTGTGTTCCCACGAGGTCTGGGTTACTGCTGCTCATCACCCGGGCCTGTAGCAGCTTTGAACTCACAGCAGCCGCAGATGTGCGTCCATATGTGTGGTAGCGAGGGTCAGGGATGGCAGTGGGGCCGCCTGTACCCCACCAGGTCCAGACATGTCAACAGAAAGGGGGTCAGTGTTACTTACTGGGCTTGAGAAGGAACTCAAGAGGGATAGGATAGATACATTAGGTAATAGATTAGGTCTTGGAATTAGGGTCTTCTTACCAAAGGCCTAGGGGAGACCAGGGAGGCAATGTTTTTGGAGGGCAGTAGATAGGATGTAAGGCAGTAGGGAGTGGTGAGGACTGTGGCAAACTGGAAACGCATGCCTCATCCAGAGGCAGGGGCTGCTACTCAGCTCCAGCCTATGACTGCCATGGGGAAATAGCCTCCAGGGCTGCCAGAGCTTCTGATTGCTCAAGACCAGCTGGAAATGTGGATATATTTTATTTATTAACATTTAAATAATGACAACTTTATAAGTGATACAGTAAGATTTTCTGAGATTTGAGAATCCAAGGAATCATCTGAACCTTATGAGGATAAGTACATACTATATATTGATGTTTTTCACCTTTTAAGTATTCATATGTCTTCAAAAGTGATTATGTGAGTCTATGGTATATTACCAGTATTTTTAAAAACTCAAAAAAAAAATTGCCAGTTTACTTGAAATGAGGCTGCGTGGACTACTAAAAAGGCCAAGTTTCTTCATTAGGGCCTGGGACTTTGTGAACTTGTTGATGCTACCTTTTATATCATGTTGACCATACGTTCTGTTCGATTATTACCTATGTAAATAATTAAGAGTGGAGAAATGGATTATTATTATTTCAAAGGTTTAGTTTGAGGGAAATGAGAAAAGGGATTTATTTTTTCATAATGAAAAGTTTAGGAGCCACTGCTTATCCCTACTATTGAATATATATATGTATATATGTGTGTGTGTGTGTGTGTGTGTGTGTATACACAATTTTTCTTATTGTTATCCTAGAATCTTAGGCATCTGTTGTCATTTCTCCATATTTTAGAAAAGAGATCCTATTAAGAAGCACAAATTGGTAGTTACAAATTAGTCATGGGGATGTAAAATAAAGTATAGGGAACATAGTAAATAATATGGTAATAATTATGTATAGTGCCGGATGGGTACTTGACTAGTCAGGGGGATAATTTCTTAAATTATACAAATACCTGACTACTACGCTGAACACCTGAAATTGATATAATGTTGAATGTCAACTGTAATTGAAAAATTGAAAAAGGAAGGGAAAGGCGAAGAGGAATAAGAGGTTCAAATTTCCAGGTATAAAACAAGTAAGTCATGGGGATGTAATGTACAGCATAGGGAATATAGTCAATAATATTGTGATAGCATAGGACGGTGTCAGACGGTTGCTCGACTTATGGTGATCACTTCTTTAGGTGTATAAATGGTGAATAACTATTAGTTTAGGTGTACACCTAAAACTAATAAAATATTGCATGGTAGCTATATTGTAATAAACATTTTTTGAAAAAGAGATCCTAACCGAATCAGAAATTACCTACTGGGTAAAGACCAGTGAGGGATTATCAAACAGGCAGATAAAATACATGCTTAGAGTATAAGAAGAAGGAGGGAGGCCGGGAGACAGCAAGAGAGGAAAACCTAGAAATAAACTTTTCATTTTAACATTCATGTTCGTTTTGTGTTATCCTGAAAAGTAAAATGTAACTTCTGGGCTTTTTATTTTAATTAGAATTCCTTGGCAGCGGGGTGGGGCTCAAGATGCCCTGCCCGACAGCCCCCCGCCCTGGAGGCCACGCTACCTGACTTGGGCAGGTCTCTCTGCAGCTCAGGCAGGCGGAAGACGTAGTGCACGTAGGAGGCCAGCAGGCAGTTCCTCCCGTGCTGGTCCTTGCCCAGGTCCTTGCTGTTGTGCAGGCTGTTGGCGATGGCCACCACGGACTCGAAGGCAAACTGCGAGAAGTTGGCTGAGGAACCAAGATAAAAACGGGCAGCTTCACAGTTAGCCCCTAATGAACCGAGGTAGAACGTTCCCTGGGGCAGTGAGGGACAAGGGGTCCTGACCGCTGACCAAAGGAACTAGGCTGGTCAAGAGGATGGCCTGGGGCGGGATGCGTGTTTTTGAAAAGCTCCAGCATGCTGGCGCTGCTGATTGCCTATCGCTTCACACGGCCTTCCTCATCTTCCTCTTCCTTCCAGAACTGGTTTTTCATGACAAAGAGGCTATCGAGACATCCTCTCCTGTCTAAACCATGTTGTGAACGGAGGCTACTCAGTGAGGTCTGCACGGACGTTGTCAGTGAAGAGTCTCAGGCCCCTCCCCAGGCCCCCTGAGTCAGAATCTGCACTTTAACAAGATGCCCAGGTGATTCTGTTCTATGCCCACTGTGGTTTGACATGCACTGTTGCACAACACAGATTCTTCGTGGACTGATGGATCTAAAAACATATGTGGATTATGTCATTTCAAACAGTGGACCTTTACAAAGGATGGATTTACCATCCACACTCTCTTCTTCTAGAGCGTCAGCACGCCACAGTTTGGCTCCACCCTATTTATCCAACCTTGGACCCTTTTCTGCTCAAATTCATCTGCCCTTAAAATGAGGCACGGATCATATTGTCCCCAACACGTGTCTGCTGTTTCTCATCTGTGATTTTGCTCATGCCGTTGTCCTCACCTAGAAAGCAGTCCTTGCTGCCATCCATAAAATCACACCAACACTTCAGTGGTTGACGCAATCCCATCTCCTCCACAAAGCCTCTGACCCCACTCAGTACAGGCCTTAAGCGACACCAAATCACAAGGTTTTCTGGCTGTTTCTGGTGGTAAATCCTGTTTCTCTGAGCAGGCTGAAAGCCCTTCTGGGACAAAGTGCATTTCTCATACTTTCTTGTCCCCCTACTGTGCCTTCCATAGTGCCTGACACAGACAGGTCTGAATAAATGCTTCTACTCTAAATGCCTCTGCTTATTCTGCCTGTCCCAACACCCTGTCGCCCCCACGACAAGGTGGCAACTTGCTATGGAGAAGAGGCTCAAAATGTGTGAATCAGCATTTTGTCTAGTACAGAAGTCCGTACTACATAGCTGAAACATACAACGCAGCATGACACACATGTGGGAGGCAGAGAAAGAAATTTCCGGAGAATAGTGGCCACCGCTTTGCAGGAATCTAGCTAGAGAGGTGACAGTTACACATATGAGATGTTAGCCTACAACGCAGGATGTCTTATCTGTGGAACCACAAAAGATGCATCCTAGGATATGGTGCAAATCAAGAGATTAAGAAGACATGCTCTTCCCTGGCTCTGAAATCCAATGAGCTCAGCGAGCAGCCCCCTCCCCCCCATCAGGTTACTCATACTCCATAGCCCAACTCTGCCATTTACTTCTTTCCTGGCACTCCCATTCTTTTCTGTTTCTCACTTTGCCATGCTCATTTAACTGTCCACATTTCAGCTGCTTTCCCTCTACCCCTCCTTCAAGGCCATCTCAAACACCGTCTTCTTCCTAGGGGCCTCCTTCATTCTCCCGGGTGAATGTTTGCATGTCCCCCGCCCCAATATTTAGCTATGTCCTTTTGAGGACTCTTGTCCTGCGTTGCTGCTCGTCGCGTTATTGTAAGTCCTCTGAGGTCAGATATGCTCTAGATTATTATTGCAAACCATACAACTGTTAGCACAGTGTTGGGAGCATAGATGGCACCCAAGGGACATCTGCTGGACTCACTGGCACAGGATAACATAAGCCCAGCTGGAAAGAATGTCCAACAAAATGCCCTACAGCAGCCTGTCTGCCCCTGCAGGAGTCGGGAGAACCACGCGACTTACGTCTTACATGACATTATTTCCAAAGGAAGTTTCACACATTGTATTTAGCATTACTTTGTTAAAAAGCAAGCATTAAAATATACTCTAAGACAGAAAAATAGATGACTGGTTGTCAGGGGCTGAGGGGAGGGGTGAATGGGGAGTAACTGCTAAGAAGTATGGGGTTTCGATGAGAATGTTCTAGGATTAGATAGTAGTGATAGTTGCACAACCTTGTCAACATATTAAAACCACTGAATTATACACTTCCGTGAACTTTATGGCATATGTATTATACCTCAATGTAAAAAACTGATCACATTGCATTTCAATTTAGAGAGTTCCTTTCCTTCTATTTAAGATGAGTTGTCCTATTCTTTAAAACATTATATTTCCTTGATGGTCAAGAAAACAAAAATATCTTAGAAGTAAAAGAAACCCATCAATTACCAGAAATGGAATTTGAAAGGTTGCCTCTAATTATTCAATAAATTTATTATAAAAACTATAATTTTAAGCATTCTATTGTGTGTGTGTGTGTGTGTGTGAGTGTGTGTATATATATATACAGTAAAACGTTGGGTTGCAAGTAACTTGGTTTGCGAGTATTCCGCAAGACAAGCAAACATTTCTAATACATTTAACTTAGTAAACAAGCAATGTCTTGCAATACGAGTAGTTTGTTTCCGGAACGAATTATGCTCTCAATCCAAAGTATTAATGTGTGTGTGTCTGTGTATGTGTGTGTGTGTGTGTGTGTGTGTGTGTGTGTGTGTGTATTAATATCCAGGAAGTCTCAGAAAAATAGCACTGGATTTGGCCTCCTTTGGACTCCCATCCTGAACAGAAAGGAAGATCACACTGTCCCTGCTCCCAGGATTCCTGGAAAATCATGTTTCCTAACACAAGGAATGGCCTGCCCCCTCCGCCTCCTCCCAGCCCCACAGGCCTCCTACCTGTTTGGCCGGCAATGACCATGGGCTGCACGGACAGCTGGAAGAGCTTGTCCAGCACCAGGTGCAGGAAGAGCACGAGGGGCTCCAGGCGGGAGGAGTTGAGGCAGATGATGCTGAGCTTCAGCTCGTGCTCCAGCGCCGTCTCCGTGATCTTCTGGTCCAGCACACGGATGGGGAAGGTCACCTGGCTCTCCAGGGAGTGGCAGAGGGTGAAGAACTTCTCCAGGTGGTTGTCCTGGGAAGGCAGACAGCAGGCTTCATGGGTCTTACCGCATCAGTGTTCACCAGTGGCTTCATAAACACAATCAAATAGCTCCTTATAGGCAGACCCTCTTAGCCAATGTTTCAGACCAGAAGTTTTAAGACACAGATGCTTTACAACAAGGTTACTGGCTGCTTTCTAGAGTGGTATGCACCAAACTGAACATCCCAGTAATTTTTCTGAAGAAAATAATTTAGACTCTGACATATTCTGGGAGCCGAGGCAAGCACACCGGGCAAGCAAACACAACCCCAAAAGGGGTCTACGCAGATGCAAAACTCAGACAGTGGCAGGAAAAGGAGGGAATATAGAAGTGAAAATAAGAAAGGCTGGTGAAATGGCAGGATTATAGAGGGAAAATGAGACACAATGGGAAATGAGATAGAATGAGATAGAATTACGGGGGAAATGGGATAGAGGCTTCAAATGAAGGTTCCCCACAATTTCTCAGCCAACAGTGCAGGTACTGGGTTCCTTCATTTAGGTGTTCAACCTTTTTATAAGGTCTTTCCATTTAAATGACAAATAAAACCTGAACAGGCTTATAAGTCTCCATAAAGAACCAAAGGTTATTTTGTTTTAGCCGTGCACAAAGATTTCATTGATCTTTTATTGGACTGTCCTTAGAGGGTTCTCTGCTGAGCCCCATCCTCATTATCAGTCCTCTGGCTCTGATGTGAAGTGGATCTTGATGGCCCTTACCTGGGTGTGAACAGAAGAAACAGCTTGTAGTTCAATATTAAATACTCCCTTATGTCCTTCAGCCCACTTAATGGGAGGATTCTGTACAGGGACTTTCTGTGTTAAAGAAAAAAAAAAAAGATTAGCAATTCAATCCCTTTTTCTGATTACTAACAAGCAGAGCGAAGCAACCTGACTGTAAGTATCAGGGTTATACAAATATTAAACCCCCCAGAAAACTAATATAACTGGCCTTGGAGTTAGAAGCCCTGAGTTCAAGTTCAGTTCTACACTGAACTAGTTATTTTTACTTTGACAAATCAGTTAAGCTCTCTGGGCTTTCGTTTTCTCATGTTGAAAGGAAGGATTTGAACTGAGTGATCTGTCTTTAAGCTTCTAACCAGCATTAATAATTCTTGATTCCAGGAATTGAAATAAAGTCATATGACAGTGATCTCCTCATTCACCAGGAATGTCAGGACAAAGAGTATCTTTATACAACATAAAATTTTAATGCTTTTGAGCAGCTGCAATTACCTTCTCTTTTAATGTTTCCAAGTAGCAATCCTGCTTTAATTATTTAAAATTACTCTTTTATACCATTTATGTTATCAATAGCTCTGTAGTCCTTAGAGACCATTTCTTGCCTTAAATTCCCGAGGAATTGTCTTTCTCTAGAGACTTCACACAGCGTTGGGTGAGGAGCGCCTAGCCTGACACTGCCACGGAGTGCGGGTTTTGTGTCTCTTTCATGTTGATGGAAGGAAATACGCTGCATTTGCAAGGGTAAGAGGGATACATGGGGTGGGAGCCTCTGGAACTCTCTAAGACAGAGTCACAAATTGGGATCTAAAGCAGGATCCAGCCCATAGATGAGTTCTGTTTGGCCCAGTGTTGGAAACTTTTTTGAATTAGTTGCCAACATTTAAAAGTCAGAAAATTTCACATGAAAGCCTGTTTTTCTAATTCTTTTAAGAACTGAAAGATGTGAAGACATTAGGCTTGCATCCCAGAATGGCACGGATCTGTGGAGCAAAGGAGCAGCTGTGACCTTCGATGGGCAATTTCCAGAGTGAAAAAATTCCATCTGGACCTGGCACTCACTATTAATGAGTCCAACTCCTGGGGACAGTGGAGTTTGCCACTTATGATCTAAAGTAGCACTGTCCACTAAAAATATAATGACAGCCATAGACAGGTATGGGCTAGGTTTCATCTTTGAGATGCAGGGAGGGTAAGCAATTTACCCATGTTCATACAGCTAGGAAGTGGCAGAATCTGGATTTTGGATCAAGATTTATTTGTCTCTAGACCCCAGGTTTGCCTACAGCATTAAGGAGCTAAGAGGAGGGCTCTAGGAAATTAGAATGTGCAGCTTGATGGTGCAAAGATGGTTTTGAGGACATCAGAAGGGACTGTGTGTCCAAATCGTAAAGAGTAATCAAGGGAATGTCTGTGAACATACTCAAGTTGGTCTCAGGTGGTTCTGAGGAGTGCAGTTTTGGTCTAAATCCAGGCACAAGCCTGTGGCCCAGGGCAAAGAAAGCTTCTCTCTCCAGAGAAAAAAGGAAATAAGAGAAAAACAGAATAGCCTGGGGGTGGGGAATGGGTAGTCAGAGTAGGTAAGACAGTTGACGGTAAAGCTTGGTACTAAATTCAAATTCCTGAGAATTCTTCAATTTGAAAATTGCAAGGAGGGCCGGCCGAGTGGCGCGATGGTTAAGAACTCGCTTGGGATGCCAGAGGGCCCCGGTTCGGATCCCACATATGAGGGCCAGTGACACTGCCCTCCACAGCTAAGATGCTGAACAACAGCTCAACCTGGAGCTGGGCTGCCTGAGTCGCTGGCAACGGCGTAGGCTGCAGTCCCTGTGGCAGTGGGTTGCCATGGGCTACCGTGTGTAGCCAGCAGCCAGCGTGAGCGGCCAGCAGCCGCAGTGAGCGGCCGTCCAGAAGCCGGCGACTGATCTGCCTCGCCAGGGAAGAGCGCGATGATGGTGCCAACTTGGGCCAGTGAAGCAACGTCCTCCACATCTAGACTGAAGAACAAAACGACAGCAACTTGTCTGTTCCCCTTCCCCCAATTCCCCAGCACTGTTCCCATCCCCCCAATTACCCAATAAAAATCTTTAAAAAAAAAAAAAAGAAAGAAAATTGCAAGGAAAAGAAAAAAGATGAAGGGGAATCTATAGATTAAAATAGTCTTAAAAGACATGCCAACTAACAGCAATGTATGGAACTTATTTGGATACTGATTCAAATAAGCAACTGTAAATAAAAATATGACGTTAATGAGATAATTGGAAATTTGGTCACTGACTGGATATGTGAAGATATTAAGGAATTATTAATTTTAAGGTATAACAATGGCATTGTGATAGTTTAGAAAAAGAGCCCTTATCTTTTAAGATACATAGTACAATATTTATAAACGAAATGATATGATATCCGGGACTTGCCTCAAAATAATACTTATTGGTATAAACCTACACCAACCAGATTGAGAAGATGAGAGCTCATGCTGGTGCAGTCAGAATGGAGGGTCCATGGGCTCTCTTTTAAGGGGTTTATTACAGCAAAGTGGATGGGCAAGAGGTAGTTCAAGACAGCCCAAGAGTCACTCTTGCCCTCTGATGTGCAAACAGCAACCAAGGCTCCACTACAACAGGAGGACACACACAAGGGACACACCTGCAGCACCCAGCTCAGGTAACCAAGGAGACTGCACCACTGGGCCCCACAGAACACTTACTATATAAGGCCACTCTACTAAGACCAGGAGACATAGCAGCCCTACCTAATATATAGAAACAAACACAGGAGGCAGCCAAAATGGGGAGACAAAGAAACATGTCCCAAATAAAAAAAACAGAACAAAGCTCCAGAAGAAGAACTAAACAAAATGGAGACAGGCAAACTTCCAGATGGAGAATTCAAAACTCTGGTGATAAGTATGCTCAGCGATGCAGAACTTCAACAAAGGGATAGGAAACATAAAAATGGACATAGAAAAACATAAAAAAGAGCCAGTCACAAATGAAAAATATAATAACTGAAATGAAGAATACATTAGAGGAGTCAATAGTAGATTAGATGAAGCAGAGACTCAAGTCTCCAATTTGGAAGATAAAGTAGCAGAAAACAATCAGAACAACATGAAGAAAAAAGTATCCAAAATGATGAGAACAGTTTAAGGGGCCTCTGGGACAACATCAAGCATACCAACATTCGCATCACAGGGTACCAGAAGGAGAAGAGAAAGCAAGGAATTGAAAACCTATTTCAATAAATAATGACAGAAAACTTCCCCAACCTGGTGAAGGAAAGACATATAAGCCCAGGAAGGACAGAGAGCCCCAAACAAGATTAGCCCCAAAATACATCATAATTAAAATGACAAAAGTTAAAGACAAAGAGAGAACCTTAAAAGCTGCAAGAGAAAAGCAGTTAGTTACCTACAAGGGAGCTCCCATAAGAATGTCAGGTGATTTCTCAACAGAAACTTTGCAGGTCAGAAGGGAGTGGCAGGAAATATTCAAAGTGATGAAAAGCAAGGACCTACAACAAGATTATTCTACCTAGAAAAGCTATCGTATAGAATTGAAGGACAGATAAAGAGCTTCCCAGACAAGAAAAAGCTAGAGGAGATCATCACCCCGAAGCCAGTATTACAAGAAACCTTAAAGGGACTTCTTTAAGAAAAAGAAGAAAAAAAGATAAAAAATATGAATAATAAAATGGCAATATCTACATACCTATCAACAATTGCTTTAAATGAAAATGGATTAAATGCTCCAATCTAAAGACATAGTATGGCTGAATGGATAAGAAAACAAGACCCTTACATATGTTGCCTACAACAGACTCACTTCAGATAGAAAGACAAACCTAAAGTAAAGGGATGGAAAAAATATATTTCATAAAAATGAAAAAAAAAAAAAAGCTGGAGCAGCAATACTTATACTAAACAAAACAGACTTTAAAACAAAGGATATAACAAGAGACAAAAGAAGACTCAGTAATCCTGCTTCTGGGTATTTATCTGAAGAAACCCAAAACACTACTTCAAAGCGACATGTGCATCCATATGTTCATTGTAGCACTAGTTACAATGGCCAAAATATGGAAGCAACCTGGGTGTCCATCAAAGGATGAAGGGATAAAGAAGAGGTGGCACATATATACACAATGGAATATTATTCAGCCATAAAAAAGAATGAAATCTTGCCATCTTCAACAACATAGATGGACCTAGAGGGTATTATGGCTAAGTGAAATAATTCACACAGAGGAAGACAAATGCCATATGATTTCACTTATATATGGGATCTAAAGAACAAAATAAACGGACAAACAAAGCAGAAACAAATTCATAGATACAGAGAACATTTTGAGGGTTGCCAGGTGGGAGGGGGGATTGGAGGAATGGGTGAAAAGGGGGAAGGGATTAAGAAGTAAAAATTGGTAGTTACAAAACAGTCATTGGAATGTAAAGTATAGCATAAGGAATATAGTCAATAATATTTGTACTAACTATGTATGGTTGTTAGATGGGTGCTTAATTTATCAGCGTGATCACTTAGCAAGTTATATAAATGTCTAATCACTATGATGTACACCTGAAACTAATATAATATTGTATGTCAACTGAAATTGAAAAATTTTTTAAAATACTAAAAAAAAAAAAAAAGAGGCAGCGCAGGAAACAAGAGGGAAGAGTATTGGCACTGGGACATTTAGAGGAATGCAAGCCCAACTGTCCACCTGTGGACTGTAACAATTGACCCAGAAGAGAAACTGATAGAATCTGGCCTGGGAACCTTATATAAGGATCGTGCTAACAGCCGCTGTTGTCACAAGTGGGCTCTACTTGCCTCCGTTTTCACAGTACATTATTCTATGAATCCCTTCATTGTAGATAATGCAAGGTCATGCTGCCTTGGGCACAGGTTGCATTTACTAAATATTTTGAATTGGTGACATCTAAATGAATGAGGTTTCATGGCCAGTTATTTTTCCCATCCTATCAGAACCATGTGCTCTCAGAAAACACCATGTGCTGACAGATGACTATTCCCAAAAACATGCTGAGTATCCTCGGCCATGTTGAAGGGACTGGGAAGTGGATCTGGAAAGGTGGTCCAAGACCATGGCTGAACAAAAAAGAGCTGACAGCCAGCTTGCTGGTTACCTCTGCAGAATGCATGGAGTAGTTGGGTGGCAGCTTTTCCAAGGCAACTGGGAGACAGTAGGATCCAGTTTGAAGACGCTCATTTAAGAGAATTGGCAGCCACTGAAACAGATGACGGAAAGAATAAAGTGGTATTTATTACAGCATATAATTCTGGCAATTTATCTACTAGCTCACAATAATCAAATGCAACTAAACGATGATTAGATATTGACCAGGACTCTTTTTGGCAGTAATTTCTGTCAAGTTCTTTGCATGTTAAATTCTCTAAGCGCTCCTGAGATGGTAATAGCAATGATTTACTGCTTTCAGAGCCAAAGTAGTAGCATTTTTCTTGAAAGCCAATGTTTGTGTGTGTCTGAACAACATCAATGTTTAACTTTCATAGTTTTAAAATAACTTTTTTTCTCCTTGGAGAGAAAAGAGCGTTTTATATGGGAAGCACATATACAAAATTTGAAAATAATGGATATTGCAATGCTTTTTTTTTTTAAATAAAGGAGTATTCTTTCAATATCTATCACCCACTAGTCTTCCATTTCTGAAATCTGTCACTTGCTATGTCAAGTCATCTCTGCTCTTTGCTATAATCTGGTTTGGCACATTCTGTTACTTCTGACAGGAAAAAAGCAAGTGAATAGAATTTCATTGTTTATCTCTGCAGGGACCTTGGATGCACTGAGAACGGCAGTGTGAATTGGCAAGTTGAAGACGACTCACTGAATATCCCAGGAAGCTTTCTGCGGAGGGCCCTTGCTTCTGCTGACAGCTGATATGATAGAAGGTGAACAGGAGGTGGTGATTTACTGTGAGCTTAGCAGGGAGCTTAATTTTCACTTCTTCATAGAAGTCAGGAGACCTGTTTCAAAAGCACATTATACACAAAAAACTTTTAGCAAGAATGATGACTCCTCTGACTATAAATTGTAATGCAATGGACCTTTGCGCCTGAGAATTTGCCTGCTTCGTGTTTTGCTTTTTCTTTTACATCATTCTGCTCCTATGCTGGAAGTCCTTGAGAGCAAGTTTATGTCACTAGATAACTTCACATACATAAGAGCGCTCGCAAACGAAAGGCTTTATGGGGGTGGGGGGGGCAGTGCATTTCTGCACACAGTGGAAAAATCCAACAACTTAACTGGGAAAAGGAAGAAAGGTCAGAGTCCTGCGGAGACCTCCTTTTCTATCTCTAGCCAAAGAACAGAGAGGCACATCAAAGGATTTTGGAGAAACAAATGATGCAGGAAGGAAAAGGCACCTGATTTTACTGAATTAGGAAGTCCCAGGCACTTTACCAAGGGCTTCATGTACATCACTCATTGACTCCTCAGCCCAACCCAGGAACATAGGTTCAGAGGAAGACTTAAATGGGTCAAGGTTATCAGGCCAGGAGCAAAGCCAAGTCTGTCTGACCCTGTACAGATTTCCTTCCGCTACCTGTGAAATGTGAATCATAGTTCAGACATTATGTTGCAACTCCACTGATCCACAGAATAGTGAGTGTTCCATTTCCCCTTTGGTCAAATTAAATTTTCTTATAGTAGGTAGTGGTGCAGGTGTGGAATGGTGTGTAGAAGACAAAGAGGCAGGAAAAGGAGAATGGGATATTGTTTCTGGCCCCCTCCAGCATCTCAAAGCCAAGTGAGGAAATGTATTTGTTTATTGAACACCATAAAACCTCTCTGTATCACACTGGAAGTCTCCAGAAAAGTGAAAACAGTATTAGGTTCTTAAAGATATGTTCCTCTGCCAGTCTCAGTTAATGGCAAAAACTGTGCATCTCTAACATAGAAGAATCATAGAACTAGCATGAATTTCCTCTGTCCCTTAGTCCTTGAAATCATAAAACCTGTTGAGAGGAATCACCTAGGTGATTCAGGAAAACCCGGAGACACTGAGGCAATCTTGGCCTATGTTTAGAACTCTGAAATATACTTACTTATTATGGTATGTAATGGCTGTGTATACTTCCTGCAGAAATTCAGGCCCATTGGATTTTCCAAAGATGACCTGTTCACCAACATAGAAAGGACCAAATTAACAGTGATATTTGGGTAAAGCAAATCAACTACCATCAGCCTAACATGATGTTCTGGTCTCCTAGAGCTGTATTTTGTAACTTAAGAGTGCTGAGTTCTAAAACCAGCTCAAGTGCACAATATACTAGCTATGAAGGGTAAACTGAGATCCCAAGGGGCTTTATTAATGACCGAGGGCCAGAGGGTCGTGGTGCTGGAAAACCAGCGCTTTCTCCCTTCTGCCTCACTGCCCAGAGGTCTATTCTGTAGGCAACGTCACAGCGTGTTGCCCGCAGTGACAGATCCCTCCCTGGTCCTGGCTTATTTTCCCTGCAAAGACATGGGCGTGGTCACGTGGGTGCTCAGGACCGTCACTCGCCTGTCCACATGTGTGTGCTATTGAAAAGAAGACATGTCCTCAGGCCTCATTCAGCCCTCAAGGCACATGAGTCAACAAATGGATTCACCTTTGGGCAAAGGAAAAGAAGGCCCTTTTTCCTAGATGCAGTAATCCCCATGCTGGGTCCCAGGGCCTGGTGAGGGGAGAACAAGCTGGAGTTTGGCTCCGACTCGCCCCTGGCTGAGCACCTGGGCTACATTCAGGATCTGCACAGCTGTGCTTGGCAGCTCTGGTGGACTCGCCAGGGGTCAGAGCAGAGACAACCAGGGGAAGCCACCTCTAGGGTTTCTTTCCCGCCACACCTACAAGAGAATACCTTGCACTGGGAAGGTAGGTGAGACATTAGAAGGATGGTTTAAAAAAAAAAAAAAGTAGATATTTGAAGAATGGAAGCACTGGAAAAAATTTTTCAGCAGAAAGGTACAGTAATTGAATTCTATGACTAACAGAAAATAGTGATAGCTAACTACTCATCTCATTTAGTGGCAGATGGTGAAAAAAACACAAATTCTGGCATTTTGGGTTCCTTAGAGAGCACTGCATTATATATTTGTTATTTGATTTATATTTTGCCTCAGGGTGTAGATCCATTCCCAAAAGGTGTTGAGATGATATGTGCTTATTATTACTAGACTGTACTTTATATTTATCTCTAGATGTGGACTGGGGCTTGGGTACTGTGGTGCATATCTGGAAGTACAGCAAACATGGCTGACACACTGGGCCCGTCTCTCTCTGCTGGTACGGTGGTGTGGAAAAACGTTATGATATTTCTCAGTCATCTAGTACAATCTGCATTTCCAAATTTCACAGCTCCTTGTGGAATAGGTTAGGAAAGAGACTTTCACTTTAGACTGGCCCTGTGTCGTCCTTAGTATGCTGGCGCCAATTTTGGACTAGCCACAAAGGACATGCTGAGCAGTGCTGTCCTGGATAGACACACTCTGTCCGCGGATGAGCCCTGGATTTTATCCATGTTAATGGACAAGGGGAGCTCAGCCCACCCTGGTTTTAGGCCAATGTTTATTCCCCGCTTTACCGGCATAGCATTGCTAGCATCCTCTCCACACATAAACTGGATTTTTATTGTAATGTTCCGAGCAGATGCCAGTTTGTTGGCGAAGTTCAGTCTCTGTGGGTAGACATAGAGAAGGTTTCTGGAAAAGAGAAGATGAAGAACCAGTGAATAAGGCCTAGAGCTTACTTTAACCAAGTTCTTCAGTGACTGCTGAAGCCTGCGCTTGTAAGGTGATTTTCCTAAAGGAGGTTTTCTTTCAGAAGTGAATTATTTTTGAAGGAGTGAGCGAGATGGTGTCGATTCTTCCACTTCAGCTGCAGTTTTCTGATAATAACCAATATTGTTCATTGTTTTGTTACCTATAAAGATGTGTCTGCTGCAGTTGAGAGAGTCTTAATGTCTTAGAATATATACATCTGCCTAGAGGTAACGTATTGTATCTGATACATAGATAAAAAAGCAAAAAAGGTTCAGTTTATTTTAAACAAAATTCATGGTCATCGATAATGGTCTCATTCATTTCTCTTTTGCTTTTTTCCTTTCTAATCTTTATGTGGTAGTTTCAGTTCCTAAATGCTACGGCATTCTGTATTGGTTTAGTTTCCTTTTCCTATCTAAGATGACAATTCAAATTAGCTATATAACAATACACAACAACAACAACATAAATAATATATCCATCCATCCAACAACTACAGGACAGGTTCTAGGCTAAGTATAATTTTGCATATTTTTTCTTTCTACTTGCATTATTACTATACAGTATATTCCACTAAAAGGTAAACTCTATGAGGGTAGCAAATTTTATCTGATGTTTTCAATTCACTAATGTATCTCTAGAAGTTAGAATAATGCCTGGGACATAGTATATGCTAAATAAACCTTTGATGACTAAAAGAATGAATGTGTATCTTTCAAATGAGTCACATTAACTTAAAAAGATAATAATGATACTAACATTTATACAGTACTTATCCTGAGTCAGCCAAGGTTCCAAATACTTTATATTTTTTAATTTGTTTAGGTGTTACTATTATGATATCATCCCCAACTCACAAATGAAGGGAAAAAATGAGATACAGAGATGTTCAATAACTTGCCCCAAATTACACAGTTAGCAAATAGCAGTTGGGAATTGAAGCAGGCAATCTAGCTTTAGAGCTACGCTCTTAACCACTAAGCTATACAACCTCAGATAAGACTCCCACTAAAATGATTAAAATGGCTTTTTCATACTGTGTTATTCATGACATCTCTCAGTGACAGCCTTGCCTTACTTTTCTGGGTCTTATTAACAGTTGAGTGTCAACAGTACACCAGAGGTTGGCTCAATTAGTTAGTGTCACATTCTTAGGGAAAATGTCTTCCTCACTCTTGGTCTATTCTTCTAACTCCTAGGTAACATATTCTCCCCAAACAGACACATTCTTGCCCCAAATGCTTCCAAAATGACAATGCAAGCTTTGT
Organism: Hipposideros armiger; assembly: GCF_001890085.2. Lineage (NCBI taxonomy): Eukaryota > Metazoa > Chordata > Mammalia > Chiroptera > Hipposideridae > Hipposideros > Hipposideros armiger. Next base: position 1,857,957 of record NW_017731685.1, on the reverse strand, counting down.
GTGAACCAGACATCAGAGGGGAGTGACCCAGAGGGAGGTCTAGGGGTTTTTCCTCAGTGAATGTAGGCTCTCATAATTCTTTACAAGAATTTGCATGTTGATCAACACCAGGGTTTCTCAACCTCACCACTATTGACATTTGGACTGGACAATTCTCTGTTGTGCATTGTGGGATGTTCAGAGACATCCATGGCCTGTCCTGTGCATTATAGGATGTTCAGAGACATTTCTGGCCTCTACCCACTAGATGTTAGTAGGATCTCCTCCATACTCAGTTCTTACAATCAAAACTGTCTCCAGGGCCAGCCGAGTGGCGCGTTGGTTAAGAGCTGGCTTGGGACACCAGAGGGCCCCGGTTCGGATCCCACATATGAGGGCCAGTGACACTGCCCTGTACAGCTAAGATGCTGAACAACAGCTCAACTGCCGTGAGTCGCCGGTGATGGCGTAGGCTGCAGCCCTTGCTGCAGTGGGTTGCCATGGGCTACCGTGTGTAGCCAGCAACCACCATGAGCAGCCGTCCAGAAGCCGGCGACTGATCTGCCTCGCCCGGGAAGAGCGCAATGATGGTGCCAACTTGGGCCAGTAAAGCAACGTCCTCCACAACTAAACTGAAGAACAAAACGGACAGCAACTTGTCTGTTCCCTTTCCCTGATTCCCCAATAAAATATTTAAAAAAAACAAAAGAAAATACTGTCTCCAGATATTGCCAAATGTCCCTGGTGAGGGGGAGAAACCACCCAGTTTGAGAACCACTGATTTACACATCTGAATTTGTGCAGCACAGATCTGTACAGCTGTACCTGGCAGATTGCCCATCTTTAACAGATATGGTCAATACCACTTACTAGGCCCATATTCAAGTATAGAGTATGTTCCATTGGAAAAGGGTGAAGTCAATGTTCAAGCATGAGGCAGAAGATGGAGAATTTAAATCTGTTTAATCTATGAAGTCTGGGATACTAGAAAACCAAAAGGGAAGGACTAGGCTGACACTGATTCTGCCCTTTTGTTGTGATAACCAAATGATCCTCCCGTGTGTGTGTGTTTGTGTGTGTGTGCGCGCGCGTGTGTGTGTGTGTGTAGGAAAATGGTCTTTTTTGACCATGTGTGCATAAATCCACAGATTTACCCCACGGCTCTTCCTTGTTATGACATTATCAGCAGTGATAACACTAATAGCCACAACCTTGGACAAGACCCAATGAATGGGCTGAGTGGACCATACAGACTGCCCAAGTAAATCATTCAGTACCAGATATACCAATAAAGAGGGAGTCATGTGACAAAGCTAACGTGCAAGGGAGGGCCAGTGAGAGTACCCTCCTAAACTATGGGGTTCCTGCTCAGAATCCCTGTTCTAGTCTGCAAAGAGGAAGTGAGATTTCTGACTGTTCTGAAATGGGAGCATCCTCAGAGCTAAGCAGATACTAGATTGGAGGGGGTGGTCTACAAATGAGATTTTTTTTCTTAATCATATTCTAGTCTAGATTCACTTTCAGAGTGAGTTTCAAATTTTATTCTGTAATATATTTCATGCAACTTATCTTTGTTAAAAGCAAAGACACTTATTTCACTGAGTCTCATAAAACCTTTAGTCTTATACTAGGTATCAAGCTAAGGATGATTCCATTAGCTTGGTGGTCACTAAAAGCCTCGTCACAAAGCAGGATTGCTCAGTCTGTTCCTCAGAACCTCCGTGCTCTGCAAAACATTAACAAGTGTGGGGAAAGAGTGGGGGTGACCAAACACTGTTGGGAAAGTCTGAGGTAAATCAAGATAAACAGTTTCATGTGTCTTGTGAATCTCCTAAGGGGGAAAGACTCCGCTCCTCCCCACAAACGTTTTGACCTCAGAATTCATCTCATTGATTTATTCTTTCATGGTATATTTCACAAGTTTAACATTCTGAGAAGTCACTTGGGAAAACATTGAAATGAGCTTTCTGGCTACAGAAGAACATTCCACATCAAGTGAGGAAAAGTCAGAACACAAAGATTCTCGAGTGAAATATCTTGTGCAATAGTGAATACTCTCAGGTATTCAAGGAGAAAAAAACGATCCTTGGAACTACCAAGCACACACAGGAGCCGTTACTTTGCATGTGCAAGTCCAAAGGTCACGGAGGCGAATAAATAATATTCCTACTTCTTACTCAACTGCAGTTTCTCTATATTGGGTGACTTGCTGGAGGCAGAATGGGGGTGAAACAGTGCTGGGAAGAGACTGAGTTGCTGTAGCCTATGGCCTCTCTATGCCACCCTGCCTCTTGCACTGTAGTATCCTTACCCTGGCATAGTAGCAACCGGCACCCACTTTTCCCCTCACTTGCTGGTCTTTGTTTCCAGCTTTTTCTAGCTATCATGCTGTCCCCTTGCTGTTCTCTTTTAAGGGGGTCATAACTGGCTTTAAACGGTCAACTGCAGTGACCACTTCCTGCATCCAGGTGAAAAAGAAGATAAATGCAAGACAACAATTTCAGCAAATGGAAATGAATTAAATTTCAATAATGGGCAGAATACTCGATGAGCTTCAAATATCAGTGAAGGGTAGATGGCCTCCCCAGAACAGCAGATGGCAGGCTGTGACACAATGAAAGGATCAGCATAGAATTCGGGGGGTATGCAAGCTGGGAGGCACCTAGCCCGAGCCTCAACTTGTAAACATGAGAAACTGAAGCCATGGGAAGTAACGTGACATTTCACTTTGAGTTAGACACAGCATGGGCACAGGATCCAGCTTAGTGCTGTTCTGACTCTACAATGTGGCTGCCTCAGTGGTACCTTCCAAATCTTCCTTTGTCAAATCGGGGAAGCCCAACCTTGACGCAGGTAGATATAGCTCAACTGCAGATGCCATCAGGAGTGGACATGGATGTAGTAATGATGACAGAAGGCGTTTCATAGTTGAGTGCAGGGGTGTATGTGGGGTGCAGACTCCTCTCTGCTCACTCTGGCTCATGTGCTACCACTCCCCTCAGCAGAGCTAATGTTTACTGAGCAGCAGTGTCGGAAAGTGGTTAAGGATGTTGGCTCTGGAGGCAGAGAGCTGGCCTTGGGTAAGTTACTCAGCCTTTCCTAAACCCCAGTGGGGTTAATAACGGGACCTAAGTCCTGGGGCTGTGGTGAGATGAATGAGTGAGAACTGAATAAATGATAGCTAGGTGATGATTTCCTCCACAGAGCTAATAAATCAGATGCATACCCCAACCTACACTCCCTGCTCCAAGCCACCCTCATGTCTCATCTGGACCATGGCAGTGCTTTTCCAGTTCACCACATGACTTCTACACTTGCCCCTTACCATCTACTCCTTCTCGATTGGTCAGGAGGATCTTTCAAAAGTGTAAAGCACATTATGTCAGGCCCTACAATGGTTTCCCAAACTCCATACATATCATGGGCCTTATGTGATCTGGTCCTTGGCAATTTCTCTGATTTTCCACTCATCCCTTTCCCCATGGGCCTTTTTCAAGGCCTAGAACATTCCCAACTTGTTCTCCCCTGGGGGGTTTTGTACCTGCTTCTCCCAGTTTTTCATATGACTGATTTCTTCTCATCTCTTGGGTTTTAGCTCACAGGTCATATCCTCAAGAAGTCTTTCCCACCATCTTATTGAATTGGTCCACTCCACTCACGCACATTCTCTCTCTCTTTTATAATTATATGATTATCATAAATACATGTGATTATGAAAGTAATCTATGATTATGAAAGGAATATGTTTCCATTTTTTCCAATTTGAATACTTGAAAAGTACAGAAGAGTAGAAAGTATAAACCAGCAACCACCTGATACTTTACGGCACTGAGGAAAATTACTGTTAAGACTAGGATGTTTCCTTCTAGTCTTTTTCCCCTTTATAAATTAAACGCTTTTATCAAACATTTTTATATACAAAACTTTTGTACTTTTTTTTGTTATTTAATGTTGTTCAATTATGACCATTTCCCCAGTGTGATTAAATATTGTTAACACACATGATTTTAATGGCTACATGATATTCCATATTATGAATGCGCCATTATTTACACTAACCTCCCAAATTAAGCATTTAGATTATTTCCTTTTTTCAATAATAAAGCTGTGATAAATGCTTTATTTTGTCTTCATCTTGCCCTTCTGCAGTGCATTAGCATACTTTAGGAAGAATCCCTTTTAGTTACGATATAGTTCAGTTTCTTCATCGTTGAATTAATTGGAAAGACACCAATCAACCTCTCTTTATGCTGAAGAAATATGAGCCAGTTTGTAAAAATGCTTTGAAGTAGCTAGATGAAAGGGTCTGTGTAAATCACAACAGTGGCAGCCCTGCCAGACTGGTTCAGCGAGTTAGTTGTCACCACACTCCTCTCCTATATCCCACTACAGAGGCACCACCTACTTCTTCCACTCATCCCCCAACACTGGTCAACAATTTTGCACATTGCTTCCAAAGGGGTTGCTGACCCCTCTGTTCAAACATCATCACTATGGGCATTCAGTGTCCTGCCCCAGGCTGAATGCACTTTCCACAGAGTACAGAGCTGCAAGGAAACATCAAGAGAATTTAGTCCAACATCCCTTTTTGCAGGCTAGGAAACTGATTCCCAGGGAGGCTAAATGACTTGCCCCAACCTATTTTGAAGAAGATACATTTCTCACAGATCATTATATTTCTTATTGGCAACTATGCTAAGTGATAACTTTTGTTAAATCTGCATGCTTTAAAAAAAAGAATATAAAAACCAATAATGTTTTCTCTTGGGAGGAAGATCTGCCTGCATGGTAAGTAATTCATAGAACATAAACCAGATGATAAAAGTAATTTACTAAGAAACTGATAAACAGGCTCATATATTTTATATGTGGTAAATTAAGTGCCTCCTATTAGCTAGAGAAAATCCTAAGAATTATATTTAATGATTTTTGAGAGGCTAACCCATCACCCAAATAGGAATCACTTGTTATGGCAAAATTATTCTGAAAGCTTCTTTAGTAACCGCAGGTCCAGTGTGTGTGCAAGGCATTGAGTACAATCTCATCTCTCCCCAAATGTGGACAAACATGGTTTTCTTCAGTCATATGCATCACAACAACATCGACATTTGCTATTTACCAACAATGTTCTTCCCTGAGCTACTTCAAATAGCTTATCTTGATTACAAACGATTTTGGAAACTCAAAATTCTTCCCACTGATTCAGCAACAGCCTCTCAACTTATTTATAAATTCCTGTGATTGAGCCACTCCTGGAAGTTAGAGGTTAACTCGTGGAATTTGGCCATTCTGAAATCAAATCATTGACTACACTCTCCTGCTCCTTACCGTCTTGGGGCTTTCTTCTAATTCCTTTGCTGAAAAGAGGTTTACCCAAGGGACCTTGGAATCTTTCAAAGCCACAATGCAAAAAACAACCGTTTGGCTTCTCCTCAGTGTAGCCTATTCTTTAACCAGTGCAAGGAAACAAAGAGAAAGACATGTGCCTGTCACTTATTCCCAAGATGACATCAGCGTTCTCTCCCAGGGGCTTCCACAGCTTGCAGTGGTGCTCAAGAGGCAAGCAAGAGAGATACAGCAGAAAGCACACTGGCCACCTGTTTAAACAACTGGACACTTCGAATGTCTCTTTAGTTGAGCTTCTAACACAAGTCGGCCAGCAGGAGAGAAAGAAAGATGACATTGGGAGGAGAGCTGAGCAGCTCAACCAGAGGAATGAAGGCTTCCATCGGCTGGTTGCCGAGCCCCAGCATCTGCTGGTTGCAGGGATAAAGTACAGAGAGAAATCCAACGAGAAGCTAAAACTTCTCGAAAGACAAGAATGCTGTGGAACGAAAGACGGCGGATGCCGTGTTCTTCAAGGCAGGTGGGCTTTCTCTAACAAGGTGATGGACGGCATTATGGTGAGTAGATCGTTATTGATAGTTTGAGTTGACTACTGTTCTATTGGGAATAAAATGCTGTTTTTAATATTATTATTACTATTTCAAATAGGAATACTATTTATTGGAAAACAGGCCACAAGGGTAAGATTCATGAAGTTGGCAGTTATTGCTCCTGTGAAAAAGCCTGGTGAAGAGAAGTGGTGGTGCAGATTAGCTCTTTGTGATGTAAGTGCTTATGTATCGTCCATTGCTGGTAATGGCAACTTAAACCATGTTTTGGGAAAAAAAAATATATATATATATACACATATATTTTTATATTTGTGTCAGTCACTCTCAAGGAGTGGATGGAGGAACAGTCAGTCATGTCGTAAAGCCCAACATCTAGCTTCCTATACTCGGAGAATATTACAGGGCCTTGGAAATCCCAAAAAGAGCCAAAGGATTAATTGTGGTTGTTCAAAGTGAAACAATCCTTGGTGCTTCTATGCATGTCTTTGAAAGCGAGACTGAGGCGAGTTAAATGGCGTATACTCATTGCATACTGTTGAGCGAAAATTCAGAATGGAAAATTTTATTGATGGCAGGGATGGAAATATTCAAAAATTGAATACGCATGAAGGGTTAGGGCTAGAAGATGATATAGGGAAGTGAAAAAAACATATTTGCTTTTGAAGTGGAATTGGTGTCAATTTTAGTTTTCTTTCTATTATTTCAGTACAGAAACTGTAACAAAGTAATAATATCAAATATATGCTTTAAAGCAAAAGAAAAAATTGCCAATTTTGTGGCCTGGGGTATCTCCACTGTCTTTTGAATACCAGGAATGCCCATAATTTAAGCTGCTTTTATAACAAGGAAGATGGGCCAGTACGGAGACCTGGGATTAGTGGCCTTTACCAAATAAGATAATGGGTGGAAATGTCCTTTAAAAAACTAAAAAATGTTTTCAGATTTTTTGGGTAGATAACCAGGATGGGAATTGCTGGGTCATATGATAAATCTATTCTTAATTTTTTGATAAACCTCCACACTGCCTTCCTCAGTGGCTGTACTAATCTGCATTCCCACCAACAGTGTATGAGGGTTCCTTTTTCTCCGCAGCCTCTCCAACACTTGTTATTATTTCTCTTGTTGATAACAGCCATTCTAACTGGTGTGAGGTAATATCTCATGATGGTTTTTATTTGCATTTCTCTGATGATTAGTAATGTATGTCTATTGGCCATTTGTATGTCTTCTTTGGAGAAATGTCTATTTAAGTCCTCTGCCCATTTTTTAATTGGAATTGTTTGGGTTTTTTTTGTTGTTGAGTTGTGATATACAGATGATGTAGTACAGAATTGTACACCTGAAACCTATGTAACTTTACTAACAATTGTCACCCCAATAAACTTTAATTTAAAAGAAAGAGTTCCCTCATCTAGTTCAAAACAAAAAACAAAAAAACTAAAAAATGCTCTACAAATGTAAGGTGGACATGTCAATTTCCTCACCTATAGTAAAAAGATTGGTGTTAAGTTTCAATGCAATGATACCGGACAAGTGCTTTGTAAACTGCAAAATATGACACAAATGAAGATTATCTTCTCATCAGAATTGTGTAAAACAGCTGAGTAGACTTTAAAATACAACTCTAAACACTGCAGGACTGTGAGATCTTACTATATGTTACTTAGGGAATCCATCAATCTCTCTGTCTCTGTCTCTCTATGTCTGACTGTCTCTAATCTGTATGTGTGTCTCTCTCTGCCTCTTTTTGTCTCCCTCAGTCTCTCCTTTTCTGTGTCTCTCTGATACACCCTCTCCCATATTTCTCTCTCTCCCAGCCTCTCAGAAAGGGACAAAATGCCCTTTTTGAGAGACCATAGCTCCAGTTCCATCTAGTCACTGAAATCTATTTCCTTACAAGTTTGTAAGTGTTGGATGATTGCATACTGAGCTGGGACTGGGCTGTGAGTGGGGCCATTTTTCTCTCAGATTGATAAGCACAGAGCCTAAGATCTATGAACATTTTAGGATTCCACAAAAATGTCTGAGACCTCTTTCCCTATATGAAAAGTAAAACCTCAAAACAAAAGTTAATGAATTGTAAATTAAATGCTTCCCAAATGCAACATTTTGTCCATTAGTCAACACAACTTTACTGAGTTTAACCTACAGGCGAAAAACTTTCCCCAATTATATATAAAGTATATGTAACAAATGAAGAAATGGGTGCCTATTAATATGTTTTAAATGACATATAGTCAAATGCTTCGGGGCTTAGGGAGGTCTTAAAAGGATCCTCAATATAGATATTGGGGAGGGGGAGAACAAAATACCAAAAACATTGGTTTTTCTATTTTATTAGTTTTCTTATAGCTTGAGACACAAATGATAGTTTAATGGTGACCACTAGCTTTATGCTTTGGTTTGAAGTACACGGGCTAGGAAAGTAGTACCTGGTTCTCCTGATCCAACTACTGAAACAGCTTTGTATAGAAAAAGCTTCTCCAACTTATCTTGGCAATTTCAAAGTAATTATTTGTCCTTTCCTCCTTTCCTTGTGTTTAAAACTCTCCTAGCCCTTTCTAGCCCTTTTTGCAAAGACAGAGCCAAAGACTTGATCAACTATTTGCTGAAGTGCAAATGCAGCAAAACCAATTGCACAAACAAGGTGCCCTCATTCAAATACTATGGGAAAAGGTTGGTAGCTTTTACTCCCTTCAGTAATCTGTTAGCAGCAGACTTTGCTTCCAACAGGACAAAATTCAAATGCTATTAATATTACCAATATCTCACAGCTATCTGGCGTCTTTTACTCAAGCATTTCAAAGAAAATTGCAAATCTAGATATATTATATTAAGGTATTTATGCAAGGTGAGCAGCTGAGGAGGTAGTTTCATTTATCATTCATATCTCACTGCCTGGAAAATTTATTTTAAATGTAATGGTAAAAATAGCTAACATTATTTAGTTCTGACTATGGGCAGGCACTATTCTAATAGTAGCTAGTAGTGCCAATAACAGGTAGTACTATTAGCCTCATAGGCAGATGATAAAACTGAGGCACAGAGAGGTTGTGTAACTAGCACGAAGTAACACAGCTAGCAAATGGCACAGTGCAATTCAAACCTGGATGCTCTGAAGCTAATACCAGACCCAATGTCCATAACCATTGCTATTTCTAAGAACAATAAACAGTTTCTTTGGTCAACAATCACACTCACCAGAACTGTATTATAATATGGTTTTATATTATTTACAAGGGCTAAAGGATGTTTCCCCCAAACAAACTATAATTTATTTATTTTATTTTACTTTATATTATTTTATTTATTTTTTATCTTTTTTAGTTAGACAATTTTTTTTTTACTCTGCAAAACTTCTTATTCTAGGAAGTTTGGGAAAATGAGAATAACTACAAGGAAAAATATAAACTGTAAATGAACCCCCATAGCCTAGATAAAAATCAGGGTTAACCTTTTGACTGAAACTCCTTAGTCTCTTTTCTAAATCTTTGTTCAACTGACAAACCATAATTTTTCTAAAAGGTTTGAAATCACATAGTTGACTTAAAAGATGAGAACGAGTACTGTCCCTTGGTGTTAGAGAGAGGTTTCGATGTTCTAAATACATCAAGAGCAAATGAAGTTAGAAATCTCAGGTGCATTCTGGAATTACCTAGG
>NW_017731685.1:1846504-1847719 GCF_001890085.2 Hipposideros armiger | reverse complement strand
TTTTAAAGAACTGTCAAGGACATTATGGTATATTCTGTGTATTAACCTTACCCAGATTTAGATCTATTGCCTTCTCCTATGTTTTCCTTTCACCCTGAAATTTTATACCTTCTTTTACAATCTCTGTAAGCTATCTCAGATACTTTTTAGAATGGGAAAATTTACAAATAAACGCATAAAAATAAAAAATTTGCCACGTCCTGTCTTGTCATTGTCTTGCTATGGTCTCATGACATGATTTGTGTTTATTCCTGTTGCTAATATTTTAGGTTAGATCAAAACACAAACTCACAATCAGTGAAAAATGGAAATGGAAAGAAACTCCCTGATGGGTACAGTGAAGAGAATGTTCCATCTTCAGAAATCAGAGCAAGAAAAATAGAGCACAAATCCTGTTCTCGGGCACCTGTCAGAGTCCCCATAAGGCTGCTTGCCCTGGGAAATGGCACCAGCTTGGAAGGAGGCACTGGGGGGTGTTGCCGCAAGCAGTAGCTTGTCCTTTAGTCACCTCTGTGCTCTGCAGGCTAAACTGCAATGTTTTGTGTAAATGCTGGTACTATGTTCTGAACATTGGGGCACCTCTACCTTCGCCCCTACAGAAAGCAAATGCAGTTAAGAAGCTAGAGACAAAATGTTAACAAATTGTTTAGGGACACTATAGTAAATGACCCAATACTCTCTCTCTCTACAGTCTCATTATGTTAAAAAAAAAAAAAAGCACTCAGAAACAGAAATCAAATGAGAGGAAAACAGAATAAAAAACAGCAAACTCTAATACTTGTTATTATGCCATTTTAAAAGATTTTGAAGGGAAAAATAATCCATACTTTCTCAGTTGATGAGCTATAATCTGAACATCAGATATGGTGTCTTTATATAGAACTATTATTACTACTAATAATTTGTCTTTCAACATGAACTATTTAAATGCTCACCCCTCCTATATTAGCAAAGTACCTTTTCTATTATATCAATCCTCATCTTTTCTTTTTATGAGATAGATAAAAGTTCCTCTTATGTGAGGGCTTGGAAAACCAGCATTCCTCCTGTTAAACAAAGCAAGACCTCAAGCTGGGGCAAAGAGAAGGGTCCCTTTTAGAAACAGGTAAAAGAGCCTGAGCTCTTCTTAAAACCAATTATTTGTTTAAGAAAAGTCCAACTAATTTTCTTTTTTTTTTTTTTTAAAGATTTTTATTGGGGAATTGGGGGAAGGGG
>NW_017731685.1:1835415-1845169 GCF_001890085.2 Hipposideros armiger | reverse complement strand
TGCTGAACAACAGCTCAACCTGGAGCTGGGCTGCTGTGAGTCGCTGGCGACGGCGTAGGCTGCAGCCCCTGTGGCAGTGGGTTGCCATGGGCTACCCTGTGTAGCCAGCAGCCAGCATGAGCGGCCAGCAGCCACAGTGAGCGGCCGTCCAGAAGCCGACGACTGATCTGCCTCGCCCAGAAAGAACGCAATGATGGTGCCAACTTGGGCCAATGAAGCAACGTCCTCTGCAACTAGACTGAAGAACAAAAAACGACAGCAACTTGTCTGTTCCCCTTCCCCCCATTCCCCAGCACTGTTCCCATCCCCCCAGTTCCTCAATAAAAATCTTTTAAAAAAAAAGAATGTATTTTATTCTATCTACATGGGCAGAGACTACAACTACTTTAGCAATATGCATTTCAGAGATCCTGCAAAACTCACCTTGCTTTAGCTACATTTTCCATTTCACGCAGAGGACTTGATATATGCATATATACCAGGGGTGCCAAAGAAATGTATACACATTTTAAGAGATGTTAACACTTTGGTCAACGTTGCTCAAGCAGTAGTTTGCCATAATCAGAAGTGTCTCGACGCTAATGGGAACCACTTTGAGCATCTCTTGTAATGGCAGAAGTGAAACGGGACTTGTATTCATCTTTTGTTATCGGTATACGTGTATATTAATAGCTTTTTCCTTTCTTAAAATGTGTGTGTGTATAAATATATATATTTAATTTAATATAATAAATATATAATAAATATAAATACACACACACACACACACACATATATTTTGGCACTTGTATATACAGACTTTGGGGAGGTGAGTGTGTGGTAGGGTCTTAGCGGGGAGTGGGGCAGGCAAGGTGCTGGGGTGCTGAGCAAAGGGATAAGTGACCGCATTCCTTAGTACGCACAGCTTAGGGGTTTTCCTTACTACTTTGACTCTGAGAAAAGTTGGGCAATCTGCTTTATGTGGGTGGAAGAAAAGAAAATTTCCCCCTGCAGTGCAGGTGTGTTTCTTTGGGGTGTGAGTTAGTGAGGGGTAGGTGTAGGCTCACACCTCACCATGGAGGATCTGTCAAGAAGCAGTTGCTTTTCTATTAGGGAGTGAAGTATTACAGATGTCCTAGAAATACACCAGCTGTTGAACTCTCTGGAGTGAGCCTTGGTCTCAGCACCCACAGAAGTGATCTGCCCTCCCTCACTCAGCCTCCTAGCTCCCTTCACTCTTTCAAAGTCTCATAACTGGAGCACCCCACCGTTTTGTAGCTTGGTTAAGAACTGTGGTAGCAGCTTCTAACAGGCTCCCGACGACCTTGTCTTCTGGTCTTCTTGCCCTGTCTGATCCCCTCCCCTTAGTGTGGGCTCGACCTAGTGACTTGTTCCTAACCAGAATGCCACTTTTGGGATTAGGCGAAAAAAAAACCTCTGGTTTCTATCTTCTCTCTCCCCCTGCCCATCGCTTATTCTGAAAAAGCCAATTTCCCCATTGTAAGCTGCTCTACGGAGAGACCAATACAGCAGGGACTTCAAGGAGGTCTCTTTCCAATAGCTAGCGAGGCCCTTAGCCCAACAGTCCAATAGGCACGGAGTCCTGCCAGCAGCCACATGAGTGAGCTGGGAGCAAACCTTCCCCCTAGTGGACCCTCAGGCTGATCCCAGCCTTGGCTGACACCTTGACTGTGGCCTTCAAGCTGCACCTGGATAACCTGCATCCACTGTAAGATAATAACTGTTTGTTGTTTAAAGCTGCCGAGTGTTTTGTTATGTAGCCATAGATAACTAATACAAGTTCATGCACTTAAAAAAGCATGTGTCAGGTATTTGGTGATATTTGAACATGCAATTCTTTAAACAATGGCTTTCCCTTATAAATTTCTTCCTCTTAACTGGATTTCAGGGATATGCTTCTGGACTAAGACATACAATGTAATGACTACCTATAGAAAAATAGTCTGAGTATCAAAATAGCCTCTTTGGAGTCAATGCAATCTCCAACTAAGTATAAAAACTGAAAGTTTTTAAAAATATAAATAAATAATTGGGGGGGTGTTTACTTTTGTGTCTATTACTGAAGTACTTAATATCTCTTAAAGAGGCTGTGAAAGGTCAGATAAAAGTATTTAAAATGCTGACAAGTACCTACAACACACATCCTTCCTTTTTCCCTAAAACAACAATTTTTTAAGGAAAACATACCCCAATTGAAAACAAAACAAATATTTCAATCCTTGGCTTAGTTTAAAGATATTATTTTGATGCCAAACCTGGACTGGGCTGCTTTTTTTAAAAGACCACCAGCCAGAACTGTTACGTGGGTGACTAACATGAGCTAACCTGCCTGATCTTTGAAGGGACAGAGGGAGCACATTTTTTCCCAGCTTTGCAAATAGTTTCCTAAAACAAATCTTCCAGCTGACAAAAACACATGCACATACCAGAAAATTTCCAATTTTTGCTGTTGCTGATGTTTTTTCTTTTGGTTTGGAGCAGAGCCTTTATTATTATAGTATGCTACCCATCAAAAACAAAACAAAAACAAAAATGGTCAATGAATAAAATCAATACTATTCCTTAACATGCTTGCTTGATTGTTCCTGATGTTTTAATATTGTCAGTGCCTTGGTTCAGGTTGGAGAAGAAAATACTGGAATTGGAGGAAATGGCAGGTCTACTAAGAAATAAATGTTCCAGATGTCCCAACTCTCTTTAGAAACATATACCTGCTTTGGGGACCTGGTGAGAGGGAAGTCTTGTCTGGGTTTTGGAGGTGGGAGAACTTGCAAAGACCCCACGGTTGCTGCAGGACAAAGTTGCTTGTATGTCTTTCTGTGGTCATGAGTGGTTCTGGTTTCCCTTAGAAAACTGGAGTTTGTTCCAAAGGAAGACAGTCACTTCTCTTTGTCTCTTTCAAGCACTGTGCCTGGCATATGGTAGTGGCTCATTAATACTGATGAGGTGAATGCATTAACGTTATTCATAGGTGACAAGTATTGCTAGGTGTGCAAGATTTCCAAAGGAAAGGTATCCAGCCCCATGACAGAGGGTGAGGAAGGAGAGGGGAGAAGTCTCACTCCCCACACTCACACCATGAGACAAGTCTACCAGGGGCTGTGCCCATCCCCAGACAACGGGGAGGGTTGAGAAACAGTCACTGTTAATGAACTTCACTTCTCCCTGACCTGGAAACACAGAGTCAGCACTTGGTTGGCTGCTGGCCTGGGTTCTCGTGCTAGAGTTTGGTTTAGTTTCAACTCGTTGTCCTCCTGAGCATGATCCTCCGTGTCACCCTTGGACAGAGGGGAGCACAGGAGCCTAGAGAGAAACACCCCTTCTTTATGTGATCTCTAATATGCTATTCCAGAGTTGAGTTGGGGAAAGGAACAGAATACAATTAATTGAAGAGCAGTTCCCATGGCCTTGCTCTGGGTGGCAAATTCATCTGATCCTCAACTGGAGAATGAGTCAGAATTCTAAGGTTTCTGAGTTTGTGTCTTTTTTTCCTCAAAAGTGAGACAGAGTATGTGGTATATTCATGCATGCCATCTTGAGAATATTAATTGGTGCCTTGACATAACAGAAATGTAAATCTATTAATAAGATAAAGAAACTGGTCTGCTTCCTATCTGTGAACCCATCCAGGTAATCTCAGAGAAGCTGCTGCACTAGTCTTTGCACTTTGATAGGAGAGAAAACACCACCCATGTCACCCTCAGCAAGCAAGTAAAGAGATACAATAGGCTGGGGTGGGCGGTTAGCTCAGCTGGTTAGAGCACAGTGCTCATAACAACAAGGTTGCTGGTTTGATCCCCACATGGGCCACTGAGATGTGCCCTCTGCAACTAGATTGAAACAACTATTTGACTTGGAGCTGATGGGTCCTGGAAAAACACACTGTTCCCCAATAAAAAAAAATTTTTTTTTAAATAAAAAGATACAATGGGAACCACAGGCTCAGTTTTAAAAACTGTAAGTAACTAGGAAAATATGGGACATGATGTTCTTACTGCTAAATATATACTTTTTAGCCTACGCATGGAAATCTCTTAAAAATCATTAAAATGAACTATTCAGTTGAGTTCCTCTACTTTTTATCCTTATTAAACCATAATATTTATATTTCCTCACCATTGCATGGATCTCAGTTTATATTGTGAAGGTTGCCAAGCAAAGAACATAAAACAAATGAGGTAGAACAGCAAGGTTTGGGAGTTTGATAACCTTTCTGGTGTTTAGGCCAGGGGATAAATGAAATTCTTTCTTTTTTTTTAATTATAAAAGATATACGACATCCAGCTGATTAGCTATGGTTTTTAAAACAATTACCTTATTATTATACACTGTCAAAACTCAGTCCTTCCCTACTCATAGTTCTATTTTACTTTGTGCTGTGGGGCTA
The DNA here is from genome assembly GCF_001890085.2 of Hipposideros armiger. NCBI lineage: Eukaryota > Metazoa > Chordata > Mammalia > Chiroptera > Hipposideridae > Hipposideros > Hipposideros armiger. The sequence goes on along the minus strand of NW_017731685.1, from coordinate 1,840,782 downwards.
GCCTGCACTGCCCCCACCCAAACCCACTTATCCCCTGGGAAGATGGTGACATAGCATCTGGTATTTCTCCCCAGGGCATTCTGCATCTGCTGAGAGGGGCTGAGGGCAGCCTGTCTGAGGCCTTGAAACCACAGGACATCCATTAATAAAGAGCTGTTAAAACACCTCTGCTTTAGAGATGGCCAAACGCTTCATGGGAGGAGTGGATGAACGCTGATCTTTGGGGCATCTATAAAATACACAGGAAAGTCAGCGCTAAGGATGAAAAAGCTACAAAGTAGCAAAGATTTTTACCCCCAAATGGCAAAAGAAATTAGAAAGAACAATTTCCCTCTCATCAGAAGACAAGCCGCTTCAAAGAACCAATTTTAAAATAATAATTAAAAAACTAACAAAAGCATCGAAATCAAAGAAAGAAGGCCTTTTGAATGTGAGGAGGTTCCTTCTAATCTCGACAAACTATTCATCATCATAATCAAATGCAAGCCTAGATTTGCCTTAACTTCCATCCCCATTTCTCTGTTGCTTCTGCCCCCACCAACCTTGCTCTCCCAACCCATGAAAAAACAGGGCGTTTCATGAACCTTCATGCTGAATTCCACGTACAGGATCTATGAAAATAATGACTTTTACCACCATTAAACGGATACAGTAGGGTTTTTTGTTAGGACAGCTGTTTATAGGCAGTAACAATAGAGCATGGTGGACTCAAAATGAATGAATATAATGTGGGGTTGTGACTTGTGGAATCAGTGACATTAAGGTACACAGAACCTCCTTAACACTATTTCATTACTGCCTCACCTACATTTCTTTAGTTTTTGTCTCTGAGTCGGGATTGGTCAATGTGTAAATATGTATAGTGAATAACATCCCCCTAAAATGAGATTTCACTCTCTCATATGTACTACATCTTTCAAATAAGTGCCAGGTTTCTACGGTCATGACATTCATGAGAGAAGGCAGAAGGTGACAGGTTAAAAGAAAATCCTTTGCAAAAAATGTCAACAGCGATCTCTTGGGACACTGGAATATCTTTCAGTGTTCTTTTTTGTTTTTTGGTTCCACGCTTCAAAGGCAAAAAAAAAAAATGTGTTTTCCTTGAATAAAATCACCACTCCATCTGTAATGGAAAAGATAGATAAGTGTGCCTGAATCTAGAAAGTGAGCTAATTGTGCCCTCAAGTGGCTGAATGTTGTGCTGAAAGGATAGCTTTCCAAAACCTGCAACTGTTGCTAAGTATGTATGTAATCTTTAGGTAACTGGATTCTGAATTTTTCCACTCCTTGAAAAAAAAAAAAGGAGTTTTGCAGCAGGACATCAGGAAAGTGGTGACTGTGCCCCTGCTTTACTATAGAGACAAACGTGCCTCGGCAAAGTCAAGTGCAGGGACTTAATTAAATCGATAATTCAGGGACCAGGAATTCATTTTGCCTTTGTCTCCATTACTTGGCTAAGTCAAATGATTAGATTTTGCCTGGGCCACACTGCTGTTCCTAAATAAAGCATTCATTTATAAGCTTATTTGTTATAAGCCTTGTGTTCCACAAGCAACAGCTTGCTACATCTACTAAAACCAAGGACTGGTTTTCATCTACTTAAGGCAGAGTTCTTTAAACACTCCTTGAAAAGCAGGAATTTATCTAACAAATATGCGTGCACATGTGTGAAAGATTTTTCATTGCAACATCATTTGTAACATCAAAAGATGGGCAACACATTAGATGCTCACCACTATAGGGTTAAATAAATCACGATACATCCATATAATGAGATTCAGTGCAGCTTTTGGAAAGAAAAAAAAAAGCACGAGGCATTTCTATGTATTCATATAAAAGTGCCCTCTGTAATGTAGTGTTCAATGAGAAATCAAGGTGCAGAGCAGTGTGACAATTAGGCATTATAAAGGGAAAAGGGCAGAATTATATTAGTTTGTACACACATAGGTTATTTCTGGAAGGATACACAAAAAACTGATAAAGAAAATGGCTGTTTCCAATTGTCAAAAATAGGATGGAACTGTGGAGTTTACATGATTTTCACCTCTTTTGTTCACTAGTCTATCTCTAGTGTTTAGAAAAGGGCCTGGCACTGAGTAATATTTGTGGAATAAATAAAAGAATAAAATCAAATATTTGTATACATTAAAAAAAAATAGATGTCTCCAAGAAGGGGAATTGACTGGCTGGAGGTCAGGAAAGAAAGACAGAATTTTCACTCTGCATTTTTGTATTTTAATAATTTTGAATTTTGTATTTAAATAATTTTATTTAATAATAAATAAAGTTTAAACAACAACAACAAAGTAAGAATGGGGGGTTATTATTTTGACAGTTACTTATGTAAGGCATTGTTTTGATGGTGATTTAGATCAGGGCCAATCATCTCAGAAACTACCAATCATTAACTAACAGTAATGCTTAGAGTACTTACAGCATCTATTATAGGAATATTACGCCATAAAAAACCGTCCTCACGTGGTGAGGTTTCCTGCTGTGCTATGGCTTCTTGACAGACCAGTATTCGCTCTTTGCCAAATGTATCTCACCTGGTCTCCCCGCCTATGCTGGGACTGTTTCCCAAGGTGGGTGGATGAAGTTGCATGGCCCTCTCCCCTGAGTTTCCAGGGGCTGAAGTCACTGTGGACCTTTGCATGACTTCACAGAGTATAGGAACTTATGGAGAGGCTCTCCATGAAAGGGAGGGGGGAGCTTTAATTCTTAAAGGAGGGTGTCAGACCCCCTCGACCCAACCCAGACCTCCTGAAGGGCAGTCTCTAGGTAGGTAAGTCTCTAAGCTGGACACCTGTATTTTTATAAAGTTCCACAATGAACTCTGAAGCACAACCACCCTCACCTCATCGCACCCCCTCAACCACAGCAATGAGAAGATGTGGTCTGGACATACCACCAAGTGGACTCAGACTGGGAGTCCATTTCCTTGGACAAAATAAAGTCCTTCTCAAGGACAGCGTCCCTTCCCTACGCCCTAACTCCTTCCTAACCACCTTATCCAGAATTATTTCTGGTTCATTCGTTTCCTCAGCAATCCTATTCATTCAACTATAATCGACTGGCATTCGTTCATTCTATGCCATCCTTTTTGCCCCTGTAGGATCCAAGTCTGGGAGTGTTCCTCAAAACTCCACTGGGAGGTGCCTACCTCCGTCAGACCAGATCTCAGGCGAGCTTCGGAGAAGGAAGATGTCTGGTCTGAGGACATTCAGCCGAATAGGAGGAGGCCTGAAAACAGCTAATTATCCATCAAAGAAATCATGTTCTAACGATAGGCTTGTTCTCAGCAAGCACCACCGTCCTCCACAGCAAGTCTGATAATTGGATCAAAAGACCTCAGAGGCTCTCAGGGGCTGGGGTGAGAGATGGAAATGCACTTTATGTGGCTTTCCCTAATGTAATCATCAGTTAAGGGGATGGCAAGGAGCTTAACAAGCTCATTACAACCTCAGCGCCTGTGATCTCTGCACATGCCCCCATGGCAGCCGCCAGATAAAATGCCCTTCAAGGGCTTGCTAGGCCTTGGCCCGAGCCCGTGCTGTTTGCATTCTGCCCCCACCTAAAGGCAGCTGGCGTCTCCATTACCAGCTGCTGGGCCACATGAAAAATAAGCCAGGAGTGGGTCCAAACATGTTCCTGGGTTAACAACGAGTGTTTTCTTAATCTGGGTGTGGAGAAAGGAAAGCCAAACTCAGATTTGGGTAATCCTGTGTATCAACCTAATTTTTCCAGCTGTTCTGCTCTGCTTTCTGAATCACCATCCTTCTGCTCGTGATTTCTCTAAAGCTCATGCCTGGGTCTGTTTCAGGGAACCGCTGGTCTGGCTCCGTGCCTCCGGCCCATACAAGTTGCACATGGCGCTGCAGAGGGCCAGAGCCCCTGGTTTGGGAGATACAGGCCATTCCTGAGACTAGCACTTCGGGCCCTAGAAGTTCATCTCCTCCTCCCTCAGGGAGGGTGTTGCTTTATTAGTGACTAACGCTTTGGCTCATGGGGAGGTTTCTGGGGTCCAGCATAGTTCTCCTGTAAATGACCTAGATTGCCCCTTAAGGCAATTTGAATAAGGCAGCATTCACAGAGAATGCAATGCACATGGTGCCCGTTGTGATACAAGATGGGGACACTGACTGAAGGGACCGGGAGAGGTAGGGCAGTCAGAGGAGGCACCTGACGAGGTGGGAGGAGAGGGGGACGGAGGGCGGGAAAGCAATTTCAGCCTATCCCGAGCCAGTTTTATATGTGGTTTCAGGGAAGCTGCTCCTTTAAGAGAAATAAAAGTAACCTGAGTTCTACTCATACAGTGTTAAATTGAAACCTCACCCATATTAGAATCCTGTAACGTGTGACTCTGGCCACCACTCACACTCAAGACCAGACGACATCTACCATCGATCCATGTAATAGTTTCCTCCACCCAAGGGAACTCTACCATTGATGTTAAAAGTACACAAATTTAAAATTCAAATCCTGGCTTTATCACCGCAGGCATTCCTTCCTTGGCCCAATCGGTATATTCTCCACAAGTTCTGGGTAGATCAAATTTTTGTAAGTCAAACCATATTTCAAATTTAGTAGGTGAATCTACTATCAAGCAAACAATTACCCCTGAATTTATCTGCTCTTTAAATCTTCATTTCCATTTGTTTGATTTCTTGAAAGGGATGCAGCTATGACCAGGATTAGTCATTGAAATAGGAATGTCAGCAGGGAAAGGTACCCCAGGCCAACCCCTGAGAATGATGTCCAGAATTCAACTAAGTTGAAGGAAAACTTTTCTAAACAAAACGGGAACTGTGTCCCTACTGAAATAATACTCTTGGGAAAGACAAGACTTTAGGCCCTACCTGTTATTGATACTATAATGTAGATTAATTAAGAGACCTTTGTTTGCAGAAACTTTGGTTGGGGAGAGGGGATGGAAAAGCCATGAAGTTGTATGTTTCTTGAAGTACAGGGAGATAGCATGGAATAAAAAGAGGGGAAAACACAGAAATGGGAAGACTAGGTAGCCAAAGGCAGTTCAGTCAACCCACCAACTTGACCTGGAGCTCAGACCTGACTTGAGTCTTCCATTCCTAGTTTGTGCAGTGCGAGTGGAGGTGTAGGAAAAGGAAGAAAACGTCTAGGCTGGGTTACTGTCAAGACCAACCTTTAAACCACTATAAAGCACATGAAGACTGGAGAAGAAATACTACACATTTAATAACAGCACAGGAGATTCAATGGAATTGTAATAGATAAGCATGATATCGGGGGTGGGAGGGCAATAGATGGGGGGAGGGGGGTTGTTACTTTGTGAGGGTGAAAAGGGTAACTATTGCATTGTTCTGTACACCTGAAACTAACAATAAA
>NW_017731685.1:1808398-1835030 GCF_001890085.2 Hipposideros armiger | reverse complement strand
AGGACAGCTAAGGAATATGCACTTTGCATTGTGGGTCCGTTTCTCATAAAGCCAAGTGGGGTCCATGGTAAATCCTCCTAGGCCTGCTCTCCTTAACATGCCTGCATTTCTAAGTCATTCGTGCACTAAGGCATGCTGAGTCCTGCTGTGATGTAATTAAGGGTAATGTAATTGCAGCAAGGAGTAGAGAGCTGTCAATGCTTCCCATGGGTGATTAAATGCTGAGGGGAAGTTGAATAACTACAGAATTCATTTGGTGTAAGTTTATTCCAATGTCACAAGCATCCCACCCCTCCCACCCCCCCACCCCCATTTATAGGATAGGGTTTCTAAAAAGATACAAACACAGCATCCATAAGTAAACATTTTCATGCCTTCATCTCCCTTTAGGGAATGGAGAAGTGAAACTACTGCGTCCTAGGAATGCTTATTTATTTAGGAGGGGGATGTGGGCTTAGTTTGTATAATATTTAAGGAATGAGGCTAGAAAACAAAAGGGCTGCCTCCAAAAGGATTAAATGGTGGGGGTGGGGGAGGGGAGACCTGTGTACTTCCACACTGAAAGGAAGGGGCCCATTTCTAGTTGTATGGATGGTTATTGTATTTCTCTCTGTAATTTTTTACCTCAATGAACCACTCGCTCCTCCTGTCTGGGTCTCAATTTTGTGCACCTGGAAATGTGGGGATGGGTGTGTTTGGATCAGGTGAGTTCTGAAGTTCTTTGCATTTCAGTCCCACACACACATAGATCATACCAGAAAGTGTGGGTGAGGATCTGGGGGAACCAAAACTTTCTTACATGGCTGGCATGGTTGCAAACTGGTACAATTTGGGGAAAAAGTGGCAGTATGAATAAACCTTAAAATGTATATTACTTGTTACCCAGTAATTTCACTTTGGGGCACCCTCCTTCAGAAAACTTTCACACATGTGCCTCAGAGAGACCAAGACAAAAATTCTCACTGCACAGTATTTGTAAGACCCCCAAACTGGAAAAAAAAATGCGTAATATCTATCAGTAGAAAAATAGAAAATGAATAAATAAAATATGGCCTCTTCACACAAAGAAATACTATACAGCAGTTAAAAAGAATGGCCAAGTGCTATATAATACAATAGCAATATTTCTAAAACACAAGCGGTTAAGGGATTCCCATTGGTTAAATTTGTGAAAACCTGAATAACTAAAAAGGATAATGACAGTAACTGAGTGTGATACATTGAATTGATAAAAATTCATGCGTCTACAGTAAAACACAAAAAAGAAAAAAATCATACTGTTGGATAAAAAGTACAGTATAACACAGAGTGTACAGCCATTTATGTACATTTAAAATGAACATAAAATAATACCATTTGGTGTTCACAACTGCATATATAGACATACATACATGTGTGAAACCAAAGACAATGGAAGGAAGGATACAATTAAGTTCATCAGTGATGTTTGGGAAGCAAGGTAGAAGCCTGTGACTGGGGATAAAGGAGACTTCAACTTAAACAGCCCCCACGTGAAGGGTCTCCAAGAAACGGAGGGAGCCTAACCTTTAGGCCTTCACTGTCTAACTCCATGCTATCCAGTATGGTAGCCATCAGCCACTTACAGCAACTTGAATTTAAATGCAAATTAATTAAAGTTAAATAAAATTAAAATTTCACTTCTTCCATCGCCCTGCCCACATTTCAAATGCTGAAGAGCCACATGTATTGGGCAGCACACATATAAAACATTGCTATCATTGCTGTAAATCCTTTTGGACAGGGCTGGTCTCGAGCTAACAACCTGTCTTCTAGACACCGAGAACATTTTGGTGCTGCTGCTGTTTCCCTAATGCACCCTTCTGCACACAGGGAAGCCAAGGTAATGATGAGGGGGATCTTTTCATCTCTGGAAGGAATATGTCCACTACAATCCTAAATTCCAATTAGAACTGAAGCAACATTTTCTTGTTAAAGAAAATGAGATAAATCATTTTTAGAAGGTGATCTAGCAATGATCTATAGTTATGTAAACCTATCTCATTTTTCTCTAAAACTTAGGAAGTAGGAAGGTAAGAAGTTGAAGGAGGATGACAGCATTATCCCAACAAAACGCTAACTGTGGGTTCAGTGGTTTCCCAGGAGCCCGTGTTTCTTACCTGTACACAGTATGAGGGACATAGACTTCTCGGATTGGAAATTCCAAAATCTCCTTGTGCGGACGTGTCCGGTTTTCAGGAAAGGGTCTCACTGGCAGCAGTTCAGGGGTCAGACAACAACTGATTGTCTCTGGAGCTAGGGAAATCTCCAGTCTGAGCAAGCCTAAGAGGAGAAAATGGTACTGTTTTAGGAAAGACATTGTCATGTTCCTAGGGAATCAAGAAAGATTTCTGTGGCATATTTCTTTTTCAATGTTTTTTATTTTTTTATTAGTTTTAGGTGTAAAAAACAATGCAATATTTATACTTTTCACCCCTCGCAAAGTGACAATCCCCCTCCCCCCATCCACTGTTCCCGCACCCCCGATATCATGCTTATCTATTACAGTTCCATTGACTCCATTCCCACACTCTACTCCACATCCTATAGCATATTTCCTTTATGAAAAATAAAGAGAAGTGGGAATGTAAAAGTTTTGAAATTCCCAGCTAATTTCTTATAGCTGGAGAAAAAGCATGTCATGACAACTTTTGAGATTTTGTTTCTAGACATGAAAAAGCAAGAAATTGTACAATGAGTAGGAATGGATTAGTGGATCTTGAATGCCCCTTCCAGAACTACCACAGTATGACAATACGTAGTTCAGTAACTATTGGTGGCTTTCGAACTTGGTTCTCCGGTATCCCAGGGTGCTGCAGAAGTGCCTCAGTGGCTGTAAGCTGAGGATAAGAAAGGTGCCCTTACCTTCTACCAAGGCAGCTTCCTTTCACTTTTGTTTTCATCCTAAGAGTTCTGTATAATATTTTATATGATAAAAGAGGCTCTATTCAAACAATTATCTGATTCTGAGAAACCAAGTCTAAAGCATGTTTATTTACATGTAAATCATTTATTTACAGTCAATACTTTAATAGAAAATGTTAATAATTTTCTGAAAAAGTAGACTAATTCAGACTCTTTAACTCCTAATGAAAACCGCACATTTTACTTGGTAAACATGATTTTATGAATTTAGCACTTGATAAATAATGTGTCTAATCATAAATGACCTTGGCACAGCTTAAGAAGATAAAGACAAGCCATGTGTACCTGGAATTGACTTGACTCTTCTCTGTAAGGATGAAGATCTTTTGTAGTCAGCTAAAAACTTGAATAAGTCTTCATCACTGAGGCGATCTCCCTCCTGCCAAGAGAGAAGTCAGGGTTAGTGGAGATGCACATCCTGGGGTAGAGACCAACGATTTCTGGAAAGATCTTTATCTTTACATTTTATTTTAACATGCCTTTCATAGAAATTAGGATGACAGGCAATGCTGAAGTCCTTTAGTTAAACTTCTTGTCAAATATTCCTTTTTTACCACTCCTGGCCTCCTGTCACTCGGCCTCTCATCACTCCTTCTGGGGACAGGGCCTCTACTACATTCCAAGGAAGTTGTTTGATCATTAGGAATCTAAGCCAAAGGCTTCTTCCCTTATAACTTAAGCCCACTGATGCTTGTTTTACTTCCTGGAATAATACAGAATAAGTTTACCTCCTTCTTCAAATATTTGAAGATGGAGAAAGCATCTTCCCATCTTTTTCCTATCATTTTCTTCACAGTTGTCTTGACTAAGAAGGCTAAGCATAAATACTGCCCTCTATGTGCCCACATGGGACAGGACTCTGCTAAGAGACCCATGGGCAAGAGAGCTCTAACCGCCTGGTAAGGTAGGTAGGTAAGTGTGTCTTATCCTCAAGTGCAGATAAGGAAACTCAGACTTAGTTAAGTCAAGTCCTTTGCCCCGCAAGGTAACACAATTGGAAGGGGTGTATCTGGGATAGAAACCCTTTCAGTCCCATGCTATTTCTATTATGCAGCGTAGTGCACAGAGCCCTCAGCATCCCATCTGTGTTTTGGTTTGTTAATCCAACCCCTTGAAGACTGTTCGAACTGTAGAGAATGGTCTAAACAGAGTCAAACCAAGTCTAATTCCAGTTTGTGTTTTCTTTGGTAGTAAAATACACATACAATAAAGTTTGCCATCCTAACCACTCGTGAGCGTGCAGTTCAGGAGTGTTAAGTACATGTACATTGTTGGGCAACCAATCTCCAGAACTCTTTCATCTGGCAACACCGAAGCTCTGGACCCTTTAAACAAGGGTCCCTACTCCCCTCTTCCTCCAGCCACTGGCAATCATCATTCTACTTTCTTTTCTATGAATTTGATTACCCTAAGAAATTCTTTGTTTTTTAAAGTCCTAGTGTTTACTGAGCTAACAAAGTGCACCATTTGCAGTGGTCACACTCCATGAGCAAGCAGGCGGCCCTGCAAAGCCAGCACATGAAATAGTGGTAAGGACAACAGTCAGGTCAGGGAACCCTGAAACCAAGGGGGAAGTGATGTGTCAGACTGTTTTCATAGTTTAATAAATGAATTGACCATGAGAGTTCAAATAGGAGAGTTTGTATTAATGGGAGCAAATTCTTCTCTCCATTAAAAGAGCGAACCCTCACTGAGCACTTGCTATAGCCCAGGCACTCTGAGAAGTGCTTTATATGCCTCATGTCCTCTAATCCTCCTAAAAGGCAAACGAAGCAAGTACCATCATCCCTGCTGTGCAGATAATGAAACTTGGTGAGATTAACTCCCTGTTCTCTTAATCACTATATATACACCCCCTTTAGGTTCCAAAACCCATGACATCGTGGGGACAAATCCAGACACACTGTAACGTGGAGAGATACCTGCTTGAAAAAGCTGTTAATGGTCATCGTGGTGGTCTTGACGTTGGATCCAACCCCATTTTCCTCCAAGGACAGAGTTCTTTCAGAAAGCCTTCTCGACTGGGACAAAGTTCTCCGCTCACCCACAGAGCCTTTCCCTTTGAGGAAAACAAATGTCATTGTAATGTATGTCTTTCTGTTATTAACAGGTTATTAACTTTACCATATAGGAGATATGTTTACAGTCACTGAGCAAGAACATTGAACATGGCCATTCTTGTTTTGAATGAAAATTTCCCTCCACTGGCCCCTGCCTTTCTTAGATCCCCTGCTGGAGCCTCTAACCTCTGACCAGAGTGGGAAGACTAGAGCAGTTACAGTCCCCTCCCACACGGAGGGTAGAGCAGGCGCCACCCAGCAGGAGTCCAGAACTGCAGCCAGAACAGGGTCTGTAGATAAGCTTTATTTAGTCAACAGTGTTTGCTTTTGCTTTATTTTAATTTGCATTCCACTGGGAGAGGCATGTACTCAAATGCCCTTGGAGGCATGTGGGACTGCGACCCCAACAGGCGAGGGTCAGCCTGAGTCCATTCTGAAGCCTGCTATGGTCTGCGCCCACTGTGTGGACCAGGCAGCAGAACTGGCTGACCCGCCTAATGGGGATTAGAACCCTGACTCACACCCAAACCTGGGCTGGGACCCTAATACTCTGCTTAGTTGTTTGGTTTTTTTGGGTTTTTTTCCCCCTTGTAAGATTTAGGTGAGGATCTTGTTTCTTATGCACTGCAAAACTCAGGGGTTCTATTATGAATAAATTGCTTAAAACTCTAATATTGCCAACCTGTCTCTGAATATTCTCTTATCCTTAATTCTTGCCACCCTGCCTCAATATAGTACCCTGCATCTTCTGGTTGCTTCTCAAGAACAGCCTCTGTAGTCATCAGATTCCTTTATCCTAGACCTAGACATTACTGAAGCCCCAGCAATCCCCATGCCTGAATTTATGGCATCATCAAATTTATGGTGTCCTATGGACTCTATGCATAACTCTTTTAAATAAGGCTACCTCAGTCTACATAGAGGCTGGTGTTTAAAAAGAAAAGCAACAACACTGTGGTGTGAAGGTCAGGATGCACTAAAGTGAGGTTTGTTATTGATAAATCAGAAATAACCCAGGGGTTCTGTCCGGTAATTATACAACAATAACCCCAGGATTGCAGCAGCAATAATAAAATACCCTTTCCTCCACTCCTTGCTAAAGGCAACACTTCAGAAGTGGCAGAGCTAAGGAATGCACGAGAAATGTGACAGTGGACTTAAATATTTGCTGGATACGAAGACATTTGGGAAAATAGAAACTCTGCCCAGGTGGGTGGGACTGCTTGAAAACTCTACAACCGTCTTGAATAGTTTCAAACCAAACCTGTTTAAAAAAATGAATGATTTGGATCAAGGGTGAGGTGATGAAAAAGAGAAATATGCTAAATAAATCAGAACAGTAACTAAATATTCTTTTGGCATCCACTTTCTCATTGCACTTGGCAAAATAAACTTTAAGGGACTGGAAATTTTGCTGAGAAACCAACCTGAGTTTTGCTTTTTGAAACCCCCGTGACAGTGGCTCTTCTTATGTTCAGAAGTCAACCACAATGCCTTTGTTTAACACACTATAAAGATGGTTGTTATATTTTCTTGTTATTTTCAAGAATTTTACTTTCAAGAGGAGGTGACTCCTGAAAATTAACTTTTTAAAGTATCAAACTGCCCAGAAAATTCCAACCCAAAATCTTACTATAAGAGTATATTTAGGGCCGGCCAGTTAGCTCAGTTGGTTAGAGCGCAGTGCTCATAACACCAAGGTTGCCGGTTCAATACCTGCATGGGCCACTGAGCTGTGCCTTCCACAACTAGATTGAAGCAACTACTTGACTTGGAGCTGATGGGCCCTGGAAAAACACACTGGCCCACCCCCCACACACCCCCCAAAAAAGAGTATATTTAAACTCCACAAATCTTCACAATAATTTTGGGAGATCATTGTCCAATCATGCATTTGTAATCCAGCCATAACAGTGTTTCATCCTATTTATCTCCTTATTCCTTCTCATTCCCCACACCTTACTGTACGCCTAAGCCCCCACTAATAAACAGTTGAGCTCAGAGTTGGTACATTGGGGAGCCCACCCCTTCCCACTGCAGCTGAAAATCTTACCAACCATGGGATCCACATCGGTTACCTCCCTGTCTAGGGTGGAGACACTGAAGAAACTTGATAAGCTTATGGGAGCCCAGGCAAAGGGCATCCGGTATTTCCCCAAACGTTGGCAAAAGGATTCAGCTTGAAGTTTTAGTTTTTCAACCTTTTCTTTGCTCTAGAGGAAAATGGGAAGAGACAAGCAGAAACCAACAATATGGGACCAGCACCAAGTCAACTGCCCTGCCATGGATATGACTGGCATCTCTAAAATCTCTACCCTACTGATTAAGAAGGGTGAATAGGCAGAAAGCTGACACGACTTGGGACAGAAGTCTAACAGATAAGGGAATACAGATTAGAAAAGGGGGAGTTTAAAGAAAGGCTACATTCAACTATTAAATACACCTTCAGCTTAAAAAGTTCAAGGTTTATTACACCAGCTAATCAACAAGTGCCTCTTTAGGGGCTGGTTGCACGACTTGAATTCATGTGAGAGAATCTTGGGATAAAAACTTTGGGTATCATCTACTATGCGCTCAAGAGAGCCTATTTTTCTAAGTTCCCTTGGAAAAGTCCAGAAAGATCTATAAAAGTTCCTAACAATTTCCTTGTTAGGTTGAAAACACTTCCAAGGTGTTCTTTCTAGGTTCAGAGCAAAAGGTAGATTTAAAAAGATGTCTTGAGTTCAATCATATTTGAAATTTATAAGTCTATAGTATGATGCTGATTAGGCAAGTCTTATTCCAGAAAGACCATGCTTTAAAAATCATACCAGGTGCTGAGAAAACATATCCTTTTCATAAGCTCAGTACCTATGTTGAATTAGTCAATTTATGATGGACAGTAGTCTCAGCCAATTTCCAAATATCCATACCAGAAAGGATGGTGGCCCATGCTGCTGAGAAAAGTCAGAAGAGCTCTGGCACTGTTTAGTTTCATGGGGTACCTGTGGCCCTCCCAACCAGCTGGGTCAGTCAGAGACTCAGAACCTAGTCAAGTTTGAGGGACAAACATTGGTGGGTCTATCATCATTTGTTGAGTTTAATAATTTATTTTGTTAAAAAGTTATTATCAATGACTAATTTCTCTTCCTTCTTTGGTTTAAATACAACTTATTTGTGTCTCATATGGGGACATATTATGGATTAAACTCCATTAACTATATTGTGGAAGACTGATGAAAATTATCTGCTTATTCTAAGGTGTCACCATTTAGCAATGCTCAAAATAGCATACCTTTCCACCATCACTTTCCTTGATAACCATGTAGGGTTCTGCGCAGTCTCCAATCTCTCCCTGCTGAAGGACTTTTTCAATCTACCAACAAAAATAATATTAAACAATGTATATGAATTATATCCATATAACGGAATCTATTCAAACATCAAAATGATGTTTTGTGACAATATTTGATGACATAGGAAGATGTCCATAATATACGGTGTTTGATTTAAAAAACTCTTAGAAGAGTACTATACAGTTTTATCAAAAGTCATAAAGGCATATTAAAAGGATGATAATACATGAACAGCAAATGTTAATAGTAGTTATCTTGGCATGATGGGATCATGTGCTATGTTTATTCTTCCTATTGCTTATGAGTATTTTCTATTTTTGAACAACAAACAAGCATTATGCCTACAATAAAAAAATGCAATAAAAGTTATTTTATAAAACAAAGCCCATGAGACATATGTAGGAAGTGAAAAGCTCATTTTCTTTATTATTGCTTACAATGTAAAAAAGAGATATGACCTCTGTAAAAGTCAGGTTTGGGAACTCAATCCCTCCACAAAAATGAATAAATGAACAAAATAAATTATCTGTAATTCTCTCCCTTGTTATTTCCTATTAGGGCTGCTTCTCTGACTTTAACAGACTTGGAAAGAAGCCAAAAGCAGTGGGCTGGTGCAGCTTTTCACTTTGCTAACTGGCTGGTAATATGAATGAATGCTACTATTGTCAAGTATCTTCTTCGGTTTTGCTTCAGGTAAAGGATCTGGCTGACTATAAATTTAGGTACCACGTTTAAGAGACAGAAAAGGCAAATTTTGAAATTTCCTAACCCTCTGCTCCAAGAACATTTAAATGAACTTAGATGTTGAGGAAAAAAACAAGTGGATTTAGTTCCATTAGCTTGTGTCATTAGTGGAGATGATTACTGAAGAAGGAATTTGGGTCCACATATTCCAATAGGCACACATTCTTGATTGGCGCTATCAGTTAGGCGTAAATTATGTAAACTAGAAATACGCTAGTGATGGAGGGTGTCTAACGGAGTTTCAAAGGAAGTGGCATGGAGCTGCTCAATGATCATCCGTCCCAGGAAGACTGCAAGCAGGAACTCTCTCTTCTCACAGAGGAAGTTTAAACCCTTTCCCATTGCCAGAGCATGAAGACAAGGCTGATGGTCCTGAGAAATGCCCCAGGTTAAGAACACAGACACACAACACAGAGCTGGAGACTAATGAGTATTCCTGCTAGTCAGCAATCACTCACTGATTCAATCATTCAGAAAACATTTGTTGGGTACCTTCTATGGTGGCTGCTGGGAAGACAGGTGGTGAACACAATAAGCCTGGACCCTATTCTCCTGAAGCGCATAGTCAGGAGCTTATGGAGCAAATTGGAAGGAAGCTAATTTTTCCAGGAAGTCAAAGGATAAAAATGGGGTCTTTAAAGTAAACTTTGAACAGAGATAAAGAACCTTTTCATTAGGACCCTAAAGCAAGGACTGGGAGTTCCACGGCTTTATGCACTAGTATCGCACAGTGTGGAACCCACAGGAGGGGGACCTCTAGGAGCCGGAAGCAGGAAAACCCGGATTGGACCAGACCAGCACATACGATTCCCTTCATCAAGCAGGACAAGGGTAACTGCAGCTACTTCATGAGAAGGAGCTGCAGGCTGCTAGGAGAGCCCACTGTATGGTCCTTCGTGATTTATGTGTAAAAGAAATGAACAAACCCTCATAACCATGGCAGGTAGGGGAAAGCACATCAGAATAACCTGGAAATTTTTAAAGTAAAAAGGCTACCCTCTGTTCTATTTAGGAGGGGCTGGTCCGATGCCTGCTATGTCTATTTTTAAAGTTTTACATCAGATTCACTCTCATCCTTACTCTCCATCCTTCAATTGAGAAATAAAACTTTTAAGCCTAAAATATCCCCTTAAAGCAATATTACATGCAATAAGCAATTAGGTAACTCTACATAAAATACAGTTAAGATCCTGGTGCTCAGCCTGAGAATAAAAATAAGAAAGAAGCCTCTCTTACTGAATGGCAACTGCCTTAACAGATGTGCTAAATATTACAATACCATTTACTATATGTTTAGAGGGGGAAAAGCTACAATTATAGCATTACAGAAGAGAAAAACAAATCAGAAGCAAACCAGGGACTGTATGAGTAGATTTAAATTTCTTAACTATATCCAAGATCATTGAGAGAATGTTTGTTATTACCAAATGAATGCATTTACACATTTGAAACATTTGGAATAGATTTAGTAAGTAATAGTGGCCTATATATAAATGCTACTATTTAACAGACTACTATGGATTAACCAAAATAAAGTCATCCATGGAGAAGTGGAGTTTGAAGTAGAATTTGGCTCTGTAGAACTAGTGTTGACTTCTTTGGTTTTTCAGGCTGAGAGGGAAGTTTGGATTTAACTACAGGGCTTCGACAGTGGGCTTTAAGCTAATTTTCTTTATATGTCTAAGTAACATTGCAGCAAAAAAGACACACATTAAAGTTTAACAATATTAAATATGTCTTTTTAGCAACAGAATTTTTAACTATAGTTTCCATAAGATTAAATAAGTTTCCTTCAAGCTATAGTAACATTTCAGAGTCTTATAAAATGGTGGAAAGGAAGCTAAAATGGAAAGACATCTGCCACTTGATAAGTGGCTTCCAAGTCACCTCAATTCTTTGAAATCGTTATTCTAATCCCATGGGATCATGGGGGATTCAATGAAATTATGGACATCAAACCTGGAATGCTGAGTGTACATGAAATCAAAACACCTGGATTTATTTATTTATTTTTTTACAATGTTGGGGTAAAGAGTCAGTGAAACTAATTATTTCACTTAAGGTAGGTAAAATACTCAATGTCAGTTGTTAATTTCTAACCAGTCATTTTGGTGTATAGAGAAAGTCTCTGGTTTTCTTACATCAGCAGCGCACAGCCTAGGATGACAGGTCCTTCTACTTATGATCGCCTCCCACCTCCCCACCCGGTTTTGACTCTTTACCTAGACATACTTAGTCTATGAGATGGTGATAAAAAGGAAGAGCGAAACTTGGAAAGCATAGCCCATACCTCAAATTGTCAGAGCCTAGGCTTGTGGACATTTAACTATGGGTGTCTACAAATACGTGAACATCATTAGAAAACTCTTGAGACTTTCTCCACAGTAGTCTCCGGGAGCTGTATAGTGGAGGGTGCTTTCATTGGTTAGGAGAAAGGGTGCCTATAATGTGCCAGGCTTTATTCTGTAATTACAACTACCCATCAGGGGTGTTTTATTATCCCCACTTTACAGATAAGGAAACTAAGTCTCCAAAAGGTTAGGTAAATGGCCCAAAGTCATATAACAATCAAGTTGCAAAGCCAGATTCAAAACTAGGACTGTGTGACTCCAAAACCCATGGTTGTTCTAGTATTCAACAGAGAATTTGCTTGTCAAGGAAAAGGATAAGTTGAGAAAGGAACAAACTGAATCTCACAGAAGACAGAGAGATAGTTCTCACACCTCTCTCCCACGATGCATGCACTGGGAATAACGCAAAAACAGGAACATTGGAAGGTGCAAATCAGATTGTGTTTCATTACCTTGACGACTAGGTAGATGTCTGAGGATGGATAGGTGACCGAGAACACCGCAGATCTTGCCTGACTCGATATGGCAACAGAGGGTGTATGGGCACGCAGAAATCCTTTGAATTGGTCAGAGTTCAGGTCACAGTGAAAATTTTCCGAGATCTGGAAACGAGTAGCAAAGTGAAAAATAAGTTAGATTTGGTGTTCTTGTGGCCTAAACACATTTTAGAAAGACCAAAAAAAACATACAGAAATTTATCCAAAGGAATAAATGTAATCATAGCCACAGTTTATAGTTAGTGGCTGCTGGGAAAACCAATACCTATTTTGTCACAATCTCTAGATATACTGGGGCCATTAAAGATATGTTCCTTGAAACATTTAAATTTTTATTAACTCAGCAGTATTTCCTGAATATCAATGGTGTGCTAAATACTGCACCAAAGAAGAGCCAGACATTGCCTCTGCCCTCAATTAGTTTACAAACAAAATGAGGGAAAAGGCAAATATGTACACGGAGAGCAAAATATAAGTGATCACCCTCATACAAAAAAAGAATTTACCGATGGTGAGAGATCACACCCAGTGGGGGTGATGCTTTTCTTGGAGGAAGCATGTGAGATGCATGGACCTTGGAAGAAGACTGTGCTAGGCAGAGCTGGAGGGTGATGGTGTACCAGGGATAGAGTCCCATACAGAAATATTACAGAAGCTGGAAAACGGGGAGTGAGTTTAGTTAACAGAGATTAGTGCAGCTTGACTCTGCATAGGTTACAGAGGGAAAGATAGCAGATGAGAGCCATACTGAAGAAAGCCAGGGATGGGAGCTAAAGCGTTTGTTTTTAAAGTTGTATACAGTAAGGCTCCATTAAAGATTTTGAGCAAGAGCATGGGATGATGAGTGCTCCTTGGCTCATTAGCGTGGTGTTACCTATGAGCCGCTGTATAGTTGGGTCTCTCTTGACCACTAATAGAGTTATAGCTGAGTTGGCTGCCCAGGCAAAGACTACATTTACCATCCTCCCTTGCAGCTAGGAGTGGGCATATGACTAAATTGTTTCCAATGAACTGTGAGCGTAAGTGATGTATCAAATATCTAGGCCCCTCACCCAGCTTTTCCCTTTTTCAGGAGCTGCAAAAACAGTGACAAAAGTGACGCTGGGAGAACACATATTGAAGATGGAGGAGCCCCTGCCAGCGTGAGTTCCTGAATGACTCCGTGAAGCAGACCACTGCTGACCCAGCACCCCCTACCCTGGATTGTTAAAAAACAAAGCCAGAAACTTCTTTAAGCCAGTGGGTCTAAAAATGTGGTCCCCGGACCAATAGCTTCAGCATCACTTGGGAACCTTTTAGAAATGTACATTCTCAGACCTACCCAGACCTACTGAATCAGAAACTCCAAGGGAGGGACTAGCATCTGTTGTAACAAGCCCTCCAGGTAGTTCTGATGCACAGTCAAGTTTCAGAACCACTGCCTTAAACTCTGGAACTTGGGGGTCATTTTGTTTTAGCAGTTAACCTACCCTAATAATACAAATCTCAGTGATCATTAGTATTTATTCAAGAGATACACATTTCCTTAAATACAGAATGGTTATGGGTAGAAAGGGGCAGAACCGTCTTACTCTGGTTTTGCTATTTTTGTCTTCCTCTGGGAGTTACAAAATGACTAAACAGTAAAACATGCATGGAGAGTCTTAGGTCTTTGAATTCTTTTCAATTAAAAGCACATTACAGTTGGTGAGGGCTTCACCCTGTGGCAAATTTAGACTTTCACTGCACAAGACAGCCTTCCCTTCATGATGAGCCTATTTCACAATGCAAAAAAATTCCCCCAATGAAGAAATAGTACATGCATATCGGAGCTTGTTAAAAACGTATTTAAATTGCTTTGTTTTGCACGTAGCCCATACACTGCTCTATCGTTTCTCTCTTATCCCAGCCAGGCCTCTCGCCATCCTCTGGCCAACCTGCAGCCGGCTTTCCTTTAAAGGTTCTTCAAAGGACACAAGTGACCAACACTCCCAGATCATTCCTTCAAAAGCTGCAAAGGCAATAGAACTGGGTGTATCAATGGTCATTTGCTTTCAAATCAGATGTGTTTTTGCTGAATAGAAGTGAGATTTAAAAACATGAACCCAAAGACTCATCAATAATATGTGTGCCTCAGGGATGGGTTTTTTGCTTTTTTACCTTTTTTCTTTCTTTAACATCGTAGAGGGCAATGCTGGCAAACAGAGGCTCAATTTCAATCTCAAACCTGTCAGAGAAAAAGAGAAAGATCTGTGTAGTTTTAACTTGGACAATCGTGAATTTTCTGAAAGTGCCTGAATATATAAACTGGTTAAAAATATAAGTAGTTTCCAGAAATATTTTGATAACTCCATGCATATGAGAAGCACACTGGGATATCAGTGGAGAAATATGGAAGGTTCATGGAACATTCTTAATCATTTGAGGTCATGGTGGGTAATACATTGTCCCCATAAGTGATTGTTGGTGGCACCACAAGAAAAAGTGGGTGGAATATAACCATCGTAGCTGCTGTGTTTTCAGAGGGTCGAGTCTCTGTCTTAGGTAAAGGCCTTATTTACAGTTTATGTTTTACAGCTAAGATAGGAATCCTTATTATTCAATTCTAAGGGATGGGCTTTTCAGGTAGTAAAAAGAAGAGTTCAGTTGCTTTCCCTTAGATTTATAGTGGGACCATCAGAGGAAGACTGGGTGACCCTTCCTAACTGCACTGCCAGGGAAATTGCTGAGTTGAGGTAGGGGGAGAGAACTGAGCAGCACCAATAAACATTGAGGTGTGTGGACCCAATGACAGCAAGAAAAGAGGAGCCCTCATAGTGGCCCTCACTGCCCATTCCCCTTGGAAAATGGTGGGTTTGAAAAAAATGCACCCCCAAAGCATAATCCTGCCACGTTATAAGATACACACGGAGCACAGAGGTGCACCTTCCAAGTTTCTCAGGATAACAACCTGTGACCTTGAACACTGCCAGCTGCGAGCACCAGTAATCGGGTCCATTACTGCAGAAGTCATGCCAATTAGGCCAAGTTTTGTTTCAAGGCTTATGTGAGAGGATGGGCTCATCATTGGATAGCTGTGCCTTAAATGACATTTTTAGAAGAATGTTTGTGCCTAGGCTCACCAGGTATGACCTGGCACGGTTGATCTGTATTTAATCGTGTACTGCCTGCTACACACAGGTCTGTATATTCCTGTAATTTACTTAAGTGCGATGTACTGAATGTTAAATTCTCCGTGGTTCAGAGAAAGAAGAAGAGAATGAACATTTGTGAAACACTTAAAATTATGCTGTGATAAGTGCTTTACACGCCAATTCCTTTAGGCTTCACAACAACAGTGGAATGTAGATATTATCCCCATTTTCTTAGGTTCGGAGAGCTTAAGTAATTCGCCAAGGGCCACAAGGTTAGGAATTGGCACTCAGGTTTCTGAGCCCAGTCCTTTCTGATCACAGAACCTGAGTTCTTTCTACCAGTGTTTCTCCAAGCATAGTTCCCAGAAACTAGCGTTTTGAAGCAAATAAGGAGTTTGTCAAAATGCAGGTTTCTTAGTCCCACCTGAAATCTACTGAACCAGAGTCTCTTAGGGGAAATGGTGGTGGGAGGTCTCCCCAAACTTTCATTTACAACAAGCTCCCTGGGTAAATTTAATGCACACTAAAGTTTCACTATTAAGAAGGCTCCTTTGAGCTGAGGTTACTTTGCATAGATGGTATTACATTTTAAATTAAAAGATTTTTCCACTTAAAATGCAAAATAGGAAGATACTCTGTCATTATTTTCTCTTTTTTTGCTGCTATACACATTTACAGACTTGTCACCAGCCTAATTCTGTATGTTCAAGTCTTTAGATATTTCTCAAAAGCAAAACAAAAACAGTTACAGATCTTGGTAATATTTTTAAAAGTTCCCTAGGTGATAAAATCTATAGTTATATAAATACAATTCTGCTTATCGATGGGGAAACACGTTTCTTTAACATTACCATTAAAATTTTACTATTCGTATTTTAACCTTCTAGGATTATTTATAAAAATTTGCTTTCTTTCTTTTATCCAGTTTATTGAAAGTACTTATACCTAGGACAACCTCTTCCGTCCATCTCTCTTGCAGGTTTATGTTGATATGGATACTACTTAAGACACCTGAGCAGGTCAAGTGTACTGAGCAAACACTTCAATTGCACTTAATTTCCGCTTTGGTAGTTGGAGAAAAAAATCACTAGAAACTAACCTTTACAATTTTCATCAAGAGAAATCCAAGCCACTCAATTTGTTTTTCAAATAATACACATCTTTCTTAGTGGCCATATTTTCCCACCTGTGAGAACAGCTGCCATTTATTTGTTGCAAAGGTCTAGTAGACAGCTTGGTGATAACAATCACAAGGGAGAATTCCTCCCATCCTAAAAGGCATAATTCCTGCATCAGAAAGCGGCCTGATGGGCATCCTGTGGGGGCGGGTGAGTACCTCAGACAATAGGATGGACTTCCTGAAAGAAGCAGAGGGGAACGGAACAGCCACTTCCACTCTGTCCTCCTACTGAAGGACTAGGAGGCTCCCACTCCCAGTAGGCTTTCCAGGGCTAGAGTTCACCTGTCTCTACCCTTTACCTAATACAGAGCCAGCTTATGGGCTGCTCATCTCTGTGTATAAGAAAAAAGGTCCTAACTGCTCCCCCATCCTACTGCTAGTAGAATTGGCTAGGGGAAGGGAGCCCCCACAACGGGTGAGCAGTCAAGCTGGCTTGTGCTCTGAGGAGTGGAGCTGGAGAGACGATGTATTCCCATCAGAAGTTTATGACAGGTAGGAACTTTGAGGCCATCTTGTCTCACAGCTTCATTTACAAAAAGGGATTCAAAAGCCCAGAGAAGTTTTCAAGGTTGAAACAAAGCCTTGAATCCAGTATCCAGATGCCCTAATTGCAAACCAGGTGCTACTTAAGGGGGGGTGCATGGACTGAGGTCAAGAGATGGATGACTCCCCTAATAGGGTATGAAAAAGTATTATGCTTATGCACCTTTGCCCAGGTGGAGCATTTACAACTTAATATTTTCAAAAGGGTCTATGATTTGAAAAAGTCAAACAACTAATTCTCTAAAGCAGCAGCCTGCAAAGAGGAAAGAGAGGTACACAAGCACTCCAGGGGGTACGCAAGACAATGCGTTGGAATGTAGAAAGAAAATACTATAATTTATTCTCAGTTATTTAGTTCAGCCATTAAAATTTCTTATATAGGTATGTTTTATAATGTATATAATATTTTAATATGAAAGTACAAAATTAATACACATACATAGAGGATGTGATTTTTTTACACTGGAAGTAAACAATTAAACAATTTGGAGATAATTGCTTTCAAGTAGATGTGGCAAATAACTGGCCCACAAGATGAATCCAGATTGCAGACATGCTTTGTTTGAATTGTGAGGTATTTTAAAAGGAAATAAAATTTTAAGAAGAAAATCATGCAGAAAAGTCTGGATTTCCATCTCTCTTGGCAAAAAATGCCCCCAAGAAAACAGACAATTGACAAAAATGGGCCTGTGTACTTGGATGGCAAGAGTTGGTCCTACTAGTGGGTGCCCCTTTAAGACAGTTAGCTTCAGTCCCCACTGAGGGCAATACTCTCTATTGCTCTAAGGTACTGAGACTGGGTTTTGGTTGCATTTTCAACCATGTTTGACAGTGTTTCAACAGTAGCATGCTGGTAAATGTTTAACAAACAAGTCTCTGGAAAAAAAAAAAAAAGAAAGGTTCTACCTTGTAGCATTTTCATAGTTTCCATGTTATAAATATTTCCACCATGGCTAATTTCAAGTTACCAATGTGACTTCACTGAATAAAGAGTTGGAAAAAGAAATGCACAATCAGCTCTCATGAGTTAGTCAGAGCTGACCCTAGCACACCATTGGCTTCCACTGTTATTTTTCTTAATGCAGACCATTTCCATTAATTGCCTTACATGCCTAACCATAGTGTTTGCCTTCCCTATTACAGAAGAAAGACTGTCAAAGGTTTGGTAGGCATAGAACTCAGATCTAACTGACTCCAAACTCTGCTCTTTCCACTACCTCACAGCTGCCCACTGTTAAATGTGTTAGGGGAGCCTCCCCGATTCAAGCTCTGATGATAAAGACACAGTTTATATCTAAAAGGCAAGACAAACCTCAGTGTCATGGTTAGTATGTTTGCCGATACTTACTTCAGGGTCAGCAGCTTGACCAATATTCTGTTGCCCAGATGTTCCTTAGGACATTCTGGTACTGGACGTATTTCCACAGCATCCTCCTATTATTAATCACATGGTAAAGAAATCATTAGTGAATTTTCATGAGGAGTTCCATGTGGAGTTAACCCAGGGAAAGGAAGGCTGCCATCCACCATTCAATTCAACTTGCATTTTCTTTATTTCGAATAGCAGAATAACACTTTGACATTTACAAGAGAGTTTGTTATCCAACCCCCAAGCTTCAAAGTCAGCCTTTACAGCAAACATTTTCTCCTTTTAGAAAGCCAAGCATTTAAGACAAAGAGATGGAGGAAGGAAGGAAATGTGAACATGGATATGACTTATTAATATCCACCAGATGGCATTGCAAAATCTTATACCTATTGTTGGCTTTTTTTTTTTTTCATTTTGTTTTGGGGCTGCTCTAAGTATACATTCAGAGTATTTCTCCTGCCAAGGACTTACTAGTAAATATGTGTGTTTCAGACTTGAGATATGAGTCAGAATAGTTCACTTAATGCTGTAAAGCATCAATACTATATTAGAGTGTCTTTCTCAGTTCATTGTTTTCTTAAACAGATGATAGAGATTTGGGGTTGAATTTATAGGTTCTATAAAGACATATCCAGCTAACACTTGCCAAAATAATAAGTACAGAAAAGCTTAGTAATGACAAATTAAGAGATATACCTGTCTATTTTATCACATTGGAACTTAAGGCTTAAAGAGAAACATCAAATCTCTGTTGTAACGTCTGGCATACAAATCTAAACTATCGTGGTATCTTAATTATATTCATGTATGCAAAGATGAACAGTGTAAGTCCCTGAGCAATTTAATTCAGGCTCTTGCAAGAGGCCACCCAAACACTGGTCAGTGGTCTGCAGCTCACAAGGGTCTAAGAAATAGAGTCATGGCTAATTGTATTTCCTGGGCTATCAAGGATGAGAGCTTCCCACTAAATATCCCAGAGCAGCCATAACATTTTTACAAGTGGCAATAAAGTCACCTCCTTGGCAAATCTGTACCCAATATGGTAGAATAGACAACATAGTAAACTCACCTCTACTCTAACTTCTATTCTCCTTCAAGGCCCAATCCTGGGCCTATCAGTTGGCCATCTTGCTGGGTGGAGTTGCTGACTTTGTTTCAGAGGAGGCACTGTGCTGATGCCTACACTGAGCTGAACTCCCTCAGAGCAAGCTGGAACTTTTAGGATGATTAGAACAGACACATCTGAAAGGGAAGGTCCCCCTACTGGAAAACAACCTCAACGTAAAGACATTTGTGGGTTTCTATGACTATGTTTGGTCTGGATTCAACCTTTGGAATCTTTCTTTAAAAGCTTTGCATTTGGTAAATTGTAAATATATACAAGCAGAGAGAATAACACAATCAACCACTTTTGCCCATCACCTAGCTTCAACAATTCCAACTCATGGGCAACGTGGTTTCACCTATATTCCTACTTACCATCAGCCCCCACTCAATACTGGATTACTTAGAAGCAAGGCCACAGACATCATATAATTTCATCTGCAAATGTTTCAGAACAAGTCTCTAAAGATAATGACTTTTAAAAACACATAACTGTAATACCATTATTATTCCTAAAAAATTAACAAAAATTTCTTATTGTCGCTAAATATGGAGCCAGTTCCAAATTTCCTCAACTGTCTTAATTTTATACAGTTAGTTTGTTAAGCCAGGGTCCAAACAAGGTCTTAGGAAATATTGATGTATTTCCTAAGTTTCTTCTAACGTATGACCTTCTGGAGCCTTTACAGTTGTCTGAAATAGGAACAAATTCCCAAAGAAGTTGAAGAGGAAATTTAAAGTTTTAGTGAATACCTGTTTTCGTTTTCCTGGGAGGTGTTTTGTGTGTGTGTGTGTGTGTGTGTGTGTGTGTGTGTGTGTGTGTGTGTGTGTGTGTGAGAGAGAGAGAGAGAGAGAGAGAGAGAGAGAGAGAAAGAAAGGGAGATGGAAAGAAAGAAAGTGACAGAGAAAGATAACTTGAGGAGATGACATTCTTCAATAACTTGAGAGAGAATTGGCCCAATGCATCCTGAGTATCCCCCACTTTTTTTCCTTAATTGGTTGGGTTCTGTCACTGGCAACCAAAATGCAAACTCTTCAATGACGTGGAGTATAGTGGCATCTTTCTTAGGGATCCACATAGGATGACACCTTTTATAGACTCAGTGAATCAGGGAAAGAACTCACCTCATCTCACTTGGTGGTTGAGTTCTACTTCTGCCTTTCCCGTAGACTCAGTCATGATATAGATGTAATAATTCACCTCTCTTCTAACTTCCCTCACCAGTAAATAAAATAATGATAATATAATTTCATTGATGTGTTGTCAAAGAACTCAGCAGTTGTAATCATTTCACGATAGTTCAGAAATTTACCCTTCTTCCATGAGACTTTCGTTGGAGAAAGTACAAATTACAAGTAGAGATGTAATTTCTGTGTGTCCAACTTTAACATATTAAATGGCTGGTATGGGGCCCTCAAGCATTTTAGATGTACCAATTTAAAAATTACTAGTACACTAATTACAAAGCATTCCTCTCCACTCAGTGAAGAGGCCCCATGAGGACCTCTGCTAGATTATAACTTTTGCCTCAATTGAGTTTCTGCATTGTTCAAAGACCATAAAATAAAGTTCCTTCAAAACAGTCTGTGATTCATTCTTTTAATCAGTTCAGACTGGATATCCCCCATTTAATCCCATGAGGGAGCCTTTGATGAGTTGATGTCTCACTGGAAGTATTACATCCTCACCCTTTAATTGTTTTCTCTCTTCTGGTGCCCACTTTGGGTCTCCTTATTACATATTAGCACTTCCATCATGGAATTGGGAGGAAGAGGAATGCAAGTGAAGATCAAGTCAGTCAGACTTAATATTTCTTGACAAATTTGGTGAAAAAGTTTTTAAGTTACAGATGGAAATTGAGGTGTTATGAGATAAGAGGTGATGGTTGATAATCATTTTTCAATTTCGATTATGTGTGTCAATATAGCACGTAGTCACATGTAGAGAGGGTTAGGATCTCTATCCTATAATTTACCTGTTGAGTCTTGAACAAATTATTTAGCCTCTCTGGTTCTTACTTTACAATCTGAAGAGTGGAGATAACACTGTCCACATTATTCATATTTATTTTTAATCTGTCTCATTTAGAAAAGAATTTGAGGCCACAGACAAGACTGCAAATAAAATAAATAGATGAAAAAAGCCAAGGTGGTTGGAAAATACGGATAAGAAAAAAAGAGAGCTGAAGTAAATTCAAGACACCAATAAGTAAGCCACCAGGTTTAGTAGAGGTAAACAGAAATTTGACTCTAAAGAATTTAGGAGAGTCGATTACAAGACGTGCACTATCTCTAAGTACACACATTTTCTCAGGGGAAGCACAATTCTTCTTTGTCTGAAGGCTTGAGGGACCATTTCCCTTTGGATCCTCATTGAGACAGGTGCTGGGTGATGAGCAGGTCAATGTCTCCAGTAATACACGAACAGTGCACACAATATCGTATCTCATGGCCGCTGTTTCCCTTATTGTCCTTGTGTTGACCAGTGGTGAGCCCATCGAAGGCCAAGTTAGCAAACACAATTCTCAGGGGTGACAGCTTCACAAGGTGTGAGAGTCAGGCTACCTGATGGTCTTGCTTGATCCAAAGATCAAATTTGAAGAATTTTGAAGCATGGATGGATGGCATATCTTTTAGGCAAAATTTCTCCAAATCTTATTTCTTGCAACTGAACTTTTTTGTTTGTTTGTTTCTTGTTTTGTTTTTTTAGCTGAGCCATCCTGCCACCTGTTGGCAGCTCAGCGGCAGCTCAGCACGGGCCATGAATCGAACCGGCGACCCTGTTGCTCATAGCTCACACTCTTGAGTAAGCTCTTAACCAACTGAGCCACTCAGCCAGCCCTGCAACTAAACTTTTAATAAAATTTGGACAGCAAAGATATTGCAGTAATCTGTACTGGCAAGACCCAGAAGTGCATGTACTGTGACATACAGAAGAGAAGACTGAGAGCCTCATGTAAAATATAAGGAGCTAAACAGCCTCAAATAATTGTCATCCTGGTGACCACAGGCAAAGCCTAAATTATGAAATCATTCTGGGTCAGGTCCAATATATAAAGAAGTGGACAATCAAGATCCTGACTTTCTATGCATTGGGAGCATGGCTGTGATATTTCAGACTGGAATGTTTCCAAAGCAGGTCTCTCAGGTTGTTCATCGAGACCACTGAAAAAAAATCTTAACGAAGCACTAAAGAACATCAAGGTTTAAGTAATACATGTCTTGATGGACTAACTGCAAACCATACCTCCAAATAACTGTCTGGTTTGATTGATGGAGTGGAATTACTGTATGCAAACCCTTGCAGTCTTTTGAAGGTTATATGAGATAATATCAGTGAACGTTTTTTTTTAAAGTGCTATGAAAAACTTATATCCTAGTTACTATTGGAATCTCATTTGTATAACTGATCAGTAATTGGCTCTGCTATTATACAGGCTTGCCGTCGTGAAAAACACAGCCCCAGAAATCATACGATTAAGCATCCTGACAATGCTGTACAGTAAAACTGAATAACAGTATCTTCCTGGCGAGTCTCCATGCGTTCACTGAACGTCTCCACCATGGAGACGGCCGCACCCACCTCGTCCACTGATGGGTAAAGGGCAAAGAGCTCGGCCTGCCGGTTGGTCCTCCGAGCCTCCTCATTCTGCTTCTCGAAGTCCTCAGCGCTCACATGTTGCAGGAGGTTTTCCAGCCGCTGGTCAGGCTGCAGGCTGCGGAGGTCGAAGTCACAGGCAGTGAGGGGGCCTTTCCCAGACACGTCACACAGCACGTTCAAGTGGCGGGGGCCTGTCTGTGAGAAAAGACACATCCTTGTGAGAGAGATCGTGGTTGTAAAACGAGAACTAAGCCATCCGAGATGTCTCAAGGCTGCTGCCACGTGTGATTACAGAATCGGGTCTTCAGGAATTTCTGAGCAAACGGGGGCTTTGACAAGAATCACATCTAAGCTTCCTGGCCTGAGCATCCTAGAGTTAAAATGTCTCCTTTCTACCTGAAAGCAGCATACTCACTGGATGAAAATAAACCCATCCTTGAAGAAAGGTTTAAAAACAGCATCAGGTTCCTATTAGTTTTTGGTGTGTTCTTTTCTGGAGATTGGGAGCCAAGTCTCTTATGAGCCATGTTTCCATCTCACGCTCAAGCAGAACAGAACTGGAATAAGGTGTAACAAAAATGAGTCCGGTTTGTTTTTGTTTTGTTTTGTTTTTACAATATCCCCAACATCTTCCACTTCCTGTTGTTCCTATTGACAGTCACTGGTTGGGTCCTTTGTCTGAATAAACTGATCACCGGGAGCACAGCCCTGCTCCCTCCCTGTCTTCCAGTGTCCCTGTCCACACATTGGCTAAGAAGGTCACTTAGAAGCCAACCGAGGGTAATAAATAGCCTTCTATATCAGGTGTGTACCCAGGAGTACCCTCCAACTTCTTCTTTTTTTTTTTATTAAAGTTTATTGGGGTGACAATTGTTAGTAAAGTTATATAGGTTTTAGGTGTACAGTTCTGTAATATATCATCTATGTTTCACATTGTTCACCACCCAGAGTCAGTTCTCCTTCCATCACCATATATTTGATCACTTTTATCTTAAAAAAACAAAACAAAAGAGTCTGGACTAGGGTATCAAGGGACCTTGTCCTAGCTCAACTCCAGAATTTGGTTTTTGAAAGCAGAAAATAAGATGATCTCTGAGGAGCCTTCCCAAATAAACTTTATATAAACTCCAAAGCTGAGTCTTATGTTTCCGGAGACAGAGATGTGGGCATGGAAACACTTTCCTATAGGACTTCAGTAACGGTTACAGGAATAACCACCAGAAAAAACAACAAAAAAAGGAAAAGCATTTGCTATTCAAGCAGTACCCACTTTTAGCTCAGCATGTTTGAAAAACAAAAAGTCTCTTAAATCAGCTACAAAGTGAATGCTTTATTCTATTAGAAATGTTTTGGAAATTGGGGACTGCAAAGACTTGGAAAAGAATACATAACCATAATCAACAATATGTCATAAGAATATAGCTGGATCTATTATAAACATCTATAAAAGTAATGGTAAAATGTTACCCTAAAGCTCTATTAAATGCACATACTACTATACCTTTTGTGACATCAATCTACCTCATAAAAATGCTACTCTGCTAGATCATAAATTTTACCCACACTGAATGTGCTAGCAATAATAGTCATACTTTAATTATTTGTCTGGTTATATATGTATTTCCAAAATTTATCCTAGGGGTATAACGGGACAAGTGAACAACGATGTGAGGATAAGAGTATCTCCGAAACATTGTTTGTCATAACAAAATAATAGGAAAACCTAAATGTCCCCCAAAAGAGGAAGCATTAAGAGACTTTGGAACTTTCAAACAATGGAATATTACATGCCCATTAAGTAAGAAAAAAGAACATGCATGCATTGGAAAAGATGATCACAGTATATGGTATTGTTAATATAAATTATACATAATATTATACACAATATTATGTATAATTTGATCTAATTTTTATGAAATACCTGTGTACCATGGAGTCACATCGTATATGTATGTAACTTACATAAACTCAGGCATCCTGCCTCATCAGTCCACTCAATAAGGTACATGAGAATGAGAATGAAAGAGAAGATACTGCTGGTCATTTCGGGGTCTGAGTATGTCTACATGATGAGTATTAGCCTAATACTTAAAAATATAATTTTTTTGTAACTTGGCTCTGAAACCCAGCCAATGACTTAACTGAGTGCTCCGTTAGTATGCTGGAGGAACGTGTATGCTTTATGGGTGTGCTGGTCATTCGCCTATTGTCTCTCAGCTCCAAATTCATCCTTTTATACTCTGTTCTGTGATGCTAGGTCTGTACCCAGCAAATCACATTTCTGCTTTGCCTGCTGCTCCCTTTAAGGTATGTCAATAAGAGGCACTACAGGGAGATTGGATGGCTGGTGCTGGGAGAAGAGACTGTCCCCTTCCTCGCTGCTGCAGTTCCTGTCACCTTGGTAGTGGCAGTTGTTCTAGCCTATAGCTTCTTTTGGCACTTCCAGGCCTCCTTGGAGGCCCCAGAAGCAGCTGGGCAATTCCTCCTGTGAGGAGGTCTGTATCTAGACTTCCTGCTTCAATGAGGTCTTTCCTCTGAGATCCTGAGAGCACACCATCTGCTAGGCGATGCCCCCACCTCTGAGATTTGAGTCCTAGCTCTGAGGTCCCTTTTCTGAGCTTCTAGGGATAGGTAGCTGCAAGCTCTTCTCACTAGACCCATGGTTCTCAAACGTGGTCCTGGGACCAGAAGCATGAGCACCTCCTGGGAAATGCTAATTAGAAATGCAAACTCTCAAGTCCCATTCCACACCTAGTGACTCAAAAACTCCAGAGTGGGACCCAGCAACCTGTGCTTGAACAAGCCCTTTAGAGGACCCTGAGGAAGCTAGGGTTTAAGAACCACTGCCCTAGACCTCAGCCCCAGGGGGGTGTGCTGTCTCTTATGGTTATGATTTCTGTCTGGATGACTTCAATGTTCCCTTTTGGTTCTCCCAGTCCTCCAGAACCTGTTTAATCAACTCCCTTTGTTAAATTTCTTCCATGGAAATACCTAGTGTGGCTTCTGTGTGACAGATACAAGGAACAATTTACTTGGTCGTCATTTGTGGTAGAAACTGATTTAGTCAAAATGACTAATGAAAAATCTCTTAACACTCCCTAGAGAGCAGCATACACATCTTCTAGGCCTCAGTAAGCCCATCATATTCAGCGCTGGAATTGAGGACTGATTCCTCTAGAGAGCTCAGATTCAGTAATTGGCATGGCTGTAGAGACTGTGTTGTTTGAAAAATAGATATGATTTAAAACACCCTCTAGTTATATTCAGCACAGTGAGATGTTTGTGTTATGAGGGCACCTGAAATCTAAAAAAACTAGAACGGTATAGAAGAAGTCCTATGCAAACTTGGACCAATGTCTTCCTCTGTGTTCTATTTTTCTCAATTATAAAATGGGCAGGTTGGACTAGAGCACTGGCTTTAGATTTTTTTTTAATTGTGATAAAATATGCATCACATAAAATTTACCATCTTAACCATGTTTTAGTGTACAGCTCAGTGGTGTTAAAGTACAGTCACATTGATGAGCAACCAATCTCCAGAACTCTTTTTCATCTTGCAAAACTGAAGCACTATACCCATTAAACAGTAACACCCCATTCCCCGCTCTCCCAGCCCCTGGCAATCACGATTCTACTTTCTGTCTCTATGACTTTGACTACTCTAGGGACCTCATGTAAGTGGAATCATACTGTATTCGTTCTTTTGTGGCTGACTTATTTCACTTAGCATAATGGCTTCAAGGCTTGTCCCTATGGGAGCATGTGTCAGAATTTCCCTCCTTTTTAAGACTG
>NW_017731685.1:1804891-1806710 GCF_001890085.2 Hipposideros armiger | reverse complement strand
ATGACTCAAAGGCGTCCTGGAAAACGTGCTGCAAGGTCAACAGCACAAACACGCACCCATTTTGTTTGATTTCCCATGTTATGAGAAAAACCATTGGGCAAGTTAGTAGAAGAACATAAAATGAGTTCGGATTTATTAGGCAGGTCAAATGGCAAACAGATAAAGCAGGAGGTGTATGAGAGAGCCACTAGCAATGATCCAAATACAGAGTTTAGAACTCTCTGGGAGGGGTGAAATGTTGGGTCATGCACAGTGGCACTCACACAGCAAGTATTCCATACATTTTAGTTGATTGAATTAATTAAAGAGAAAACAAGATTGAATTAATTAAAGAGAAAGCAAGATCTCCCTGTGCTGTCTGCACGGAGAATGGAGAGTAAGACTCTCTTCTTGGACTTTCTTGTGCTCTGAAGATGAGCGATTTGTTTTGAGTAAGAGGAGACAAGGAGTAGCTCAGAAGAAAGACACAATGGGCTTAGGGACTAGTTCAAGTCCAGGTTTACTGTAAATAGCCATCTTTGATATCTCCTGGCCACATACTTTGCCCTGACCCAACCTGTATTGATAGGGCTGTATAAACAACAAGCCAAAGGTGGGGAACTGAACAAAATAAGGAAATAAGAAAGGTGTGCTCTAAACAAGGAAATAAGACTAAACATTTAGGAAGGATTTCAAGAGAAATAGCCACCATAATTTCTGGTTTGAGATTCCTGAACACCAGCAAAATAAAACAAAATTTGAAATATAAATCGTATTATTTATAAACATCCATTAACAAAAAGTATTTTGGAGAACTCTTTCAAACAATTCCTCAGAAGTTGCTCTAATTGTGCAGACAGTAGTGTTGAAAAGAGTAGATACATATGCGATGAAACTTTATTTTATATTATAGTATTTATTTTCTATTTTCGTACAGAGATCTTTGAGAGAGATTTCATAAACCTGCTACTTCTTAAAAGTTATTCGCACCAATATAAACTTAGACAGCAACATGGATGTGTGTGCTGGATGGGTAGGCTTTTCTAGTGCCTACCTTCTTTGGACTATCCTTAAGGAGTCAAACAAACAGCATCATGTGATCCAAGACCTGGGAAAAACCCACCAAACTTGAAGTAGTGGCAAACATAGGCAAGTATTAAATTGCATCCTAAGATAACACTACCCCAAATGACAACATGCTGAATCAGTGATTATTTTTCCTGAAAAATCCAATTTTAAGGGGGAAAAAAATTCCCAAAGGAATTAACAAATTTGTTCTAAGATTGAAAGCAAACAGAATTTAAATTCAAATTTCACCACTTTAGTATCTGCCTTTTGCCTTTCTTAGGACTTGCACACTGCAAAGCAAATGGATGTCAACGTTTCAAAGTCACATGCCTGCCTCTTCACAAGGAAATCTGCTTGGGCCACAGAAATCAAAACCCGGAAGCAGCCTCGCTTCAGACCTTAGCTTAAGTCTTGGTAAGCAGAACTATATTTGTTTTAGCTTTATCTCTTGTCTCATAAAATGCACACACTTCCAAGAATATTTACTTACAAGTGTACAACACAAACACACTGACACAGACACACACACACAGTTCCAGATGTGAGCCTGCCTCCATCATCCTCGAGTCACTTCTCTCTGATCTCTGTTTGATCATCAGGTGAGGTGTGGGCATGAGATGAATTCTAGGATATTTCCCACAGCTTTAAGATTTTATGATAAAAATTTCATACATCCTATCTGAAAAAATTAAAATCAAATTTTCTTCTCAAAAGATGCTTAAATCTGGGAGAAATGAAATTTATTTGGCAATTGTTCTTTTGCCATTTTATG
>NW_017731685.1:1796925-1798578 GCF_001890085.2 Hipposideros armiger | reverse complement strand
CTAAGCACCTTGACAGCCAGCACAACAATTGCATGTCATAATAAGCAATTATTGATCAGGGAGACATTTTTATGGTGTTTTGGGAGTAAATGAATTATATGCACTGATGATGTGTTTGAATTTTAATTGTTTACCAGTTCACTGGGAGTAAAATATGGAGTAATAAAACAGATGATACCCTGTTCCTTGATATCTCAGCTCTCCTTGAGCGTAACCTTCCTTCTGAATTACCTTAATCACCCAGGATGAAAGACAAAGTGTAAGGGCTTTTATGATGCTGCTCATAACACTCATGAAATGTTTCACTGTCATTGCGGATAATACACTAAGAATAAATAGCATGTAAACAAGTTTAATTACTTAAGAGTTTGACTCTCCACCAAGACATCAAAGACATTCTTCAGTTAATCACTCTTTAGCTTGTTTAGAGAAAATAATGCTTAAAATATTTAATATCACCCAAAGGATGCCAGCAAACAACCCATACAAAATTATCAAAATATATGGAAATAAGACGGTAAAACAAGTAACCATGGCACCATGCTAGTAATTAGGTCAACAGTCACTTTTAAAAGTCATGGAGACTAAAAGCACTGTTATTTTTAGAGCAAGGGCATGAAACTTTGTGCTATATACATGAAAGATACAGTGGAATTCATTCAAGGCATCTTCCAATCTAAGAAATACAAACATTTCAAGTAGAAAAAATATATTTCCCCCCAAAAGAGATCATGTATTTTGTATTCCTGTGTAGTTTAATCTTTCCTTATTGAATTAAAAAGAAAATGTGAAGTTTTTCTCTATCCTTCATCGGCACTACTATTTGTCTGATTTAAAAGTCTCAATTATAGAACTTGAGTGGCAAATGCTCTATAGAATTATGAGAGTGGGAGGGAACAAAAGTGGCCATTACTCCATTCCCCTGCCCCCTAAGTGGGATTCAAAGCCATTATCACAGATAGCAGGGACATAAAAGACTATCCCTAGATATTATCGAGAAATGTAATATCAGCAAGGAGATAATTGAGAAATAAAAGAACTAACTAAATCAGTGTTTGACTGCATGGTCATGGATGACAGAGACAAGTCCATACAGGGTAAAATGGCTTCATTAAGTATGGTCCTCTAGGTAGGTAGGTTTTCCTCCCGCAGTGCATCAAAATATATAGGAAAGAGGTTTTTGGTTCATGCCTTTCACATACTAAGAAAAATACTTTTTCTGAAGCCTTCAGAAATCTTATTTCATTTGAGAGGAATATTTTAAATAGCTTTAACAGGAACTAGATAAACCCTCAAGTAAAAATTCTATGATTTTCCAAGTATTATCTTTATTCTATGAATATACATAGTGCCTCTGATGTGACATCTGCCCTGGATCATTTGATTAATCTTTGACAAAAGTGAGTTGCCCCTTGTTTTTTTTCCTTTGCATATAAGATCTTACTAATTGGTCTAATTTAAATTATTTGTCAATAGGGCAAAGGCAATTGAGCCATATTCTGTAATATTATTTAATAAATATCATAAATGTAACTAATATTTATTGAATTACCGCCACAAGCCAAGAAATCTTCTAAGTGCTTTATATATGTTATTTTATTTATTTATTTACTTACTTACTTACTTGTTTATTTATTTATTTTAAGATTTTTT
>NW_017731685.1:1786028-1796285 GCF_001890085.2 Hipposideros armiger | reverse complement strand
TAATTGTCTGATCTTTTCGTATTTATGTAAAAAAGTATAAATATTCATCAGGTGAATGGATAAACAAACTGTGGTAAATCCATGTAGTGCAATATTCGTCAATGAAAAAAGAAAAGAGCTATCAAGCCACAAAAGGACATGGAGGAACAAGGCAAAAAGCAACCACTTATCTTTTTATTATGCCTATAGTTTTTATAGGGACAATAAAAAGATAAGTGGTTGCTAGGGAGGGATGACTGACTATATGTGGAGTACAGGGACTTTTTAGGCCAGTGAAACTATTCTGTATGACGCTATAATGGCAGATACATGTCATTGTGTATTTGTCAACACTGTAGAATATGCGACACAGAAAATGAGCCCTAATGTAAACTAGGGACTTTAGTTAAAAATTAATGTATCAATATTGGCTCATTAATTGTAAGACATGTACCACACTTAAGATCCATCTAAGAACAGGATAAATTAGAGAAATCTGTGCAAAGAAAAAAGAAACTTGATCTGACCTTTAATCCATAGGTGGGATTTGGTGATAGGTGAGAGAAGGCAGGGCATGCCCAGAGAGGAAACAGCAAGAATAAAGGGGTACAGTTCCAATAGTGAGGAAGGAGAGGAGGCCCAGAGAAAGGAAATGACTCCAGCAGTTAAGGGAAGTAAATTTTAATAGAGTGGGGACAGATTATTAAAGCCCTTGAAAGGAAAGCGGTGGAGTTTATATTTAATATAATAGGCAGTAGGGAGCCTTAGAAGGTGTTTGAGCAGGGGAATAATACAAGTACAGTCAATCCTCAATATTCACAAATTTGGTATTTGCAAATTCACCTACCCACTAAAATGTACTTATAACCCCCAAATCAATATGCACCTTCATTCTGGGACATGTGACAAAAAATAAACAGTTTTTAAAATCCCAAGATGTTGATA
Organism: Hipposideros armiger; assembly: GCF_001890085.2. Lineage (NCBI taxonomy): Eukaryota > Metazoa > Chordata > Mammalia > Chiroptera > Hipposideridae > Hipposideros > Hipposideros armiger. Next base: position 1,795,361 of record NW_017731685.1, on the reverse strand, counting down.
ATGGGGGAAAGTATTGTGGGGTGGGGGCTGAGGGAAATATGGGAACTCTCAGTACTTTCCACTCAATTTTTCTGTAAAGCTAAAACTGCTCTTTAAAAAAAATTATTAATTAACAAGCTAAAATACACAAAAAAATATATATATATATATACACACACACACACACACACACACACACACAGAGATTTTTAAAAAAAAAAAAGGAACTTACTTCTGGTTCACAATTAACCATTCCCGAATATAGGTCTGCACACAGTCCCTGACGTGAGGGTCCAGTTCAACCCTAATGAGATGGGAAATGAAATAAAAACATGTTATGACTGAGCAAAAACAACAAAACCATCCCTTATCATAGCCAAGGAGAGAGCAAGTGTGATTTCAAATCCAGGTCAAATGAGAATGCGAGGAGCATTCTTACCCATTCACTTCAAGTGTCTGAAGTATTCCCGAGGCAATAACATTTTTACTTTGACGAGACAAATACGTTGGCATTTTACGCTTTGTGGCTTTTCTTTATTATAGAGAATCATGTGAAACCATACCTATCCCTAAAGGCATTCTGACACAGACAGGTAGTACTAGCTGTAATCACATACAAAACAAGAAAACTAAGTACCAATTTTTCACAGGGGTAATTTGGGCATATTTTATGCCCATGTGTAACCCTGTTAGGACATGCATGTTTTCCTTTTTGAAAGCCATGAAGAACAGCTAGCTGGCTTACACTTTGAGGAGTTGACAGCCACTGGCTTTGTTTGGAGATTATTAATTGTCCTACCTGTGTAGGAGCATGTCATGAGAGATACTCTTCAAGTGTTTCAGAGTCTTGAAATCAGGAAAGACTAATTTCCCACAGTAACAAAGCTTGTTGCTGTTTTTCCCCAATGTTTTGGTATTATAGGTAAATAGGTCTAAATTCTACAAGTTTTCATTTTCTTGTTTGTATAAAGGGGATAAGAACAGTACTGACCATGTGAGCTTGCTGTTAGTATTAGATGAAATATTATAAAGATTAGCATGTGATCCCTGGGCCCTGACTTCCCAAATCCCAGCCCCACCCTTTATTAGCTCTGTGACCTTAGGCCAGGCACTGACCCTTTCAGTGTTTCAATTCCTTCACCTTAAAGTGGGGATATTAACAGAAGAGTGCCTCTCGAGAGCTGTGATGAAGATTAAATAAGTTAGCATGTGACGTGCTTGGAAGAGTGTCTAGCACATAATAATAAGACCTACATGTAATAATTCACACTTAAGTGCCATTTATTAAGCACTAGCACTGATGTGATCCCTTTAAATGTATTAAGTCACTTAATTCTCACTCAGCCCCATAGGGCAGGTGCTCTCACTATTCTCATTTTGCAGAAGAAAAGATAAGTATCTGTCTTAAAGTCACCCAGCAAGTAGCAGAGCAGGAAATGGAACCCAGGCAGTTCACCTGCGGAATGCAGGCTTATAACCACCACACTCACAGCTCAACATAAAGTTCTGGGCTACGCACAGGGGACTCAACAGGACTCAGCTGTTTACTCCGACGATGACCAGGTAACTTCCTGGACTTTAATTACACAGAAGACTTTGGGACAAGGATTGAAATAGTACAGGTTGTTTTCAAGTCATCAGTGTTAGCTGTAAATTCTAGTGACAAGGCAATATTATATTCAAAATTCATACTAAGAAAAAACTTACCTCCTCCATCAAATTTCAAAAGATAAAAATCCTCCTACCACTAAATTTATTGCAAATATTTTAAACAGGTTTTTCCAAGATTCTAATTCACTTGAAGACAATGAACCCACATTTTTACACCAAGACATAAAATTAAGTGATTCTCCCAAAGGTAAAATAATAGATGTTACCAATCTTAAAGTCAGACCTGAATAAATGGACTGACAACTGGGAAAATATTTCCAAATGATGACAAAGTTTTTATTTTGTGGGAAGTGAGTATTTTCAAAACATTAGAGCTGAGCATCATGAGAACGGTCCAAACAACAGAGTAAAGGGTCAATCATGCCATATTACTGTCATCCAATCTCTTTGTGATGAAACGAAGCCCAAAATAGAACTGGAAAACCCCCGAGTAATGAGGGCAGGAGCCATGTTTCGTGATCTCCTTTCTGGGATTTTTTTGGGAAGATAAAAAGGTTGACAATGTCCAAGAGGATGTGAATCTCAACTTTGTTTTGAAAAATGAATGCAAACAGAAGCTCATCCTAAACCTCCAGAGAGATGTTGCTTTTTACTCTGTAGAAGTAACAAGCGTTTCAGTTAGATATAATTCCATTGTTTGATGCCAAGAGCTAATGTCCACACCTATAAACATAGATTAACCTACTGTAGAATCTGAAGCCTTAAACAGCTATTCATATAGTCATGCTACCGAGCTGTCTCCATTGCTTTTCCACTCGACAAAACTTTCTTCAAAGGAAGGAACTGTGCCTTATTCATCCTTTTATCCCAATACCCAGCATCTAGTAGAGCTCGACAAATGTGGGTTCCACTTAGGTTTATAACTTGATCCAGTTGTAAAACCAATTAAAATGCTTCTGAATGGAGGCATGTTAACATGATTTTGATGAAAAATCTTGACTTGTTTACAAACGGAGAAACTGAGGCTTCGTGAGGTCACATGATTCACCCAAGGTCACTGAGATGACATCTGGAGACAGACTTGACTCAACAGCCTGCACTTGTCACCTCTTCTTGAGCATTCCATTTGGTCCCACTGCATCCCTTTAACTGGCTTAGTTTCCCACATGGCTTTTCAAAGCCTCTGGTCAAACCAATTCAAAAACTGTCTACATATAGGTCATAGTACCACAGTAGTCATCCTAATAGACCTGAGCAATTTTATTTTCCAAAGAAGTCCAGAATTAGGGCATTTCCCCCCTTACCAAAAACAGGCACGCCATTCACAATCCCATCCATTGTACATTTTAAGAAAACAATTTACCCTTCCTCTGGCAACGAGGGCTGCAAAGTCCGACATTCCTTTGGTGTGAACACCACATCCAAGTCGTCTTCAGTGAAGTCTCCCAGCTCCTGGGCCAGTTCCACATCCAAGCTGTTCAGGTGTGTCATCAGAAGTCCTTCAACGTCCACCGGCTCCACTGGGTCGTAAAAATGAGGCTGGAGGGGTGGGGAAAAGAAAAAGGGGGTTCCCACGCGGTTTTCAGGGAAAAGCACTGAGGCGAGAGGAGATGTTTGCCTTGCCCCCCCTTTCTACCCAGTGAGTGCTTCACCTTCCACGTACAGTTAAGTGGAGCTGTCTTTAGAAGGGCTGTCAAACACAGAAGCAGTGATATGGAAAAGAAACGCAGCACGGAAAGTCAAGTCAGAACATGATGAGTAATTAAAATCACACCCCAAGGCAGCATTTTTCTCTACTTAATTGCATCTTGATGAGGAATCCTGAGGAGATCCAAAATGAGATCACAAACCTTTGCTGAATTTTTATAATTTCTTCTACAAAAGCTCTCTGAGGCCATGTTTACCCAAATAGAGTGAAGTAGCGAACAGAGGCAATTTCCCAGAAATTCAGGCAAACTCAACACTCCTTTGAGTATGGAGGCATGGTGTTTCCTCTGGCCTGAGCTATCCTATATGTTGGTTCTTGAGAGCACTTCGTTTGTAATCACAGCCTACAGTGAACCACACGTGGTGGCTGAAACACTCCAAGGCAGTGATTTCCAGACGCTGCTGGGCGGACTGGTGCTGGGCAGGAAGATATTTTCACTGGCTGCAGCTAAATGAGCAAACTACGGGCAATCGGCTGAAGCTTCATATGGCTACTGCACTCATTTTAAAAGGATTCATTTTTCACTCTTCAATTATGTCTTTCCACAGTGGAGAGGATAAAAGAAATTATAGGACTGGATGGTAATTCAAAAAAATAATGTTCTTTAGTTGATAAAATAAAAAGTTGGCAATTCAACAAATCCTTTTTTTTTTTGTCTGTGAAGTCCAAAGACTTAGGAACCACTGCTTTAAACAAGTAAACGAATCACTTAAATCAGAGGATCTATATAATAATAATAGTAATAATAATAATAGCAGCAGCTCTATGGTGTTCATTTATTGCTGACTATTCGGAGTGTGCAGCCCAAGGAGTTCCCTACCTCTGCCCCACCAGTGGACCAACTGAATAAACATTCCAGCTTCTTGATTTGTACTACCTCAATATGAAACAAGGACAGATGCAAAGGAAGTGCTCATAAAACCGGTTTTTCATCGCCCTGAAACTGTACACCAGATTAGATGTATGCGTTCCAAGGTGGAGAGGAAGGACAAAGTGCTGTTGAAGAGGCAAAAGGAAGTAAGAAGGGAGAATGTAAATGTGCTTTGTTCTGTCTCCTCCTCAGCCCTGCTGCCTCTGGTGGTGGTGAAGACATGCGTGACATGTTTGGGGAGTGAGGACAAAGCTAAGAGTTGAGCAAACATTTGCCCTCCTTTTTATCTGAGATTCTTGAAGGTGGTGGACTTACATAATGTCAGCAGGATCCAAAAGGGCCGGAAAGAAGGCAACAGGACGCACTTCAGTAGGAGAGGGCAAAGGCACGCCCCTAGTTCCTCATGGCTCCCAGGTGGTGTGATAAAGCATGAGGAAGTTTCCTGCGCCTCTAATTGGGGAACTTGGAGGTCAGCTAAGGAGAGGACCACAGTCCTTATAGGCTGCCTCTTGAAATGAAGCAACAGGGACCAGCAGGGCCTTAGGGCATCAGAGATCAGCCTATGCAGGAGCCAGGTGGGGACAGACTGTGCAGAAAGACACTATGGGACTCTGGCAGTGGGAACAACAGGCATCCTCTAGGCACAGAGCCAATAGATCTGCTGCATATCCATTGGGTTATCGGAAAAGTCATGATGCATTTTTACAACGAAAAACAGAAAAAATACGTCATGACTTTTCTGACAACCCAATACATACGACCAACCCCAAAGGAGAAAGTGGACTTTCCCATTCCTTACCATAACCCAGCACAGAGAGTTCAGAGTCAGGGACTGAAATGACTTCAATTTCAGATGAAGAAAACTGCATTTTCTGCATACCCAACCTTATTACTGTAAAGTTGATACCCACTGAGCTAGTAATTATTGAGCACTTACTGTGTGCCAAGCAATTGAACTAGGTCATCACATACATTATCCCATTTAATCCTCACTAGAACTCTCTAAGGTAGCACTCTTATTATCCCATGTTATAGATGAGGACATTGAAGGCTAGCGATTTAATAACTTGCCCATGGTTACACAGCTGGGCAGTAATTCAAACCTAGGCAGGCTTATGTTATTAACCCCTCTAGTTTTGTTTTCTCTTGTGGGCTTTTCAGGGAATCTGTATTTCCAGAAATCACTAAAACACAAGGCAATCATAAGTGTGTTTGGAAGTGAATAAAAAAAAATACATTTACTACTATCCACAAGGGATAGTGTGCTTCTCATGAGATTGGCTGCTCAAATAACAGTAAATTAATTACTTAATTGAAATAATAATAAACATAAATTTACTATGGAGAATATCAGTTCTCAAGAGAGGCACTAGACATGCATACTTAAAAATGATATTGAAGCACCGTTTGAAGCAACGTGACTAGCATTAACAGCTAGTTAAGTAGAAGCTTCTATGAGAAAAGACATTTGTGTGAAATTGTAGAGAAAATAATTCAGGTCCAGTCCACGTATTATACTTGTCATGTCCCTGCAATTCAAAGTGACATGCAAGCATCTACTGAGTGCAAGTCACTGAGGTGGGCATGAGGGACACAGAAGAGTACAGGAAGCTACTCGCATGCACCTTTCCATGGATCTTCAGTCAACCATGCGATGAAGTTTGTCGCATTCTCACATATAATGCTATCTTTGAAGAGGGAGCTCTGATTAAAAAAATCAGAGCATCATCACTGAGCACTAATTGTGTGGCAATGTGCCAAGTGCAACACACACAATTGATCATAACAAAGTCATAAACTCTTGAGGTCTGCATATATTTCAGGACTGAATAGACTCTAAATACAAATCATAATGATAGACTTATTGAGCGTGGTCCTGGCACTACACACACAAGCTGGCATTTAATACTTAGTCTCCCCTACCCTTTCCACACTGAAACTAACAAGGGAGGGAGCTATTCGTGCCAAATGTGATATAAACTAGTCCTGCCCTTGGCAAGTGGGTGGAGAGCCCAATTACGGTTAACTAGGCCAAAACACATGTTGTTCCTCCTGCCAATTCAAATAATAACCAGGAACCAAAAGAGATTTCTGTTCTCCAAAAACTATCTGAAATCTTAATCTCAAGAGTTGGGCTTTAGTGTGAGGCAATCAATACATACACATAAACACATACACTATGCCTATTTAGTGATAAGCAAAGGGAGAAATAAATACTGAAGAGCATTACTGTGGCATTATATTTCATTAGAGGCTGATGTTGGGGAGGGCGGGGGATGTTCTAGATTAGCCCCTAAAGCAGGACTTGGGCTCTTTGGGGTCTTAAAAGCCAAACATGAAAAGTAACTATGTTGTTTTCTCTGCTATTGAGCTATATATGGCCTCCTAGTCAGTGGAGACCCAAGACTAATTTAAATGGTATGATCCAAAGTAATTTCAAGAATGCCACCTTATACCTGAGTTATAAGTGTCTATCATTTGTTAAAATAATATGAGAAAGCCCCAAATAATCAAAATAAAAACAAAACACCCTCTAAAAAAAAGAAAAAAATTAAGACTACAAATTATCCTAAATCAAACTTTATCTATTGTGATGACTTCGTGATGTGTCGTCAAGACAGAACTACATTCTCCCGAATTCCTTTCCTGGTATGTTTCCCAATGGGGTACGCTACGAGGGTTTTCTCTTGCCAGAGCTGGAGGACAGAAGGGAGGCTGCAGCTGTTTTGTAGCATACACACACCTTCTGTTGTTACCACCAAACACTGATATAGGTGCTGCTGTGAAGGGATATCCCCAATGTAATGAAAGTCCCTAATCAGTTGACTTTAAGTTATTCAAAAGGGAGAAATTAACTTCATCAGTTGGAAGCCTTTTCAAAGAGGGTAGAGGCCCTCTCGAAGTTCAGCTCATGCCCTTGGATTTCCAGCTTGCCTGTGATCTTGCCTTTCTGACGGTGTTGGGGACTTGAGGCTTGCTTAGGCAGCCAGCCACCATCAGTGGGTACGCCAAGTCCCCATAACCAATTCCTTAATACATGTGCATATGCATCTCCTACTGGTTTCGCTGTTCTGGCTGAACCTAGACTAATGCACCTACTTTCATTCACTCCACACATGCTCACTGGGGTCCTACAGCAGGCCTGCACTCGGCTGAGGGGACACAGTCACTGCCCTGAAGCAACTTTCAACACTTCTCTAGTAAAGACTTGTGCAGTCTTTCTTTCTAGCTACTTTTTTTTCAGAGGCCTAGTCAATAGAAGGATAGAAATACACAAAAAGATTATTATAAATACCCTAAAAGCTTAAATGATCCACAGCCAAATGTTTATGTCTTAATTAAGGGAGCTTGAGCTTTCTCTTGTCCCCTAATGCACATCAAAGGCTGGTTCTGACATGAGGTAGGATTCAGTTTGTTCTGAAATTAAAAATTCCTACAGCACCAGAACCATATCTGTTTTAACTCCTAGCACAAGTGTAGTAATGCAGACAGAATACTGATGGCAGATTAAAATAACAAATCTTGGACAATAGTTCACAAATAATAATACTGAAAAACAGAGAGGTTAAATGACCCAAATCACACAGGTAAACACCAAGTACCTGGGTCCTTTGTTACAGCACTGCGGTGGCTTCATGCCGCTCTGTGTGGGGGATGGAGAGGGGCATGATGTCTCCAGGCGCACTGGCCTCGTACCCTTATGAATGTTTACTCCCATGGGGGGGGGTGGTTCTCAAATCAACTTGGCTGTTCATGAGAGATGACTCTTGTCAAAGTCATGCAAGACCTCCGTGTTGCCAAATTCAATGGTCATTGCTCAGTCCTCCAGCATTGGACCCAAGTGTAATTTCTCCCTCCTTCTTGAAACACTTTCTACAGGAGGAGGGCAACCTAGTGTGTCCCAGTCTCTGCAATTCCATGTACCAGGAAACCCCTCAATCCTGGGCAAATTGAAAAGGTTGATCACTCTACCTTTGGGACACTTTTTCTAGGTACTCCTACTATGCAGTGCCCCAGAGTTCAGTCCTAAAACATCTTCGCTCTTCAATCTGCAGTCATGACCAGATAATCTTATCTACTCCCATGGCTTTAAATCACCCCGACCTTTTTTTTTAATTACAAATTTCTATCTACATCTTCAAACCTTTGCTGCAACGTTGACTTTTCCAATTATACTTTAACAGCACCACTTGGTGATCTAATAGACCTCTCAAACATAACAAACTCAAAACTAACTCTTGCTTTTCCTGCCATTCTGCTCTGCCCACATCTTCCAAGTGGCTATTCCATTCCACCAGCCGCCCCATGCAAAAGCTTTGTGGAGTCAAGGTTGAGCTCTTTCTTTCTCTTACACCTTACATATTATCCATCAGAAAACCCTATCCAGTTAACTTCTGACATATATCCAGAACCCAACCACTTCTCATCTTCTCTACTGCCACCACCCTATACCAAAGCACCACCATTACTTTCTTGAGTTACTGGCTAACTGCCCTCCCCACCCTAGTCTATTCTCCACACAGTAGTCAGAGTGATCGTTATAAAAAGAACCTATATGCAATCTTTATAAAAATTCAGATCGTGCCTCGCTGGTGCCCAATGCTTCAGTGACGCCCCATCTTAATCAAAGGAAGAATCAAAGTTCTTGCATGGTCTCTGAGGTCTATGAACCAACCCTGCTTTCTCTACAACCTCATTTCCTGCCCACTCGGCTCAGCTCACGCTCTGCTTCCTTGCTGCTTCTGCAGCGCGCCACATACTCTCGCCTAGAGGACTTCACACTTGCTATTCCTTTGAACTAGAATACTCTTCTTCCTTCAGGTATCTGTCAAGTTCATTCAGAATTCTTCCCAGGTATCTCCTTTCCAGACAGAGGCCATCACAGATTACCCAAATAGCTCTTCTTCTGTGTTACTTTCTATTCCCTTATTCTGTTTCATTCTTCAAAGCGCTGAATACCCATTGGTAATGTAAGCTCCATGAGGCTAGACCGTTTGTTATATTCACTACTGTATCCCAAGCTCCTAGAGCAGCTACTGGCAGAGTGAAACCCAATACATACTTCTTGGATGAATGAATGAATGCTTAAGAAAATCCTCTCGCCTCTCTACTACATTTAACTACACAGAGCTGAAGACAGTAAGGTTCTTCTGGCTTCAGTGAT
>NW_017731685.1:1781808-1784478 GCF_001890085.2 Hipposideros armiger | reverse complement strand
TGATTGGGTTTTAAATACCTTGGTGCCCATTAAATATTTTTTAAAATTTAACAACCACTTGTATCACCATGTGGAGTTTTTTAAATGGTGGTATATAAACCAAGATAAGAGAAACAAAGGTCAAAATGCACAATCTTTCAATTGTCCAAAAATAATACCATGAATACTCTATGGTTTCTCATGTAGGAAAAGTTTTTTAAAGTTGCTTCAGGCTGAGAGTCTTTAGATGACAAACTACTCCTCTGCCTTGCCAGAAATGAATCGTGCTAAATGTCCCATTATCTTTCCATGAAATGAAAAGAATTTTTTAAAGGGAAATCACCATGTTAGTTGATTTCTGTTGGGGGAACATTCATTCAGGAAGACGACTCAAGGGAAAGAACAGCCACTTCATTCTGACGTGACAACAACCAGGTAAACATTAGGGTGATTTCCTAAGCAGGCCACGCTTTACGAAAGGAAAAAAAGGGAATCGAATTCAGGCCCCTTGGCTCCCTCGTGTCTCCTGCTCTTCAGTCAGTTAACGAGAAGGAACAGGGGCAACAGAGAGTGCTGAAGCTGGAGCAGAGATCTGGGAAAAGATATTCAGAAAACTAAACTGAAATAACCGGGAGTAATACATTTTAAAGGCTACTCATTTGCAAATAGAACCAGGAATAAATTAGAACAGGTAGGAACACATGTTTCATGTATAGTTCAGCATTTTTGCTACTTCTTTGATAGCTTCTGATAGAAAATGGGTCATCAAGCCACATGTTAACTCTACTACCCTGCTAATGAATCCATCAAAATTCACTTTTGTCAAAACCTACTAAGGAGGCAGCATAACTGCCAAAAGAACACCTGCAGATATTAAGCAATTGTGTTTTCATTGTGACTTTAAATTAAAAAAGAAAAAGAAAAAAGATTTCTTCTGAAGAAATTTAAGGCTGCAGCATTAAAATCAAAGCTGGCATGTAGAGAAGGGGTTAAAACCCACTAGTTAAACTTCCTTAAAGCCTCTTAATAGTGATGTCCACACTATTTCTCAAGACAGCTACTGCAGAAAGCTGCAGTCTTAATTTACAAAGAAGCAAAGCACCAAATCCCACCTCTCCACCTTGTTTAAGGTATAAAAGTATAGCCAGTCACTTTTTAACTGGCTTTTACATGTTTTGGAATACAACTTGAGTCAGAAATTTAAACATAATTTTTTGGGTTTTCAATGAAATATATATTAGCACCAAATTAAACCAAAAAGCATTTCTAATTATATTGGTTTAAAGCTTATCTAATATATCTGAAAGCATGAACATTATGCACTTGATATGCTTTTATTATAATATGCAATTTTGAAACAGACAGGAAAAGTACAAATAAAAACAGCAGTCTAGCAAGCCACCGAAGTCATAGATTTTTTTTTTTTAAGAAATGTCATCACAACTTACCTCTTGCAGTACAAGGTGCTGTACATTTTTTAGTACTACTATTTTATCATTGACAAAACACACAAATTATCCTACTGAAATTACCACCAATCACTCCAGTAAACATACCTTTAAAAGATACACGGCGTGTAAACTGTTACAGGAGACAAGATGGCGGCTACAGGAAACCAAGTGGAAGGTTACAAAATTTCTAAGAGCAGAAGTGGTTTTGAAGTAATAAGTGAGAAACAAAAAAATAACCTGACCTCCTCAAGATAACCACCAGAACAATCAAAAAAAAAAAAAATGTGCGCTGTGCTTGTGCCTGAGGAAGTGAGTGCAGTGGAGGCTGCAGCTCTCACAAAGGAAGTGAATACTCACTTCTGGTTTTACAAACCATCTCATTTAAGTCAGATNTTCTGCATACAGGACTCCCCTTTCCTTTTATCTTCCATTGTGAGTTTGCATGAAAACTATCCTGAGATCTTCATTTTCCATCATGACCCCGCCAGTGATATCAATGAAACCTAAGAATAGCCCAACTCCTTGAAAGATGAAGCACAAAAGAACAACGGCATCAGAAAAAAGAAGAGAAGGCCATATTTATCAAATGGTCTACCATTCAGAGAACCCTTAGCAGTAAAAGAAAAAGGCTGCTTTGTTGCACAGAAGCTTAAACACCTAACAAAATGAATGCTTTCTAAGGTATAAGGCTTTTTTTTTTAACGTAGGTGTCATACACAGACATGTCATGTAACATGGTGTTTTGGTACATAGCCAGGATGTGGCTTTTGACATCCTTTTCTTTAGCCAGAGCCGTTATAGTCCAGCTGATTCATCCCATTTGACTTCAAAAGTTTTCTATTCTCATTTTTTTTAAAATAGGATTTTTCCCTCTATAAAAATGTAGGTTAAGATCATGAATCCCATGCACCGTGTCTCAAATCCTCCTTTCTACCTTAGGGCATCGATCCAACCCTTTCTTCTCTTGTATATTTCACTCCCTTTCTACTTTGAATAGTCAGAAAATAGTTTAGTATTTTTCAGCTTCATTTTAATGAAGACATCAAACAGAGTTGTTTGCCTGTGAAGGTGGTTGGCTTCACAGGGTGTCTGGCCAATCTGCCACATGGCTGTGGCAATGGCAAATGCCAAGGCCAAAGGGTGATACTGTACTCAAGGCCGCTCTCTCTGGCACTGGTCACAAAGTACTCATAGGCCCAGGACAATTCTATCATCATGTCTACAAAACCAACCCCAAATA
>NW_017731685.1:1774062-1775623 GCF_001890085.2 Hipposideros armiger | reverse complement strand
GTTTCTGTGGCAGCCCTCCATGTAAGCTTCCTAATTCGGATTTATACAAATGATCTTCTTCCCTTACTCAGTATCTCACACAGATCCTATTGCCTTCCTATCCCTACGGAACTAATCCTACAGAAAGCGATTCAGCCTGTCCCTTCAAAACTGTCAAATGTGGAGATGAATTGTTTGTCTTTAAAATGAAAATAATTAATCATCCCACATAGAAAAGAATTGCTTTGTATCACTTAAAGAACTTCACAATAAAGTAGTATCTCTAGAGAGGCCCTACACCATATTAAACTAACAAAAATAGGCTGGAATGATAAAATTACATGTTGGTCATGCTGTGGGGAAAACAGCACGCCCCACACCCCTGTGAATTGTATATTGGTTCAGGGTCTCTGCAAAGCAATCCTGTAACATGCAACAAGAACTATAAAACTGTCACTACTCTTTCATCTAATTATCTTACTTCGAAGAGTATACCCCATGGAATTCATACAAACAAAAATATAATTGGAGCAGAAATGAGCATAAGAACTCTGTATCTGAGAGCAAATATTTTAAAATAACCAAAGCACCAAATACTTGGCAGAACACTGAGTAAATAATAGCATAAAATAAATGAAATATGATTTTACCATTTAAAATAAAAATATGAATTAGGTTGACCCATAGAAACATGCATACAGCATAAGTTATAAGTAAAAAGTAATATGAGGAACTGAATACAATTACCTAACAATACATGTGTAAATATACCACAAGGATGAGAAATCCTTCTGGTTGTTATATAAAGGGAGTTTAGTAACTACCCCATTCAGCGCTTCCTCCTGTAAAGTTTCTTAAGTTCATCATTTTTTTAAAAAAGACGCATACATATAAAGTCACAGGTGCACTACTTGAGATTTTCAGAAATTATGTAAACATCAGCTATTAAGTTTACTGATATGGAACTTCAGTCTCAGAAGAGCTCCATGCACCCCATTGAAGGGGGAGGCCCGCCTACACAAATAGGAACACAGCCAAGGAAAGATGTCATACAAGCTTGGTGTCCACGCAGGCATTGCGTGTGGGTTTTATTTCCTCTGCCTTTGAGTCTCAGACCAAATTCAACATGTCTAACATAACTTACATGATGTTAGATTTATATCATGATAACATTTCCTTGATGATACCCTTATTTCTAAGATACCCTTCTTCTAATAACTCAAAATGCTGTATAAACATTATCTTTATTTCTACAAATTTATCTGGGAGGGAGCCTTAGGGTTTGTTTAAAATGCTGATACCTTTATTCAGGAGTCAGAATGGTGGAAGGGGGTGGCTAGCAAAGCTCTATGAGTTTATGCAGATGGACAGAAAATTGGGATTCATACAGTTGTGACTAAGTACCAGTGGAGCTAACGAGCGAGCAGAGCTTGTCAAATGTGGCCTATGGACCATTCGCATCAAATCCTCATCTGCGTAATAAAAGTTCAGATTCCTTAACCCTACCCCAGTCCTGAATCAGCATTTCTGTGGTTTGGCCTGGAAACTCCATTTTTAACCAGCAACTCCAGGTGACTTTTAT
>NW_017731685.1:1768360-1771727 GCF_001890085.2 Hipposideros armiger | reverse complement strand
CAGTAAAGAGTTTTTCAGGCAGAAGGAAATGACCCCAGATGGAAGCACAGAAGTTCTGAAAGCAAGGAAGTACACCAAAAGGATAAATACATAAGTAAATCCCAATGATAGTGATTATACAAAATAATTATGATAATGATAATAATGTGAAGTTGAAAACATACATAAATTAAAATACATGTCAACAATAACACAAAAGGTGAGGAGGTAAACAGAGTATGTTCTAAAATTCTTGCATTGTTTGGGAAATGATAAAGTGCCAATTAATATTAGAATTCTAATATGTCAAGTACATATTGTTGTAATCTCTACTGAAACAAGAAACAGATAGAAAAAAATAAAAAACACAGTAAAATTATACATTTAAACTCAAATATATCAGTGATTATATTAAATATAATCAGGTAAATTCTTCAATTAAAAGACAAAAAATAATCAAATTACATAAAAAACTATGCTACTTACAAGAAACATACTTTATTTTTTTAACACACTTATTAAGGTATAATTGACATGCAATATACTGCATATATTTAAAGTGTATTTATAAGTTTGACACATGTATATACCCATGAAACCATCATGGCGTCAGGGCAAATAAGTTTCCTCATGCCCCTTCTTAATCTTTTACCTTTGCCCCCAGGTAACCACCAATTTGCTTTCTGTCATTATAGATTAGTTTGCATTTTTTTAGAATTTTATATAAATGGAATCATGCAGTTTATTTCTTTTTATTTTTTTTGGTCTGGCTTCTTTCATGCAGCATAATTATTTTGAGATTTATCTGTGTTATAGTGTATATCGATAATTGATTTCTTTTTATTATGCAGGAGTATTACATAGCATGCATATACCACAGTTTATCCAATCAACTCTTAGTAGACATTTGAGTTATTTCAGTTTTTGACTATTACAAATAAAGCTGCTATGAACATTCATGTGCAAGTCTTTATATGGACATATTCTTTCATTTTTCTTGGGTAAATGCCTAGATAAACTGTTTACAAAGTGGTGAAAAAAACTTCTGCAAAAATAGCCAAAAGAAAGCTGGTGCAGCTATAGTAATACCAGGCAAAAAAGATGTAAGACAAGAAGCATGACTAAAGATAAAGAGGAAGTTTCCTAAATGTCAAAGGTCAATCCATCAGAAAGATATAGCAATTCTAAACATGTATGTACCAAGTGATAAAGGCTTAAAGAACTGCAGGAGAGGAGAAATATCAAATCCACAATTATAGTGAAATATTTTTAACACACCTCTTTCAGTAAGTAATAGAACATGTAGATTTTAAAAATTAGAGATTTATAGAATTTGAACATGATAAACAAACGACCTAATTGACCTATACAGAAAAAACTACACCTAATGACAGAGTACACATTCTTTTTGTGGACATTGAACCATTTACCAAAATTGAGCATATACTNATTTTATTATATGTAAATTACACTTTCCAAGAAAATGATTTTTAAAAAAATTAAGGTTCAGAACTTGGCTGTTCAGGTTTGGGAATATATTTTTTCAACAAAAGCAGGTTACAAATCGTAGTAAGGTTCCAGGCTAATCTTCCCCCTATCCAAAATATGAATTATAATTTGGGTGAAATCAAGTAGCCCGGAAGTCCCAGAGACTTAAGAACCACACCCCTGGAGGTCCATGTTAGTCTAAGCTCTAGGTGAGGGAGGGAGGAAGGGAGGGAGAGAAGTGGTCTGACCTCAAAAAGTGGGTACAGAGCTAGGAACTGGTGGTTGGAGGTGTAAGGTAGCAGCGGGAAGACCTAAGGAAAATCAGGAAGCAAAAGCAAACACTGGGCACGTCGGCACTTGACCGTGCTCTAGGCAAACCTGTAACTCATACTTACTAGTTGAAGAGAGGGGAACCCAGAAGTATTGATGCTCTGTCGTTGGTAATGGCCGAGGTTTGGTGGGAGAGTAAACTGTTTCCTTATTTCCGCTGCAGAATACCTTAGGTTAAAAATAGAAAAATCTAAATGAAGTGGTTGTTTTCAAAAATCATTCCAATTATAGATACAATCTTTGGTGCCATGTTATAAAACGTTAGGCCTTGGCTGAGCAATTGGCAGAAGTGACTAAAATGTCGTCAGTGGCCTGTGGGGCAACACTGTAGCTTTTGTGTGATAATATATACACTTAAGAAGTTCACAGAGACCAGGATGCCTGCAATCATGGCTCCTGCCCAATACTGAAAGGATGACAGTATGAAGAGGAGAAAGAGCTTGAAGCCCACGGAAAAGATCCAGGGCACTTGGCTCCTTTTTCCCAGGCCATTCAGAGGCATTATCTACATGAGAACATCTGTCTCTGACTGGAATCCTTTAGGCCCTGAGTTGCCATTTTGATCCAGTCATTCTCCTTTCAAGCAGTTGAACCCTTCTGGTTATAACAGGAAACGCTACAGAACTGTTATATGAACATGTCTACCTCCCTGAGGGATCTTAGATACCACCTGGAATTCCAAAAACTGCATTTTTCCCAAACTGCTCCTAGTAGAGAGATGCTTGGGGTCACCCAAATTGGCATTGCTGAGCACTCAGCCAACATCACTGGTGGCCAGGATGGAGCACATGAAAGTTGTTCTCCATTGCCCACGCACACCTCCTGACATGAGCCTGCTGACCAGTAAGACCTTGGCTTACAAGCCTTTGGGCACTCATTTGTTCGTCATTTGTTTGGAACTCAGAACACATTTTCTCATGAAATCAGTTATTGGTGGTTAGAGTCTGAGGCTAGTTCACAAACGTGTATATAAACTACAATGAGGTCACTGTAGAATATGACTAGAAACTAACAGATTATTGAGGGTCAAATGGGATCATATATTTAAAACATGCTGTGTGCATTCAACAGAGGAATGCATAAATTTTTTAAATTGTAATTTTAAAATATAATATTTAAATATTATAAATAAATCTTATTATACTTTCTGCATTATAATGTGTGCTAGGGCATAATTACTCATTTTCCTGCATGATGAGGTTTCTGACAGGGTCTGGTCGGCTCCCAACCTTGGCAATGTGCTACATCCAGAGAGGAAGGAAACTTGTTCCAGTCCCACCTGTGGCATCCATTTTCCCACCTCAAGAGCACTTCAATTTCCTTTCAGGATATGCACACTCATGTTGTACATTGTCTAGCCATAACAACAAATCAAAGGGGTGGGCACATAAGCCAACACAGGGCAATAATCTCTCCTTCCCAGGATTCTAAATGATGCAAGGATACAAAAATGGAAAAAAATGGCTGGAGCACATTCACGCCAGTGGTGGTCCCTTCTCTTACATTATGATGCAATGATGTGTGAAACCCCACAGGAAGTTATAGCACCCCATATTAATTGTACTCTTTA
>NW_017731685.1:1695711-1760950 GCF_001890085.2 Hipposideros armiger | reverse complement strand
ACACAAATACACGTATATATTCTTTCTCCATTTTTTACACAAATGGGAACATAATATTTGAAATTCATTTATGTTGTATTGTATATCAATAGTTCATTCCTTTTCTTTTAAATGAAGGAATATTCCATTGTATAGATATACCACAATCTGTTTATCCATTAACTGGAGACCTGCATTTTGCTTTTTTCACCTAACAGGTAAGTACATAAGAATGCCTTCATTCTTTTTTATGGTTGCATATGTATTCTAGGTGAATAACTAGATGAATAATTAGATGAATGACTAAAGAGATGAATAATTTCTTAACTAGTCTCCTTTATACATTTTTGTTGTTTTCATTTTTTGAGATATAATTGACATATGACATTATATTAGTTTCAGGTGTACACAATTATTTCATATTTGTATATATTATGAAATGATCACCACAATAAGACTAGTTAACATCCAGTACCATACAGCTATAATTTTTTTCTTGTAATGAGAACTTTTAAGATATATTCTCAGCATTTTCAAATAATGTAATACACTATTATCAACTACAGTCACTTTGCCATACATTACATCTCCATGACTTATTTATGTTATTACTGGAAATTTGTGCTTTTTGACCCCCTTCACACATTTACCCCACTCCACACACCCCCCCCTTAACCCCACCTCTGGCAACCACCAATCTGTTCTCTGTATCTATAAGCTTGGACTATATATAGATATATATTCACAGAACACACACACACACACACACACACACACACACACCACATTTTCTTTATCCATTCATTCATTGATGAGCATTTAGGTTGTTTCCAAGCCTTGGCTACTGTAAACAGTGCTACAATGAACATCAGGGTGCATATGAGTATATCTTATCAAATTAGTGTTTCTTCAGATAAATACCCAGAAGTGGAATTGCTAGATGATATGGTAGTTCTATTTCTAATTTTTTGATGAAACGCCATATTGTTTTCCATAGTAGCTACACCCATTAACATTCCCGTGTTGTCTACAATTTCTTGCAAGCACAAATAAAATTCAGTAAATTGAACACATTAATTCATACATGTATAAATATATCTGTGGAATAAAGTCCTAGTAGTGGAATTGCTAAAGGGTTTTGTGCACTTGTCCTTCAGAGTAGTTTACCAATTAACACTCTAACCAGCAATAGAAGAGAATGTACAAAATGGTTTCATCGAATTTAAGGAGTTAATGGACTAACTGGTTATTCTGTCTATTGTTATCTGTAACTATCTTATAGAGTCAAGAATCTGTTTAGCTGATAAGCAAACCAAGGTCTTTCATGGAGGAGCTAATTCCTTCCCTTTGTGGGCAGGAAACTGCTATCTAATCAAGTGAATCCCTTCATTTACAGAGCAACTGTAAAACTCAGGACAGTATGGTTACTTATCCTCAGACTGAAGATTTGGTTTAGACATATGGAGTTTCTGGTCCCTAAGAGGACTCCAAGTGGAGATCAAGTTGGCAGTAGGGAAAACAGAACTGGAGCAGAAATGAGAGGTTCAGGTTGCATGTGTAAATTTGGCCAGGCATGATCTTGCGGTATTTTTTCCAGTAGGGGTGAAAGATCTCCACCTCTCTACCTATGGTTTCTCACTCATCTCCCTAGTAACCCATCACCTAGAGGGCTGAATGTGGTGTCTAAAATGGTGTGGTCAGAACCTGTGGTCTTGGCTCACAGATACAGAGAACAATTGATGGGTGCAAGGTGAGAGGGGGGTTGGAGGACAGGGTGATAAAGGGGAAGAGATTAAGAAGTACAAATTGGTAGTTACAAAACAGTCACAGTGATGTAAACTCCAGCATAGGGAAGATAGTCAATAATATTGTAATAACTATGTACAGTGCTGGGTGGGTACTACACTTATCAGGGGGATCACTTCATAAGTTCTAAAAACGTCTAACCACTATGCTGTGCACCTGAAACTAATATAATGTTGAACGTCAACTGTAATTGAAAAATTAAAACAGAAAAAGAATCTGCAGTCTTAGAGCAGGGCCACACAGCCCAGCTAAAGAGTAACTGAACCAACCTACCAAAACAATCATCCATATATTTTGGCTTTGACTCCTCTTTAATGAGTCTAATCTCTGAGGAAAACCCAGGTAATAAGAGCTCTCAACAAGCCAGCCAAAGATCTTCTTGAAAGCAGAGTCTGAAACCCACAGAAGAATTTATGGAATGAGATTTTACCAAACTTGTGAAATAAAAACAGGTATGCCTCTAGATGTTGAGGAAAACTTCCCAATTAGTAGGATTGTGCAAGGTTGACACTGCTTCTTGTTGAGAACAGAAAACCATGCCGCTCGCCCTTGAGTGCTTATACTGGCCCTGTGCTGGTCATTTGATGTGTACCACTGAATCCACACAGCAACACGAGGGACCCAGTTTATCTTCCCCATTTGACGAATGCAAAACTCAGGGCTGGAAAACTGTAGAGTCAGGATTTGAACTCAAGGCTCTCTGACTTCAGAGACTGTGCTCTTTGTCACTGTGATTATATAAGCTTATGAAATGTATGTAAATCTACGTACATTATTTGAAAATACATAGAAGGAAAACGACTTTAAGGAAATACTATTCACAGTAATGTTAGAGAGGCAGGATAATAGGGTTTGTTTTTTTTTTTCCTGTTCTCTTTTCTTTTTCCAAATTGTACTGTGTTGCCATAATTTTATGACAGATATCATGTGTACACACACACACACACACACACACACACACAATTTTTAACCTACCATGTTGTCAGCTTCCTGAATAATGCAAATTCTGCTGAGATGCAGGAATGAGCCTGAACATCTTAAGAATCTCCTTGAGGGCTGTATTCACCATTGTTATATTGTTTCTAAGTCTCCTCCTGGAGTTTCTAAATAAAACTGTGTTCTCAGCATATTGTGAGCTCTTGCACCCACTTCCTGATCTACCTGGGTTCAATTAAACTCAACAAACATTGTTGGGTGCTACTGATTAAAAGCACCTCATTTCTCCACTCTGTTTTGTGATTTATCTAAGTTACGTGTCCCTGGCATGGCCAGATCCTTGGCCATTTAGGGGCCACAGCCATATTTTCATCTAGGGCCATATTTCCTCCAGGGCTCTTTGTTTTCAGATGTGCTGGCCAGGGCAGTGAATTAGCAGCACATCTACGTCTTAGGGAGGTGGCCCCAGGAAGACCCTGAGAGCCTTCTGGCCTCTGCTACCCAAGGTGACTGCGACTACGGATTAAAAATACCTTGTACTATTGGGTAAAATGAGAAGGTTCTAACTCCCTCATTTTTTGAGTTTTCTTTGTTAAATTGTGGGACTTACTGAGGTGACTGAGAAAGTGTTCTTTGCCCTTGAACACAGCCTCAGCCTGTGGCTGAAGACTGAACTAAGCTGAGGACTTGTAAGGTTGGTTGTATCTTCGTGAGCACCCTATATTGCAACAGCTCTCAAAGTGTGGTCACCAAAGTGTGGTCATCAATATCAATATCCTCTGGGAATCTGTTGGCAATGCAAACTCTGGGGCCTCATCCCAGACCTACTAAATCCTAAACTCTGGGGTGGGGTCCAGCAATCTGTGCTTTAGCAAGCCCTCCAGGGGATTCTGAGGCACTCTTGATGCATAACGAAGTCTGACAGCCCCTTGTCTATTGCAAGCAGTCAAATTTCAGCTGGACTTGCCAGCCTTCCCTTACCTTCTACTCATTTTCCCTCATAGACTTCGGACTTTGCCATCTGATCACCCTTCCTCAGCCTCACTCACCCTGCCCAGCTAGTTAATTTCAAGATCAAGACTCTAACAGACCTTCTTCCAACGATGCTTATATTTCCTACTTAACCAGAGTTAGCTAAAATATTCCACTTGGTACAAATAGTTAATGCACCCCCAAAATAACCACTGCCCCCATTCCCTTCTTCCCCAGTCCCAGATCATCTCCATCTTTTCTCAAAATTTATTTTAGATTGGAGGATGGGAACAGTGCTTCTTAAAGCAGAGAAACTACACTGTTCCTAAGTTATTAAGCTATTAATGGTTAACTACTGTTTACTTTAGAAAAAAGCTCTGACGTGAGGGGAGTGGAAACTAGAAGGAGGAATGTTTTGGAGAAAGAGCAAGGTTAGGAAAGCTGTAGAATGGAGAGAATCTCTCAGTTAAGAAGAACAGAAAGGAAAGATGAGACATATACCCAGAAGTCTGACATTGACTTATTTTTCAACAAATGTTTATGGAGCACCCACCTGTTCAAGGTTCCACAGTGTGGAAAGCAGACAAAAGTCCCCGTCCTTAAGAAGTTTATATTTGAATGTGCATTCGTGCCTGAGCTCCTGCCATCATTATTTTGTGTCAAACATTGCTCTATCCGGTGATCTTCCACCTTATGGTACAGCTGTGTTTCACGACAGTAGGTGTATCTGAGGCAAGAGAATCTTTAAGTGCCTCCATAGGAGGGGAGGAGATGGCCAAAAGGAGGGAAAATTGTTCAAAAAGGAAAGGTAACCAGACCCCACCTCAACCAACCAAATTTAGCCACTCTCAGAGCAAAGGAAATCTCTCTGAGTCCTCTAAATTTTATATTTTATAAGTTTCAAGTAGCATGCACATTCTACAAAGCCAAAAGCATCCTCATAACAGCTCTCCCATGATATAAGTCAGATTTCCATTTTACAGAAAAGGAAACTAAAGCAGAGAAAAACTGGGTGACTATTTTAGGTTCTGAAGTAGTGCCTGTTCTGACCGAAGGAGCCAAGTCTTCCTCTCCCAGGATTTTTTTTTTTCTTGCACAGACCAGCATATTTACACTCAGTTAACTGTAACACTCATCCTTGTCCAGAAGTGAGGCCCAGTCTTCTGCCAAGAGTATCTCGGAAGCCACCATGGCCTTTATCATTTCTGCACACATGCTTTCCTGCGGGCCTCAAACAGAAAGAGCCTCATTTTTGTGTTCTGCCTACCATTTGCCTGATGCTGTAGCCTTAATTACATTTATATCTAGTTATAATAATAAGTTCCTTTACTCATCCCCTTACTAAAGTATTGGTCATGCTCGTATGATACATGCAGAAGTAAAAAACCCTTAAATCACTTCCTAATAAATGAGCGTGCACTCTGTGTACTAAACAGTTATTCAACAGGACAGTGATGAGGGTATTTGCTTTCGCGAAATTGCGAGGCCTGCGTTATGGAGGCCTGAGGTATTTTAAGTCAAGAATACTGGCTAAAGCATAACTATTGCATTGCTTTGTACACATGAAACTAATAATAAATAAATAAATAAATAAATAAATAAAAATAAAAGAATACTGGCTAAAATCACCAGCTCATCTAATTTGGCGGGAAGCGGTTCCTTATGTAGTATTTATTTCCTATGTACAATATTAGAATAACAGAACATTAGAAAAATACTATACTTATTGCAAAGTTTATACTAATGGGTATAAATTATTCTTAATACTGAGACGTGATGAGACTAGAGGACATGAATGATAAAGTCACATGAACTTTTTTTGAGACATATATATGGCCAATGCGAATACTGTATGTAAATAAATTTATTTCTTTCTCCAGTAATTGATGATTTCTTCCTATTACCCATCTTAACATCAAAGCAGTCAAAAGAGCCTCAAAGTAATTATAAGGATGACCTAAAGACATTCAATTTAGACTCCTAGAAAATTATGCAAAATACTTATAATTGGGCACATATATAACAATCTTGCCTTTAGGTATTGAGACCGTGTTTCTTTTTCTTTTTTAGAAAACTTTAATATGAAACCTCCTGATGTTCTAGTTAATGCCATAACAACGAAGCTAATTTTACCAGACTTTGAACACTTCCTTCACCATCTCTGTCCTAGAGATGAGCTTCAAACTTTAACTGGTCAACGATGCAGATGTCTGGGCCCCACCTCTAGAGATTGATTCACTGGTCTGAGCGGGGCCAGAATCTGTATTTTTAACAACACCATAGGTTCCGGCACAGTCCCCTGAGCACACTTTGAGAACAGGCAATGATTGCCTTATGAACTCAAAGCCATTGAAAAACCTGACTGAGAAACATTGCTTACTTTTAAACCAACCTGGAAATCTCAGGTAATAATACATACTTGGTGCTCACTCAGATGGAACTAGGAGGGGAAAGTGTGTCCACGCTGTTCTGTCTGTAATTTCCCACTCCCCCAGCAGGGGAATAACTTATCCATAGAGCAGTAAGGTCAAGGTTCCCAAGATACCCTAAGTAAATATTCTCCACCTCACCACTATGTATACAAGTTCAAGGCACTTTAGATGACAAAAGTTAAGACAGCGAAAAGAGAAAGAAGCAAAGAAGGAAGAGAGATTTTTTACAGGAAAAAATAAAAGAAAGCGAATATTGCTCACATAATTAGGATGAACTGCACTTGTAAATGCTGAATAATTATAGGGTCCACTTCAGAAGACATGCACTCAGCTAAACCAACATACTGGCCAGTAACCAAATTGTAAGAGTTGGCAATTACTCATTTTCCGGTCTCATATTTTCTACAGAGTCCATGAGGGTTTAAAAGGATGATCTTACTCAGAAATCTTAATCAGTAACAAACTGTGGAATGGTATTGCATCTCTTGGTGAGATCTTGCTGATCAAATTTTTCTTCAGCCACATGTACGCCTCCCACAGGTTTGCAAATTCTGCCCTGGGTCTAGCTATTACATTAAGAAGGTGTGTTATTGTTAATATCATGGTTCTTAATTGAACTGCTCTCCTATGCAGTTCCCAAATATTAAATGCACAAGGAAAAGCACTTTCTTAAAAATAGCTTTACTTTTTACCTTCAACAAGGTAATAGGGAATAACACTTACCTTTAACTTCCTACAGGCCTAGAATACTTTGTATTCTAAAAGCCTCTTGCCCTTGAACACAATTCAAAATCTTGGACACACCCTCTTACCTCAATGCTTGAGTGTGTAGTTATAATCCCTGAGGGTGTTCAAATGACTGTGCACGGGGTGACTGTGCACTAAACACACTGAGGTGAATTAATACATGGTAACCAACATGAATGAGATTTTAGAAACAAAAAGCCTAAAACCAGTTTCTGAAATGACGCCATCGCACATGGCGGAGAGAACACGTGTTGGGCATGAAGCCAACACCCATGCAGCTCTTCCTGTGGTCTTCTTTTTGGTCAAGAGCAAGGTGTTCCCCACGAGAAGGCAGCTGAACATGTCTCTGGCTTTGTTAGTATCTTATTTCAGCCTAATTTGTCAGAGTCTTACAAAGGCTCCCCTGCCTCATCCAGAGCCACACCGCTACGAAGTAGGCAAAACAAGTCAACAACACTCAGCGAGGTTAAAGGACGGCCTAAAGCTAACCAGCCTTGCAAGTGGCAGAGCTGGGATGGGAACTCCATTCTCTTAATGCCCAAGAAAGTAGACTGTGGTCTTTTCTCTAAAGAAAGTTGCTTTAAGTAGGCACAATGGTCAGAAATCTTTGCGTTATGATTTAAAGGGGGCAAAACTCCCTGACCAACTGTAACTTGCTATGCTTGGAATTCCCACCACTCTAAAGCTTGTAGGAAGTGTTTCGTTGGGTTGAATGATTAGTCACTTGAGAGAATAATATATAAACTAAACTTACTATGCTGTCAGATCATTGAATCAGCTTAATATATTTCCACTAATCTGATACAGGAACACTGAAGAAATGAAGTCCAGACCATCCCATAGGAGCCTAAGGGGCTAAGAAAGATAATGAGTCTCAAAAGCAATGGTGGGAATGGGGGTCCAGTTCTTTTCCAGGAGGGATGAAGAGTAAAGAAGGTAAAATCAGGTTTTCAAAGCTAGTCTTCAAAGCTAGACAAACGCATTCTGAATCAAACCCTTGTCCCAAGGACAAAATAAAGCACTCTGTGTGTTGGGACACCCTAGGTAGGACCTTTCCCAGTTTTGTCCCTTTCCCAGTTTTCCTTAGATTAGGAAATAAGTTAGTTTAAATGCATGTTAGCTGCCAATAAAAGCTAAAATTTCTATTCTAATTCATGTAACAAAGTCTACATAGGAATTGTTTTCATAAGCAAATCTAACAAATTATCTTTAATAGCCTCACACTAACTTACATAGTAATCATTTTCCAAAAAGTGATAACCTTGGTTCAAATCCTTCTTCATCACCTACTAATTATATGATCTGGGGCAAATCAGTTGACCCTGCTAAACGTGGTGGAGTGAGCAGAAGCATGGAGACACACAGACAGGAGGCAGTAAAAAGTTGTAACACATTAGAAGCCAAAGGTGCACAGAAGCCATGAGATGGAAAGATGTCAACAGAGCTAGCAAAGGAGGAAGAAGGAGCAGGCAGAGAAAAGTAGGAAAGAGGGAGACCTGGAGTCCCAAGCCTGTCAGGCTACAAGAATCGCCCTTGGCAGATTGTAGAAACTCAGACCCTACTTGGCCTCATAGCTAGGTGACTGGTGCAGTAAGCAACCTGCACAGCCTTACATGGAGGGCTGGGTCCATGCCTAGCAGCAGTGATTGGCAGTAACCCAAGCAAACCCAAGATCACTGACCCATCTGGAGATGTCAGGGGGTACTAAGCTCAGGCCATCATGGCCATGTAGGAGTACAAGCCTCGGGTTACTGGAAATCTGGATTTTTATGTGAAACCTGCAGTTTGTAAATGTTGGCAAGGGGGGAAAAAAAAACAATTGCCCTTGGATCTGCAGAACCAATGCTGGCTAAACAGCTTCCTATTCTCCTTCCTTTGTGGTGTATCCTTAAAATAATTCACCATTAACTGAGTTAACCTGGGAGTAGCTATAATAGTTCTAACCTAGAAAAGTTTACTACAATGTATAACCACTATTACTACAATTAATGATGCTAACTCACACTTAATGAGTGCTTACCCTTTGACAGGGACTGTTGTAATTAGCCCATTCAATCCTCACAACCACCTGATGAGGTAGGTTATTATTATCTACACTTGACATTAGGAAACTGAAACCAAGAAAGGTTAAGTAATTTGCATAAGAAAGTTTCTATAGGAGCTAAGCTTTGGACTTTTTCCTTTCCCAGCAGCTTAGCAATGGAAAGCTTCACATGTGAAGGCTTTCTGAAGAAGGGACAGTAAACTTTACCCTGACTGCTCAGAAGAACAGGTTTTGGCTTGTGGCTGAGACTTTGAACCCAGATCCAATATCATTAATCCTTCCTTGGGCAAGTAGTCTTGGAATATGTTCCAAATATAATTCAAATACCCATATTAACAATGGGAAAGAGTTTTAAGAGCAATCAACTGAAGGTTGATTTTTTTCATCAACTATGATTCTCTTTTTTGTGTATAGTTTTGTCTCTTCGTACTTGACTAAAAACCAAATCTCAAGCACAATAAAACATGAAGCCCTCTGAAGACCAAAATCTTGTTAGATTTTCCAGGACATGGGATGGGGAAGGCAGAGGAAGTATCTGGAACGGAAGTGTCATTCGAGTTTTTATTGAAGCTCTTTCTACATTAAATGTTTCACATGCTATCTTGACCAGCACTCTCCATCCCTGGACTCCTCCCTTCTCCCTAGAAACCGGCTGACTCAGTTCCATCAGAAAAGAAAACCTTCATCCTCACACTCCATATCTCTCCCCTTCCCCTGACCACACAGCCGCCACTTCCTCCACTGCCTCGCACTCCTGAATCCAATGTTCTCAGGCTTCCACCCCTGACCCTCAACAGAAGCTGCCGTTGATACAGCGACTGATGGGCCTTTCGCAGGACAGCCTGGGACCTCTTTCCAGTCCTAACTTGACCTTTCTGTTGTATCAGACACTGTTGACCTTCTCTATCCTTCATGAAGTCCCTCCCTAGGATTATACACATACTATCAACTCTACTAGTCAAATGTCCTCATTTTCTTAAATTGGTTTTCCTCCCTTTATGCCCCTTAAGTGTTGTTCATTCCCAAATGGTAGTATAGTCATACCTTGGTTTGCGAGCATAATTCATTCTGGAAACAAACTACTCGTATTGAAAGACATCGCTCGTTTACCACGTTAAAATGTATTAGAAGTGTTTGCTTATCTTGCGGAACACTCGCCAACCAAGTTATTCACAATCCAAGGTTTTTACTGTACTTGGATTGAGGGTCGAAGGCTCAGCCACTGCTCCAGGTGAGTAAATCTTGTTCCTAAAACATGAGGAAGCATTGAAGGAAATAAAAGGAAGACTCCCAGCAATGAAAAGCCCAGTACTATATGGTGTTAGAGCATCTCATTGTGAAGAGTCTACTGTGAATATTTTCTGTAGAGTAGATTATTATAAATGGACTT
Organism: Hipposideros armiger; assembly: GCF_001890085.2. Classification (NCBI taxonomy): domain Eukaryota; kingdom Metazoa; phylum Chordata; class Mammalia; order Chiroptera; family Hipposideridae; genus Hipposideros; species Hipposideros armiger. Next base: position 1,750,644 of record NW_017731685.1, on the reverse strand, counting down.
TTCTCACAGGAAATCAGTTGCTTTAATGGTTTCACTCCTTCAAGGGACAATGTCAAAGCTGTTGAGCTGAAAACTACCCATTTTTATTGTTTAGCTCTCATGAAAAGATTCTCCCTAAAGACTGCAGAAAGGAATTTCTATAAAGCAATTAATTTATGCTCTTTTGCCCAATTGAACACAGTAGCACATGACTCTTGCTGTTTCCTGTCAGTTTAATAATAAACAACCCAGCCCTCTCTTGCCCTCACATCTTGAACCCCACATGCTCCTAAATATGGTAAATGCTTGTGCCAGGACAAAACAACAAGTTAAAAGATTCTTAGTCAAGAATGTTAGATGATCACAAGACATAGCTCCTCCTTACAAGGCCTGTGACATAAAATAAGGGAGGGGCCGGCCGAGTGGCTCAGTTGGTTAAGAGCTCGCTCAAGAGTTTGAGCTCTGAGCAACAGCGGTTCGAGTCCAGCCCGAGCTGAGCAGCCGCTGAGCTGCCAACAGGTGGCAGGATGGCTCAGCTAAAAAAATAAAAATAAAAAAAATAAAAAAATAAAATAAGGGAGAGGACCTTTGGGTCCATGGAAACTATATAGAGTTTTCAAGATGTTATGAATTATCCTGATGCTATAAGTAAAAGGAATAGTATAGCCTTTGAAAGGCCAAAAATGGCAGACGTGATATACTTTAACCAACCAAGAACAAAGAATAGAGGTTTGATATCATGGATTACATTTTTGAAGGGCAATTTATTGAGGCTGTCAGATTGCTGCCTACAGTATATAAAACATCACTGACTTTTCTCTTTTCATTTACCTCCGTGGAGGAATAGGCTGTGGTCAGAGGCAGGCTCAGCCCTGGATGGTGACTTTTCTTTGTATTGCTTTACAGAATCTCTTGTCGGAGATGAAAACTCAGCAGGCAAATTTAGGATTACGTAAATGCTCTGGTGAAGGCAGCTCTGTCCCTAACAGTCATGCCATAAGCCTGTCTCTGGACGCGAAAGCTGGCCATTTCTTGGCATTGGCCCAAGATCCTGGGCAACTTCCCAGCAGTCCTTTGCCTCTACCTTCATACTGTTATGTGAGGTCCCCCACGTAAGGGAAGTGTACGTAGCAGCAACAACAGTTATAAAGACAAACAGGTTCCAAGAGAGAAATGAGAAGAGGCACTGAGTTCGACTTGGGAGCGTGTGAGCTCCCTGCTATAGTTTAACCCTCCTACCTTAAGTCCTCCTCACTTTTGCCCTCACCTCACTCTGTGCCCTAGAATGAAGTAACAATATCAGACCACAAATGCCCATCCAGGAGATTATGATGTTTCTGAGAAGTCCCCATTTTCCAGAGTCAGCTCTGCATTCTCAGGCAGCAACTCTGCATTTGGTAACAACATGGTCTCAGTAAAAATGCAGCTAACTCTGTGAGTAATAACCCAGTAAGTGCTTATCAGCCACGTACCAATTCATGTTGAAGGATGGATCAGCTGAGAGCTTATTTTGAAGGTGGTTGGGGGAGAAGGAGATAGACAGGTACAGATAGAACCCTGGAGACCATGTCTGGATGAGAATCCCAGAACATGCTGAAAGTGGGGGGAGCCATGCAGGGAAGAGAACAGGAAGGTAGGGAAGAGAAAAGGAAGATAGGGAATCACTTATACCGCAATTTTCTTCAGTCCCTGATAACTGAATCAGAGAAAAGAAAAGGGAAGGGGAGGGAAGGGGAGAGGAGGGGAGAGGAGGGAAGGGGAAAGGAGGAGAGGTAAGAAAAAGGGGAAGGGAAGAAAAGAAAAGAGAGCACTTGATATAGGGGAATGATGTTTCTTTGAAAGGAAGAAATGTAAAGTTGACCGAATAAATCTGGTAATGAGTCAGGCTATATGATGATAGACAGTTCAGCATTGGAGGCTAGGAACAGGGCAATGCGAATCTCCTTTGTCTAAAAGGCACAGGCCAAGGAGAGTATGGGGAAAAATAGACAAAGCAAGCGAACTGAGGAGTAAGAGAATGCTCCATGTGTATAAAAGGGGAGTCTGACTTATTAAAGTTTAATCTGATCCATTTAATGGGTGATGACCAGCATTTTAGAAAATGCAATAGAACAGAAAAGAAAAACAGAAAACATCAATGTATATTAGAAATAGCACAAGTTGAATATAATTTCTTGAAACTTTCGTTTCAGTGTGTGTGTGTGTGTGTGTGTGTGTGTGTGTGGAGAGAGAGAGAGAGAGAGAGAGAGAGAGAGAGAGCGAGAACTAGATTGTAATATAAAGAATATTTTCTCCCATGGATTGTGGTCAAAAAAACTTTGAAAGCTATTATTAAAGACCAAGTTAATAAGGTTTTGGAGTAGTTAGGTATCACACTGTTTTTGAGGATTGATGATAGAGTTGTGGAGAGAAAGGGTGATTGTGGGCCAAGGGGTCCCTTTCATTGACATTCTCTTCCAGAGGGTGGGGTGGGAAACACATAACGTGTCAGACTCATCTACATTTGGCCAATGAGATATACAGGATAACTTTCCACCTGTGGGTTTGCAGTGCGTTTCATAACATCAGCAGCACTCAGGGATATGAATGAATGTGCACTGGTGTGAAGGGACCAAATGTGAATGGAAATGTGTTTGTTATACTGAAGCATACAGAGATCATCCCAACATCCCAAACATGCTCTACTCCATCTGAAAATCAAGATTCATGCATTATACCCTGAGTTGCTTACGCCCCTGAAGCCCGGGGCAGTGTTTTCAGTGGCTTGTTTCTAGCATTGATAATGCAGGGTGGGGAGGGAGTCAGAATCTTTAGTATGAAAATGCATCTTTGTTCATAGCTAGTTTCAGAGAAAAGTCAAGTCAGTTTTGGCCCATGCTCATGGAAAGATAGAACAACAACAACAACAACAAAAAGCATATTCCAGCTGTGATGAAGAGATACCACCACAGGATTTTCAGACACTGTAAGGCCAGCTCTGGTTGTGTTTAGAGTGGACTCGGTCCATCTCTCTTGAAAGTTAATCCTCTGACCCGTCTGAAACAAAATTTAACATATTATAGCATATGGAAAAAACAATCCCAACAATACCATGGCAAGGCCATGATGAAAACTTATTTCAGCAAGAGAGCTGGCTTGCTGGCAGCAATGGTTGGCAATACCAGGAGGTTAAGAGCTTGAATTGGTCTTAGCTAGACCTGGGTTTGCATCACCTCTTTACCGCTAATACCCTTGGTAACTTCATAACCTCACTCAGCTTCAGTTTCCAAATCCACATCCTTAGGATAATACGAGCACCCTTAACCTTTTAGGCTGTTATGAGAATTGTACAAGGTAATGCATCTATAAAGGACCTAGTCAGTGCTCAAGGAATGCCAGAATTAATTTTTTAAAATGATTACTGGTGATCACATTGTATCTATCTCCTTCCTTCTGACACGACAAGAAATGGACTGGTTTCTCGGTTTCTCCTAGTTGGTATTCGTCTTCCCCTGTCAATGACGATAAATTATACAGTTGACCTTTCCACTTCTCAGTAAAACAGAATTTTGAAAAAAAGTCATAGTCAAGTCACTATCATTTTTGATAGACTTGGTTCCCAAATTTCCTCTCAAAGGCACTCTGAGGCCTCACAGTCATCCTTTTGGGTGGATCTAGTAGGCAAAGAATTTATAAAATAACAAAGTGATGTTAGCTCTGAAAGGGATTTTAGAAAACATCTAATATAACTCTATCTTGAGGAAGCTGAGACTCAGAGAGATAAAATGTATGAGACTTCTAAGGTTCTTCAGGTTGTGTGTAGCAACCCAAAATAGCTGTGTTTGAGAAAAGACAAAAGAAAACCTCATACTTCTATATAACTTTACTCTCTTCAAGAAAATACACATTTAACTGCCTTAAGAGGACTAATTTATAGATTCCTGAGCATAGCTGGAAATTTAGGTAAACATATGAGGATAGCCTCAAATACAGCCAGCATTATCCAGAAAAGCATTCATTTAAAAAACTGTGGACATAAGAAAACTTAATGATATAACAGTATTTGTCCAAATTAAATGTAATTTTAGGTTCACTGACTTCATCATAATAATAATTTCAGTTCAGTCTTTTGAGGTTGATTTTTTTTCTTGAAGCCTTTTACAAAAGATGGACCGTACCAGTTTATACTTATTTGAACACAAACCATCTTTCAATAACTTTCCCCAAGAATTAAAGCAAAGTTCAAGGATGCCATATTTTTCAAATATTTTTAAACTTCATTTTAAAAACACATGTCACACAAAACCGTACAGAAGGACAACTGGGCAGCTATATATGTCAGTGGATACCTTTGAGTCTGTGATTCAATTTCTAGCATTTATCCTGAGAAATCATTAAAGATGTAAGTAAAAATGAATGCATAAATATATTCAGTGAAGTGCAGTTTCTGGTGGTGAATAATTAGAAATAAATGTAGCTTAACAGAGAATTAGTTAAATAAATTATCATCTGTTCTCACACAATGGAATATTATGCATTCATTTGGAAATGTAATGCAAGAATATTTTGTGACATGAAAAGCTGCTCATGATATATTTTTAAATAAAAAAAACACGTTAAAAAACAGTACATAAGCATGCTTCTCATTTTGTAGAAAATATGCCCATTTGTGTGCATCTGAAAAGATAGATAATAGATAGATAGATGATAGATAGATAGATGATAGTTAGAGATATAAGACTGTTAAAAGTGATTAACTTTAGATCAAAGAACCAGAAATAATTTTTATTTTAAAAATTGTTGCTCATGCACACTTATAATTTTTCTATAATTCACACCTATAGTTTTTGTAAGAAGCCATTATTCATTTTAGGAAAGGATAGGAAACACATTTGTAGGTCTCTAGTCTATAACTCTAGTTGCTTTTTTCAGGATGAATCGCTTCTTCTCCTCAATGGCTCTATTTTTTCAACATTTCACTTCTTTCCCATCTCTCATATAAACATTCCTGTGATCACATGACAGGCACTACCTAAGTAGCAGCACCAAGTTTCCCTGTAGTCTTTCAGAACTGCCAGAAGTTTCCATAAAAGTTACTTTTTGGAAAAGGTAACAGTGTGTGTCTATCATCTCTTTCAGTAGAAAATGTGAGGTCATGGGGAAATTTAAGGTCCAAATTTCCCTTTTGCTTTGATATCTCCTTCCCTACAAGTTTACCGTTAGGTGTGTGCAGTGTGTATGAGCGTGCATGTGATGTGTGTGTGGGTTGTAGGGTGACAGCTTTGCAGATGAGTTGAAACCTTACTTTATTATGTTGCTGTGGTGGCTGTTTTTAACATTTCTCCATCTCTCATTTCCAGTGGATTTGCTTTGTCCTTATTTGATTTTCTTTCCTGAGCATCTAACAAGTGTGAGGCCCTTTGATGTGTGTATGACGTGTTACCTTATTGGCTATTCACCGAAACTTGGCACTTATTCCCATTTTATCGATGTTTCATTAATATGTGTATGGTGCACTTTGATTTATGTAGCACTTTCAGAGATATTATTTCATTTGATCTCATCACATTGGTATTATTAATATTTCTGTTCTACAGCAGGGGAGTAAATAACTTCTGCTAGATGCTACCACTGAGGTTTAGTGGAGTTGGGACAGGAATCTGACCTGTTTGTCTCCCAAAATTCTGACTTGAATGTCTATACTGTTTTCTCTCTGCAGTGAGGGCTTTGTGAGTTATTATCACTACAACTACTAACATGAATAAGGAAAAATGATTTCACAGATTATTAAAATGACTAAAAGGTAAACAAAACAAGATGGTTCAACAGACCCAAAATGAACCAGTCACAAAAAGTAAAGTGATCAACTTCTCATCAAAAATTTCCTGTCATCGAGGGGGAGGCTGGACTGTGACACCACAGCTCCTCAAGTGGGAGTGAACGTTTTAGAAGGCTTCTTTCTCTTACATCAGAAATATCTGCTCTCCTGTCAAATGAAATCTTACTTCTAGACTAATCACTCAAAAGCTGTTTAAAAATATCTTAATCTTATGGTTTTTCCGAAATATTTTAAAACTGACTGTTTTCTCAGAAATAAACCGCTGAGCAACTTGGCTCCTTATCAATCTGTGGGGTTTCTAGAAAGTATTCAGTTGCACTGGCACTTCTGGTGTCCTTGGTTGATTCGATTTTAATTCTTCTTTTTCCACTATCAGTCCCCCTCCCTTACAGAATAATTATGCCTTGTGTTCTTAGAATCTCAGGTGCTTTAACCATAGGATTTGGTTTTTGCTTCCCTTGTGGCCTCCACACCCATATCCCTGTGACTTAGACCACATGTTTTTTTTATCTATCTGCCAACAGCACAGCAAACCAGGCCCATACATGTTTACAGAAATTTTGTTGATGGCTCCTCCTATGTGGCACAGGCGGCTAGCTGACTCCCAAGGATTCACGCTCCATTCTCACAGTGAAGAGTAAGCCTCAAACTTTACACAAGAACACGAGTGGAAGTGATGTGTACCACTTCTGGGTTGAGGTATTTAAGAGCTGGATGCATAATCCATCACTCTCTCTTCTTACTGGCCACTGGCTGAAGGATGCCAATAACTTGAAAGTTACAAGATAGCTGAGCCATAGGTGGAAGCAGCCTGAGCCCCTGAGTCACTGCTCGGAGGAGCGCCACCTAACCTGCATCAGACTGTGACATGAATGTGAAACAAGTTTTGTTGGGTCCATCCACTGAGATTTTGGGGTTAGTTATTACAACATTTAATTTACCTTGATTAATACTGGACCTGTGAGCCCGGATATCCTTCCCCATTAGGCCAGGGTCCTGGAATTAGATGAGTTTGAATCTGCTACAGATAGTAATATGGTGGAAGTGTCATGATGCCACAGCAGGAGCTCTGTCACTAATTAATACCCACAGCAACTGTTGGCGACTGTGGCAGAAACTACTAGTTGCCTGTCAATAGCCATTATCCCCTTCCTTCTAATTCAACCCTAGTTTTGTTGGGGGTGGTAATGTGCTGGCTAATAAATCTATACTTGCCAACCTTCCTTGTAGGTGGAGATCTTACCAACACAGATCTTACCAATAAGATATATACCAAATGCCATTGTGTGAGTTTCTGGAAAAGTTCCTTAAAAGGGAGCAAACTCAGCCGGCATGCCTCTTTTGTCTTCCCTCTCCTTCCTGTCTTAAATATCCTTCCCATACATAAAGTTTCAGGAGCCATCTTGTGACCATGAGGATGACAGCCACACACTAAGGATGGTGGAACACATACACACAAGGAACCAGGGTCTCCAGTGATATCTTGGGCTATTACACCCAGTCTGAATGGCCAACCACTGGAATTCTTGTCATGTAAGAAAATAATTAAATCCCTACTTTGTTTAAACCACTGTTTAGTGGGGTGGTCTTTTTCCTCGCAGCAGCTAAAAGCAATCCTAATGGATACAAGGGTGATCCTTCTAAAACAGCCTCTGGCACGTATCTTCCTGACAGGTTGGTCTCTTTGCCTTCCTACTACGTTCTCATCTTCTACTCACTCTAATACTTCCCAGCCAAGAGCTTACATTGGACCACAGCAGTTATTGAATTTCTAAGCCCATTTGGCAACTCTTGAGGATAGAGTGCTCTCTGACCCTTTACTTAGTCATTTAATTTAGACTCAAATCCTGTTCCTTTGAGTGACACATAATAATTTTCAAGCACCTTCTCTCCCTGATATCCTCAAACTGCTGCTTCATCTCTGGACCAGAGAACTCTGTAGTCTGGGCTCCATCAATGTAATTATGGGATAAGAGAGAAGCCCAGGAAGTTATTAAGTTCAGTCACCTGCCTTCAGGCAGGTCTGTGTTTCGCTCTTCCAGACATATGGCAGCCTTCCATAGGCCAAAACTGTCTCTCACAAAGCATGACTCACTGGTTACTTTGAAGGAGTCAACTTAATCTGTCCTCAGTTTCTCTGCCAGTGAAATGGGTATTATGATCTGAGCAGGGAATGACAAGTCTTCCTGCTTAAATGTGAAGTTTGAAATGGGATATGATTACTTTCTTTGTTGAGCGCTATAACATTAAAATGCCCAAGTATTTTGCAGCTCCTCCCATGCAGAGATTGAGTCTTATCTCCCTACCCCTTGAAGCTGAGTTGCCTTGTGACTTGCTTTGACCACTGAAAGTGGCAGAGGTAACGTTGTAAGTTACAGACTAAGCCTCAAGGAGCCCTGAAGCTTCCACCTTCATCCTCTTATAATGTTCCCTCCCTCTACCATGAAAGAAACACCGAGCTAGACCACTGAAGGGTAAGAGATGATGTGAAGAGGGACAGCTGGCACCAAGGCCCTGCATATGTGAGTGAGGGCATCTTAGATGCCCCAGTTCAGTCGAGCCACCGAGGAATTGCAGTCACATGAATGACCACAGCAAGACCAGCAGAACTGCCCTGCTGAGCCCAACTCAAATTGCCAACCCACAGAATCATGCAAAACAACTAACTGCTGTTGTTTTAAGTAACTAAATTTTGGGGTAGTGTATTATTATTATATTTCCTAGGGTTACCATAACAAATTACCACAAACCTGGCAGCCTAAAACAACAGAAATTTATTCTCTCACTGTTCTAGAAATCAGAATTCCAAAATCAAGGTGTCAGAGGGCCATGCTCCCTCTGACGGCTCTAGAGAAAAATCCTTGCTTCTTCTAGTTTTTGGTGGTTGCTGGCAGACCTCCATGTTCCTTGGCTTGTGGTGGTATAATTCCAACCTCTGCCTGTCTTCATGGCCTCTTCTCTGTGTGTCTCTGTGTCCCTTGTTATATGGACATCAGTGATTGGATTTAGGGCCCATCCCAATCCAGTATGATCTCATTTTAACTTGATTACACCTGCAAAGACCCTATTTCCAAAATAAGATGACATTCACAGGTACCAAGGCTTAGGAATCTTTTGGAGGGACACAAATCAACTCGCAATAGGCGCTTCATTAAACAGCAATATATGACTGTTATCTATACTCTTTCCTATAATTTTTTGTACTTCAAACCTATGAAGATAAATGTAAAGATAATAAAATAGAGATGATCACCATGTTCTTAAAGATAATCCGTAATAATGCCTGTGAGAGTTTCAAAATCTCCCAGTAAGAAAGTATCTAAATAGAATATTTTACTTATTGTTGGGAGTCTTCATGCCAGTGCAAAGCAAACTTTGTTATACATTAGACAGTATCAGTTATTCTAATATCTTTATCCACATGTAAGGCTTATTTAATGGGCATAACACACGTGCTTTCTCTCTAAGGTCAGAGCACACTCTCTTCAGCACTGTGTGTTATATCTGTGTAAAAGGCAAAGCCTTGTCAGGATCTTCTAATTACCGTTGCTCCACTTCTCCTCTGCCTCATCCAAACTATTTAAAGGAGTGTTCTCTACCGGCTTCCTCCATTTCCTCTGCATTGACTCCCTGCATAACCCTGTGAAATCTGACTTCCTTTCCCACAATTCCTCTGAATCTGCTGCTTCAGCGGGTTCAGACACTGACCGCTGTCAAGGCAAATCCAATAGCTCTTTCTTTGTCCTCATAATTTGGCACCAACCTTTTTAACTGCCCTTTTCTAATACTACCTCAGTCGGCCATATCTTGGTCAAATTCTTTTTCCTCTTTTTGTGGCTCTTCCTTCTTGCACCAACTGGCAGTGACGCATTACCCACACCCATTCCTTTTCTCTTCCCACTGTACTTTCCCACCTAGAAAATGTGTCCATTCTTCATTCCAACCCCCACCTTATAATATTGATTATAAAAATAATCATTATTTTCCACCCTGACTTATCATTCGAGCCCCCAACCTGTTCCTCAAGCTGCCCAATAGAAATGTTGCCTATTTGATGCTCATCTGTATTAGTGAGGGTAGGCTCCGTTATACTGTGATAACAAATAATCCAAAAATCTTAGTGGTTTATAAAAGCAAAGACCTCCAGAGAGCAACTGTGGCTCTGCTCTGATTGTCTTTACTCTAAGATGCAGGCTGACAGATCAGCCTCTGTCTGGAACATTGGTGGTTGTATAGAATAGGGAAATGATGACGTGTCAAAGGCCAGGCTGGCTTTTAAAGCTTCACCTCAAAGGGACCACATCACATCAATACAGTGAAAGGAAAATCCACTCACAGGGAGGGAGTGCAAATATATGTAAATGTGCAGTCTACTGTACTCTCTTAAACAAGTCTTTGCCAGAGAAATACAATAGCATCCTCCCCAAACTAACTCTAATTCTAATTTTCATAATTTCTCATTGGCACCATTTTTACCCAGTTTTCCCAGAATGGCAATCTTGGTGTGGCCTCTCTTGTAAATATACTTTTCCAATTACAAAAGCAGTCTTGGAAGAAAAGTTGGAAAATATACATGCATACATATACTTCACAGACAAGGAAACAAAACTCATCAATAATACCACTACCGGGCCACTTATAACGTGTTGGCATATGCCCCTCTGGTCCCCTTTCTATTATAAGTATTGATTTATCACCTCTATAGAGAGATATATACATATTTATTTTTCAATTAAAATGATATCATACCACATATATAGCTTGTGGCTGTTAAAAAACTTATCGAGGTAATTTCAATATTTTCTTTTCCTCCCTTATTTAAAAATATCATCTATATGGTAATGACTTGCAAATTTAAATATCCAGCTCTGACCTCTCTCCCGAGTCTCAAATCCCTAAAGAAAACCACATAGTAGGTAATTCCACTTGAATTTCTAACATGTATCTTAGATTAAATACGTCCCCAATTAAACTTGATTTACCTACAAAGCCTTCTCCCCCTCCGGTCTTTTCAATTTTTGTTAAAAGCATTAATATCTACGTATAACTCCAATGTTGGAGACATCTTGATTTCTCTTTTTTTCCCGTTGTCCCCAACCACATATCTAATCCATCAGCCTAATCTCCAAAATATATCCCAGAGCTAACTGTTTCTTTTCCTCACTATTCTCAGCTCCCTTGCCCTGCCACCATCATCCTTCCCCCAGGACGCTGCTCTACCTCCCAACTTCTCCTTGCTTCTGCTTTTTGCTTCTCTGTATGGTAACCAGAGTGACCTTTTAAACACAAAAGTCAATTACATCATGCCCCTGCTCAAAAACCTTCCCCTTGCACTTAGAATAACATTTAAGCTTTTTCCATGGCTTTTAAGGCCTTTTTGTGATTTGGTTTCTGCCTATTTTTCTCTTCATCTCTACCGCTCTCTCCTTCATTCACTCGACTTCAGACACACGGGCTCTTACTTTTCTTCCGACACACCAGGCTTGCTCCGACACTGGCCATGGCACTGGCTCACTCCCCTGCCTGGTCTTGGCCCAGAGTTATCTCCTCAGGAATGCCTTCCTTAAACATTCTCTCTAAAGTATCCACACACCCCAGCCCCCAACTATGGCCCTTTTACATTCTCTGCATAGCACTCATTTTATCTGATATTTTCTTGTTTATTCCCTGGCTTATTTCTTTATTGTTTTTCCATTGGAAAATTACTCCTTTTAGAACAAGAACTCTGTCTTACGCATGGCTCTCTGCTCAGCACTTAAAACACTGTCAGGCACATAGTAGGCTACAATCAATATTCATGACATGAACAGATGAATAAATATTTAGTAGCTTCTCAAGTCCAGCTGATTCCCCTTGAAGTATCTGTAGACACAATCCTCTTTCTTTCCATTCTTGTTACCCCAGCCTAAGCCCAGACCTCATCACCTCACATCAGAATGACTGCAGCTTTCTCCTTATTCCTCTTAAGCAAATCCCTCCAATCCACTCTGCATATGGCTAGTTATTCTTCCTACTGCATCTGTTCCATCTGTCAGTCACCTCCCTGTCTTTCAGAGCCTGCTGAAGTCTCCTTTCCTCACCTGCCAGGGCTGCTGCAGCTCCTTGCCCTCTGAGCTCTGTCAACATTCCTGCCCTTAACCCTCACCCATCTGCACAAACACCACCTCCTGTGTCCTCTGTCTTTTGCATTTGTGTGAACCTGCTCACTCCAGATGAATTCTGAGAGCACATAATGGCTTGTTTTGGGTTTTGCTTGTTCTCATGATGCCCAGAGAAAGGCATGGGCAATCAAAACAATTACTGTTGAATTGAATGAAGTTATTGGAGACAGAACAAGACACAATAGGTAAACTGGCTACCTCTTCTAAAGAGATTCTATGAGAACACGTAATGATTTGGAAAGAAAGAGTAAAATACTAATTAATACATGAAATAAACCAGCCAGAATGTCAACAGGGAGGCGACAATCTTGTTCACACAGAGAACAGTTGGCCGACAGAGAAAATGTTGCCTCGAAACAATATTTATGTTAAATAGTTCGATAGTGGACTTTGAACCTGAGTTTTTCTACTAGCCTAAGGGAAAGTGGACCGTCATTCCAATGTAAATTACTGGAGGATGACTAGCACCCCTTAGGCAATTCTAGTTTGCCTCTGTAGTGAACTCTGAAACCCAAAGGGGTAATCTCTGGATGAGAGCCAACATCTTCATCGAGTATGTTCAGTCCACAGCGGAGAGCTGAGTACAGGGAATGCTAACAGTTCCACCAATGAGCATGTCTGCTGTACGCTGAGTATGGCCCTATGCAGTAGCAAGGGGAAACAGAGATTTGGGGAAAAGCATTTCTCCCCATTGGCATTCTTCCCAATTTGTCTAATTTGAGGTATGGCGCAGCGAAGGGACTACAGCTCCCTGAATAGAGGAAAGGCAAGCCTGACCAGTCATCTGAAGGCCGAAATAACCACATAAAGACTTTTTGAGCAAACACCACACCCTCTTTTGCTAATCCACATACTTTCCCTAACCAAATGTCCAGGCAATGTCCAGACAAAACCTTTATTCTGTTATTTGTTTTAAATAAAATTAAAAACATATTATTTAAAAATAAACACATTATCAACTCAACAGCTTATCTCAGGTCAAATGAAAATCTTGGGTACATTCATCTGATGGAGAAAAAAAATTATTTCATAAAACTTCCTGGCCATTCTAGTAAATGAGTAATATGACTATAATATAAGGAGTGACTAAAAACATTAACAGAATGCACACATCTAAATAACTGTTGTTCTTTATAATTTCACACAAGTGCCATATAATTTATCCTGATGGAGCTGCCTTCCTGAAATCACTTTTGGAACTCCTCTTTGCAATTGCTTTCAGAGTTACTTGAAAAGACGTTTAAAAAAACAGCTCCATATCATGTTACCAGATATTAAAACATACTACAAGGCTACAGTAATCAAAACAGTATAGCACAGGCATAAAAACAGGCACATAGATCAATGGAACAGAATAGCGAGCCCAGAAATAAATCCATGCATATACAGACAATTAGTCTAAGACAGTGGAAGCAAGAATTTACACTAGGGTAAAGATAGTCTATTTAATAAATGGTGCTGGGAAAATTGGACTGACATATGCAAAAAAATGAAACTGGACCACCTCTTTACGCCATATACAAGAACAAATTGAAAATGGATTAAAGACTTAAATGTAAGACCTAAAACCATAGAACTCCTAGAATAAAATATAGGGAGTAAATTTGTAGACATTACCCTGAGCAATATTTTTATTGATACATCCCTGCAGGCAAGGGAAATAAAAGAAAAAATGAACATATGGGATTACATCAAACTTAAAAGATTTTTCACAACAAAGGAAACCATCAATAAAACAAGGAAGCCTACTGAATGGGAGAAGATATTTGTCAACAACATACCTGATAAGGGGTTAATATCCATAATTTATAAAATACTCATGCAACTAAACACCAAAAAAACAAACAACCCAATTAAAAAATGGGCAGAGGATATGGAGAGACATTTCTCTAAAGAGATGGCCAAAAGGCATATGAAAAAATGTTCAACCTCATTAAACATTAGGGAAATGCAAATAAAAACCACAATGAGATACCACCTTACCCCCAGTCAGAATGGCTATCATCAATAAATCAACAAACAAGTGCTGGAGAGGTTGGGGGGAAAAGGGAACCCTGGTGCACTGTTGGTGGGATTGTAGATTGGTGCAGCCACTATGGAAATCAGTATGGAGGTATCTCAAAAAACTGGAAATGGAACTACCTTATGACCCAGCAATTCCACTCTTAGGTATTTATCCAGAAAAACCCAAGACACTAATTCAAAAAAATATATGTACCCCTATGTTTATTGCAGCACTATTTACAATAGCCAAGACTTGGAAACAATTGAAATGCCCATCGGTAGACGACTGGATTAAGAAACTGTGGTACATTTACACAATGGAGTATTACTCAGCTATAAAGAAGAAGGAAGTCATACCATTTGCAACAATATGGATGGACCTAGAGAACATTATACTAAGTGAAATAAGTCAGTCAGAGAAAGACAAATACCATATTATCTCACTTATATGTGAAATCTGAAGAACTGAATAAACAAGTAATGTAAACAGAAACAGTCTCAGAAACACAGAGGAAAAACTGATGGTTGCTAGTTGGGAGGGGGTGGGGTTGAGGCAGAAAGGGAAGGGACGAGACAACATAAATTGGTAACTACAATATTGCCTCGGGGATAGAAAAGACAGTTTGGGAATATAATCAATATTGTTGTAAATATTTTTTAGGGGGCCAGATGGTCTCATGTCTTGTTAGGGAGACCACTTCATGGACGGTGTAGAGGCCTGACCATTGCACTGTACATCTGAAACTGCCATTGAATAATATTATATGTCAACTATAATTTAATACATATATAGTCATGGAATGTGGAGTGTGGGAATGGAGTCAATGGAATTGTAATAGATATGTATGATTTCGGGGGTTGGGGACAGTGGATGGGGGGAGCGGGGTTGTCACTTCGTGAGGGGTGAAATGGATAACTATTGCATTGTTTTGTACACCTGAAACTAATAATAATAAATAATAAAACTTAAAAAAATAAAAAAAGACCCAGCTCCATTATTTTATAGTCCCAACTTATCTTTAACTCAAACTGATATTACTTAATTTAACTGGCTTGCTTGAATACTAATGAGTTTGGCTCATTCCTGAAACCATACAATATATTGTTCATAATTATGGACCACACACACACACACACACACACACACACACACACACACACTCAAAGTGCAACTAAGTGCTGGCCTCTGAAGGTGAAAATGAGAGAATAGGAATGGGTGAGCAGAACAAAGAGTGACTTCAAATTTTTCTGTGTTAAAAAAAACGAAACAGCCAAAATGTAGTCACTTTTGCTAAGCCACATCACCAAACCAAAACTTAAAGAGTAACCTAATTGCAGTTGCAGCCACTCCCAGGAGTGGAATTTTAAACTAGCAGCCTGAAACTTCCTGAACAATACTAGTGAGGTATGTACCTGATAAGACCCACTGTCTTCCCCTAAGGAAAGGTGTCCTTACCTGAAATAATCCACTCCTTTAACTTCTTAGTCCCACCCTCTTTCTGCCATCAAAACCTTCCATTTTGTACAAACCTCCGACGCACTTCTAGTTGCTAGATGGGGTGCTGCCCAATTAATGAATTGCTTAATAAAGCCAATTAAATCTTCAAATTAACTCAGTTGAATTTTGTGGGGCTTTTTTAAACATCTGTAATATTCTCTTTTTTTTATTTAAAAATATCTAAAGCAAGAGTGACCAAATGTTAATGTTTGTTAATTCGGCCCACTGACCAGAATTCACAAAAGTAAACATTTAGTCACTCTTGACACATTATCATCTGGTCAAAGCTACTTGCTACCTCATTATCTGTATTTTCTATATTTTTGACAATTTCCAAGAAGGAAAGCAAATTCTCCCTCAAAGGAAAAAGATTTCACACCACTTAACTTATTTTTAAAAATAATTGTTCTCCAGTTGTCAAGAGCAATTCTCAGAAATGTTTTAGATAACGCTGTTATGCTTAGAATAAGTGGCAGGATCCCCCACCATGACCATTTTGAAGGCACAATACCTAGTACAGAGGGCTAGGATTCTAGAGAGTGCTTCCTTTTCCAGTCCATGATTTTGGGTTAATCTCTTGTTCCTTGCAGGCAAGACCATGACTTGTTTGTCTTTGTATTTCCAGAGCATAGAACAACAGTACTTAGAACATAGTAACTCTCAACAGCTGGAGTGAATGAATGCATGAACAAACAAATTATCCAACTAACCAGCCTAGGATTTACATGCCTACTAACTCATCCATGTGCCAGAAAGCCAAGAGATGGGAGGAAGTTGAAACGGTCCATTATTTTACAGTTCTGCATTTCTTAATCTAGTTCCAGTTTAGCCTGAATATCATTGGGTAACCTGGTTGTTCGCCACCGAAAAGGACTAAGTGTTCCTGTTTCTTAGCCCTCTTCAGCAAGAAATCTGAGTTAATTGTCACATGCCTGCCTTCTCAAGGTCCCTGTAAAGAGAATGGCAAGGCGAGGTGTTTTTAACATCATCCCATTCCATCACTAGCTCTGTGTGGGGAGTTGAGACAGGAAACCTAATCCCCTGAGCTCTACCTCTCTCTCTCTAGGTAACAACATGATGTCATTATATTTTCTTTTCCATGTAGAAGTAAACATTAGCTTCACACAGGCATGTGAATTGTCAGAACTCAAAGAACTCCAGTTGAAGAAAATTTCACCCTGGCAGAAGATTGTCAGTTGCACAAGGTGCCTGAAGGTCAAGTGCAGCTTTCCTTAGATTCTGAAAGAAAATGATTCTGAATATGAATGACCAAAAGTTCCATTGCCTGAAGCCTCTATTATTGCTCTTTGGTCTAGAGCACAACAGACAAATGAAGTACCATATTTCCCCATGTATAAAACACCCTTTTTTTGAAAAATTTGGGGTCTAAAAACTGGGTCCGTCTTATACAGTGGATGTAGATTTCAAATGCCATAGATGGAACTGAGGACGAGGCAATATATGAAGACAGTGATTCATCATCAGACACAGATGAGGACAAGCTAATGGTTGGGAGTTTTGACAGTGATGAGGAGTTGTATGAATTTTATGATGAATAAAACTTGAGTTCAATAACTTTATGTAATACATTTTTTTTCAAATTTCGGGCCCCAAAATTAAGGTGCGTCTTATACATGGGAGCATCTTACACGTGGGGAAATATGGTAATTCCTAAAAGCACCAGACCCCACTCTGCCACCACTACTAAAAACAGCACTGTTACACCTCAGACATACATTTATACATGCGAATATATATATATATGTGTATATATATACATATATATATACACATATATATATACATATATATATATATATATATATATATATATGTATTTCTATGCTTGCATCATCTTTGCAGCCAAAGCTAGCAAATACTTCTCAGGAAGATCTCTATACCTTCGATTTGTTCTGGTCCTCATGCCTAAAATTACTGGGGTTGTTCTTGAATGCACTCTGTCTTCTTAGCTCCTTGTTTTTATCTTTCAGAAATCGCTCACTAATGATGATTATTATACTTAATATTTTGTTCCTTTTCTAACATGCTGAAATGAAGATATATAAAATTCTTGGCACAATACTTGACACATAATAAGTATCCAATAAATGTTACTTATTTTATTATTATTTTTAAATGAAACTGAGACGGCAGATATGCTGGTGTAGTGGTTAAGGGAAAGGATACAGGGCAAACCTGTATTTAAATCCCAGCTCTGCTCTTAATTAGATACTTGTGACTTCAGACAATTTTCATTACTTCTCTGTGCTCTGTTTGTCCATCTGTAAAATCAGCGGTTCTCAACCTTCCTAATGCCGCGACCTTAATACAGTTCCTCATGTTGTGGTGACCCCCCCAAGCATAAAATTATTTTCGTTGCTATTCTATAACTGTAATTTTGCTACTGTTATGAATCGTAATGTAAATATCTTTTTGTTTTCCAATGGTCTTAGGCGACCCCTGTGAAAGGGTCGTTCGACCCCCCAAAGGGGTCGCGACTCACAGGTTGAGAACTGCTGTGTAAAATGGAAATAGTAATTGTTCTCCCCTACTTCATAGGGGTGAATGAGTTATACTCGTATAATATGTGAAGACTCAGACCAGTCCCTGCCATACCGTAACCATTAATATAAGCCATTCTGATTTATTCCTTTCAATCCTGAATGTCCACAGGATCATTAATGGTTTTTGCGCATTCAGCAATTTTGTCCTCTTTACCCAATGTCCTTATTTTACTTTAATTTCTGATCAAATTCTACATCTATTCTGTTTGATAAAATAAGATTTTATTTAATGACTTCTCAGAATATTAGTAATACTATATTTTTTTATAATCTCTGAAAGCACTAAATGTAAGTAAGGAAAAGAAAAGAAAGTTGATAAGAATTGGTGCTCATACAAGGACTGCCTTATAACATTTAATGCAGTAGTGCCTGAAATCCCAAATGCAAACATTATCATGAACTGCCTCATTAAGATCTAGTCTTTCCTTTGTGCACAGGAAGTCAGCGATAATTAATCTGAAACAGAGACAAGTATATAACACTTAGAAAAAAATTAAATGTTGCTCTTCCACTTCAGAAAAATTCAGTGGTGGATTTTTTTCTCTTATATCTCCCTGAGATGCAGGAGCTAGAGAAATGGTTAACCATAACAAGTCATCCAATTACAGGTGGTGCTCAAAACAAGACAAAGTCCTATATGATGATTTCTAGCACATGGAACTTTAGGCTTCATAAGAGCATATGAGAGCCAGGGCAATCATGGGGGAATGGGCACTGGTGGACATTCCCAGGTTTCTCCTTCACTTTGGCCCGGCCCCTATACTGGGCAATGCTGCTTGCAGGGAGCCACAGAATTGGGGAATGGTGGGGATATTCTTTCCCTACTGTGAGGTAGTCTGCTCACTCTTTCTTGAGGTCGGTATGGACAGAACGGGGCTCATTACAAATAAAATTTTT
Organism: Hipposideros armiger; assembly: GCF_001890085.2. Lineage (NCBI taxonomy): Eukaryota > Metazoa > Chordata > Mammalia > Chiroptera > Hipposideridae > Hipposideros > Hipposideros armiger. Next base: position 1,731,723 of record NW_017731685.1, on the reverse strand, counting down.
AACATATCAGATTTAAATATTTCCTTAATAGGAAGCACATTAATCTTACCCACAAACATTTTTGAGGGAAAGTTTGTATCATGCTGAGTACAAAGGTGAAAAAATATGAACCCATGAGGAATGCACTAATGGCCATATTTCAACACTGTCTTACTTTTGTAAGTTGATCTATTTTTAAAAATAGTAGGTAAGGCATGCAAGGGAAAATATTTTCTTTTCCAACTTCAAAACTGCAAAAATTACATTGTTAGTTTGTATATGTATTAAACACTAATCGGAATACAGAACAATTTGCCAATGCTGTTGCTAAAACGATTTTTTTAAAAGTTAATTCCCTTTTGGTTTTAAAGGTTTGGTTTTAAAGGAAATTCTTAAGCTAAATGGTTCAAAATAGCTCATGCTCAATTAAGAGCATAGTCTTTGGAGCAGTTTATAATTCTAGCTCCGTCACTTCTGTTTGTGCGGCCTTGAACAAATTGCACGGCCTTATACAATTACATCTCCAAGCTTCATTTTCCTATGAGACTTATAGGATTTTTGTGAGGATTTAATGATATAATCCATTAAGTATATAAAGTGTCTGGGACATAGTAAGTGGTCAAAAAACGGTCAATTTTAATTTTATATTAATACTAGGCATTATTAATCCACTCTTTTGAGCAATAATTTATTTCAATCTCTTTAGCATAACTCTTCCACCCCATATACAAAATGTTTCAAAAAGGAAAAAGAACCCTCCAAAAAGGAATATCTAATCTTTATTCTCTCCTGAGTGTTCAGGAACCTTTTATTTTTTATTTAACTCGAATGGGGCTCTATTTAGTCAGATGGCATCACACATTTTGTTCCACTGGGTGTGTTTGATATTCTCAGCACAGGAATAGAAGGGACATGAGGGAGGACACCCACCCCAGGGCAGCTCCAACCAGCCACTGGCATCATCATACCCAGCCCAAACTGGTCTTTGTATGCGAAGTCCTGCAACTTCAGCTTTCCTTCCTACCCTTCTTTCTTAGGATTTCAAAGAGGTGCTAATAGTGATGATGATGACAATGGTGAAACTGATAGTAATGTTGAAAAGGATAACTAACATTTATTCTGAGTCAGGCATTATAAGCACTTTGAACATATTACTTCACTTAATCTTCCCAACAGCCATAAGAGGTAGGCACTACGATTATCCTTATTAGAAATACAGAGAAACCAAAGCTGAGAGAGGTTAGAGAGGTTAAATACCAGGACCAGTGTCACACAGTCTGTAGCAGAGAGCCAATATGCAAGCAGATCTGATGGTAGCCAGGGCCTTTATTCTTAACCACCAGGCCACACCAACTCCACTGCTGCTTTCAAGACCACCTACAGGGTTACTTCAGGTCCTGCTGCTCTCCTCAGATTAACTCCATCCAGCCCACCATCTCTGTCTGTCTGAGTCACACTTACTGACCTCAGATCCACAAAGATGGAGGAGCAGCAGCTATAGCAAGTGGTACATCCATCAATAACTTCAGTTTGATCCCACAACCCTCAAACGATTGCCTATCCTGTTGTGCAACAGCCATGAAACCTAACGGAAAAAAATCCCCATAGGGAGATCTCTAATGTACCATATGCCTTTTCAACTAGTACCTTTTGGCCTCCGACATCAATATACAGTACACATTAATAATTAAACTCATTTTAAAGATGAAGAAATAGGTAAGAGAAATGGTTTGCTTGGAGCTACACAGCAGGTAGAAATAAAATCGCCTATCAAGCTCAATAGGCCCTCTGGAAGTCCTTTGCCTCCTTGTGCTAGGTTTCTAATCCCTTCTTTCAAACCTCTTCACACCCTAGCAGCACAGAAATGAACTCTTGTGAAACCAGCCTTGCATAGGCTCAGCTAAAAGTCTAACAAATCCTGGGGCAGTGAGAGCAGTAGAGTAACAAGTTGACCCTTCAGGATGAGTTTCATATTATCTTTTAACCAGACGGTCTAGATTTCTCAGGGCAAGACAAACATGTCTCCAAATACTTGTCAGCAGTTTTCAGTGAAAGAAACACTGCAGTTAAAGCACCTCCGGTGAAAACTTTGAGCAGTAAATGTGTTTACATTGAATTAGTACAATTTTGATTATGAATTAGATGGTGAGTTGGATCCGTGGTCTTAGTTCTTTACTGGAGCGCTATAAATGTAAAAATGTCAGTCACAGGCCATTCCTTCTGTTTATTTAAATGGAGAATTTTGAAAAATCACTTTTTCCACTTCATGGCTCCTTTAGACCAGGGAATAAAAATAGCCATGTCAGCAGGAGCCAAACTTTTTCTGGAAAAATAAAATGAGATGGGAAAGGACAACTGAAGTCCTGAAGCAGCTGCCTCAGAGCAAAACTCATTTCAACCACTTCTTTTTTTGCTCCTTCGCAGAGCAGCCTCCAAGTAAGGCACAATTTATAAGGAACCCCGTGGTGTGCCCAGCGCAGTTAACCGTGCGCCCATCACACTCCTGGGCCCGGCCACCTGTCAGAATACGGAGGGCGGCGCAGGTGAGGCGGGGCTGGGAAGGTGGCCCGAGTGGCTGCTCTGACAAAGAACAGTGGCAGGTAAGGACAAGCCGGATGGCTGGGATTCTTGGAGAAGGAGCTGGCTGAGCTCGGCGCGCAGGCCACTGCGCGCTCAGGTGCTCCCACCGCAGTAGCTTCGGGACCGGCGCTCCCCGCACTCAGGCGCGCCCGGCCGCGGACTCCCAGGGACTCGGCCGGCGGTAGCCCCCCTAGCGGCTCCGGCGCCCGGCTCGGCCCGCTGGGGCCGTGCGCCCGTGAGTCCACCGCACCGCGGAACGCGTTTTACCTGTTGATCTTGAGCACGAACGCGCGGCGGTCTGCGCTCGGCAGCGTGGCCATGGCGCGCCAGTGGCCGGTCGGCCTTTAGGGTCGCGGGGTGCAGGCAGCTGGGGCCCGGGGCGCCGCAGAGCCGCTGCAGCGCATGCCGAGCGAGACGCGAGCCTCATCTGTCAGTCGCGGCTGGAAACTTCCGCATTTCCACCTTCAGCGCTGAAATCACCCAAGGGGAGGGAGGCCCAGCCTCGGAGAGGCGCCTGCGAGCCCAGCCACCGGCGCCCGGCCTGGCACGCCAGGAGCGGCGGGCGAAGAGGGTGTGGACACACCGCGGGACTGCCCTCCGGATGCTGCGACCGAAGGCGCGCTCTTCCCAGGGCCCTGACCTCAGGCAGAAGGGAGCGCGGGCGGTTGACAAGACGACCACTGAGCGAGGCCGGAAACTCCATCTGCCCAAAGCTGCGAAGTTGCCAAGGCATGTGGGCAAGAGCGGGGAACCCGCGCCTTCCGCCCGCCCCCACGGAGTCGGCGAGGTCAGGAAACCAACGCCGGAGGAATTCTTTACGCTAGGCCTTATTAAGGAGTCACAAGATTAAAAACAAACAAACAACAACAAAACGAGTCAGTGGAAACTTTGGAATACAAATCAACTTTTGCAAACCAAATGCCCGTCATGGTTACTGGGGTGCCTTAAATAAGTATAATGAACCCACCCAAGGACTAAACATGATATGTTATAAAAAAAAATATTTTTTTTCACAACCTGGGAATAAATGCTTTTCTCCAGGGAAAGACTGCACCCAGCCTTCCTGTGATTCAAGAATATGCTGCAGCCCTGTTTGTTTCAGGCTGAGTCTACTAAGAAACCCACCCCCCAGCTCAAAAAAATCAGAAAGTCCCAATGCTCACTGGAGTGGAAAAGTCTGTGTTTATTTCAAGTCACTGGTTTACCCTAAGGTTTGCTATACTGGAGCACTCTAAACAATGCCCCTATTTGTCAACTTGCCCTTAAATAAAATACTAAAGCAAGATATATTTGGTTCAAAGCTGTGGTACTGTCCAGTGTGGTAGCCACTAGCCACATGTGGCTGTTGACCATTGGCAATGATGGTTAGTCTGAATTGAAATGTGCTGAATGTGTAAAATACACACCAGATTTTGAAGACAGTACAGAAAAATTAATACAAATTTTAATGTTGATTACACGGTAAATTGATACTTTGATATATTAGGCAAGTGAAATATATTATTAAAATTATTTTCACCTGTTTGTTTTTCCCTGTTTAAAACATGGCTTGCATTTAAATTTAAAATTACATATGTAGCTCACATTATATTCCCATTGGATAATGCTGGTTTCCAATTTACAGCCTAATATAATAAATGCCTGAGCGCTGAATTCAGTCTCTTCCTGATGGCCTTCTTTTCACTGCTTTTGGCCGCCTCAGTAGTTTAGTAACACTACAGAGCTGGTTAGGTAACTTTTCCTCCCAAATATCAATGCCTTTAAGCATATAAGACAAAGTTTAGGCTAACATTACATAGACTACGGAACAAGATCCAAAAAAAAGAAAGTTTTTGGAAATGTGGAGTTCCTGACTTTCAAAGTTCTCCTAAGTACAATATATTTACTCAACGAAGATTTATAAGTGTGGGGGAGGAAAATAACTTTCCTTCTCCTCTTCTAAGTTCTTCTGGCTAGACTAATAATCAAATTAATGTAAGACAAATTAACAGGAGAAAAATAACCAAATTCATTACATATGTATATATGGGGTTTCATAAGAATATGGGGCTGGAGGGACAGATTGGGCAGTTGAGGCTTATATGCCATCTTGTGCTAAGGAAAAGGGGGTTTGGAACTTCAAAGGGCAGGAAGACAATTCACATGGAACTAGAAAAGCAAATGTTTGGTAAATAAATGTTTTCTGGGCAATCTTTAACAATGGGACACAGAGGGAACTTTGATCAAAGGGTCCTTGCTAGGTTCCTCCCTGTCTGTCGCACACTGGTTCATATTAAACTATGGTTCTCTGTGGTGATACCTCCCTTCCTGAAGCAGGTTCTTCATCTAAATTCTTTCAGGCAATTGGAGGAAGATCAAGGTTTTTTCTGAGTCTTCCCTTTCTTAAAAATAACCAGCTTAAAATAATCAATATCCAAAAAGGCACATTTTGGGGTGGTAAACTCTGCTCTCCTTCATAAGCAAACAGATAGAGAGAAAATACTAAGAGAAAAATTCTGTGAGTACTTCTTCAAACTGGGGACAAATAGATGATTCACAGAAAATATTTTAAATCAGAGTCTTCAGTCCACTGTGTAGTTAAGTCAGCCTTTCAGGTGGGCTTCTCTGAGTTTTTGAATGTTTGTGATATACACTTTTTTTTTAAAAAGTTTATTGGGGAACAGGGTGTTTTTTCCAGGACCCAATAGCGCCAAGTCAAATCGTTGTTCTACAGTCTAATTGAGGGGGGGCGCAGCCCACCATCCCATGCGGGAATCCAACCGGCAACCTTGTTAAGAGCACACGCTCTAACCAACTGAACCATCCGGCTGCCCACCGGTAGCTCAGCAGCAGCTCAGCTCAAGTCGTTCTCTTTAATCTAGTTGCGGAGGGTGCAGCTCACTGGCCCATGTGGGAATCAAACTGGCAATCTTGTTGTTCAGAGCACTCACTGTAACCAACTGAATACCCAGCCGCCCTGTGATATACACTCTTAAGTACAGTGAAAATATGCTGATTTCTATACAAATAAATAAAAGGGAATGAGAGTGTCTCAAATATTCAGAATTTGAAATCAAGGAAAACTTTTCTTTTTGGTGGTCTGGAAGGAATTACAAAATCTCCTACCTTGTGTCAGCTCATGCTCCATTCTACTTAGTATTTGGTACCCAACTATGAAAGTTAGGCCAGGATTATTATCCTCCGTGCTGTCAATTCTCTGATGGTTAAAAATGACTCCACATTTCTTTAACAGCCTTTTAATGATTCAACATGACTGTGTTATCCACTAATTTAGTCAAATGTCTATTTCATTATTTTGTCTTATTTTTTAAAGATTTGTATTAAAAATATAGCTAACATACAATATTATATGAGTTTCAGGGGTACACCATAGTTATTCACCATTCATACACCTAAAGAAGTGATCACCATGATAAGTCCAGCAACCATCTGACACCATACTATGCTATCACGATATTATTGACGATATTCCCTATGCTGTATATTACATCCCCATGACTTACCAAATGCCTATTTTAAAATTGTATCTGCTCTTGGAAACATTCACAGATCACTGGCAACTTTCAAAAAGAGCTACGTGCCTTGCTTCCGCACTCTCACCACCTCTTAGTTCTCTATAGTTGGGCTTCTCTCCTCACGGCCTCTCCATGTAGAGCATGCTCTGGAAGGCTTCCTTTTTTCCACACCTTACAGCCTTTCTTGGCCTGCCTCTGCCTCTGCATCTTTGTGTAATTCAATTTTGTTTTTCGCCTTCATAAAATACCTCCCTTGACACCTATGTCAGATGTTATATTATCAAATATCCCAAATTTTTCTCTAGCTTTCCCCACATCTTCTTCTTCTTACCTCCTCAGAAAGCCAACGTCTTTGTTTACATTACTTCTTACCCATTTTATTTAACAAGCAAGTCAATAACGCTTACCTTATGGCAGGGCCTGTTCCAAGCTTTTTACAAATATTAATTAGTTAATAACAACCATTAGGTAATAACATTATCCCCACTTTGCAACTGAGAAAACTGAGGCTAAGAGAGGTTAAATGACTTGTCCAAGATCATAAATTAGTAAAGGATGAAGTCATTTCCAATCCTGATGTTTTGCCTGTCTCCCAGGCATTTCCACTCAAATATCTTCAAACGCCGCAAATATAAAACTACCCCTCCATACTCACCCATTTCTGTTGGAGACACTATTTCCTTGTTTGCCTGGTTTAAAACTCTGCAGTCATCTAGTGGGGGAAAAGCAGGAAATCTCAGTTCTTGCTTCAACTTTTCACTACTGTGTGATCCTGAGCGAGTCACACCCTGTTTGGATCCCAGCGTCCTTGGTCTTAGAGTGACAGCATCCACTCACCTCTCTGAACTTTATGAATGTGTCAGCTCTAACTTCATTTTCTTTACCCTGCAGATCTAATCATCTGCCAAGGCCTGTCATTTATTCTTCACAAACATCACACCTTTATAAATATCACTGTTGTCATTGCTTCCATTCTGGCCTAGCCCTTACAAATTAATATCTGGATAACAGAAATAAGTTTTAAAATGGCCTCCTTGCCTGTAGCTGCTCCTTATTCCAATAGAATCTGACTCTATCACTATATTAATTTTACTAAAATGTGTTTTATCATGTTGTTTTCCCTGCTTAATTAACTTTGGTGGCTTCCCATAGGCTCTATGACTAAGCGTAGGCTGGCTTACAGTGGCTTCTCTACTTCATGTAACTAACTCTACCCCTTTCCTCTCCACTGAAGTAGGGAAGATCTCCAACTTGCCCCTAGAGAAGGCAGTGTTTTTCTCTGCCCGGGGCCTCCTCTGCTATGTCATTCTTTCTGCCATCCTCACCTGACAGACAGCCTTCAAAGTTTGAGTCAAGTTGTTGAGTCTAACCTCTACCTGAAAGAGTATCTCTTTCAGTCAGGCAACACCCTTTAATTAGTTAAAGAGTGTAGGTGGTCACCAAGAAACACAGTCTAGCGGAATGCAAGGCCCATAGGACTTACAAAGTGTGACCATTTGCATACCTCCTGACTTTTATGCCCCTAACCATTCAAGATGTCCAGCAGATTTTGTTCAAATGTCACCTTCCATGACCATCAAGTTAACATTTTAATGCCTCCTTCTCTAGTCCAGACACTTCCTAACTCTTTTTTCAACTTCGTTTTTCTCCAAAGCAATGATCACTGTTTGACATACGAGTACTATACATTTTATTTATTTGTGTATTTATTATCTCTCATGCTTCTAAAATATAAGTTCTGTGCAAGGATTTTTGTTTTATTCACTGCTCTATCACTATTGCCTCAAAAAATGCCCATCACATAGTAAGTGTTCAATAAGTACTTGTGGAATAAATGAACTGATAATTAATTGATCCAGTGTTGAACACAGAGCAGCACTCACTATAAAGTGAACTTGAATGAGAATGGTCAAGTTTCATGTGTCTTTCAAAAGGAAGTAAGAATCTATTTTATGCTCTTGAGTATTTCAGTTGTGCTGTTCTACGAATATCTTCCAGCTTTGTTTTGCATTTATCTCTTGAGCTGAGAAATGAAATGAGTGCTAGCAAATAGATATCTTAATTGTTGTCTTTTAACAGATTCAGAAAGTTTTGTGTGCTGGTATTTAAAGCCAGCCATAGCTCATACATTAGAATTTGGAGTTCCCAATTTTCTCCACTTCATTCCTCATATTGTTATAAGAAATCTGTAAATATGAAAAGAATAAAGATTAAGAAACTTTCTCGGGCCGGCCGAGTGGCGCGTTGGTTAGGAGTTGGCTTGGGATGCCAGCTCTGAGCAGCAGGGCCCCAGCTTGGATCCCACATGAGGGCCAGTGACACTGCGCCCTCCACAGCTAAGATGGTGAACAACAGCTCTACCCGGAGCTGGGCTGCCGTGAGTCACCAGCAACGGCATAGGCTGCAGTGGGGCTGGCCAGCAGCTGGTGTCAGCTTGGTGTGCTTCCGTGAGCCTCTGTGAGTGGCTGTCCAATGGCCGGCGACCGATCTGCCTCAGCCGGGAAGAATGCAATGATAATACCAACATGGGCCAGTGAAGCGACGTCCTCCACAACTAGACTGAAGAACAAAAGGACAGAAAGTTGTCTGTTCCCCTCCCCCAATTCCCCAATAAAATCTTTAAAAAAGAAATTTTCTCTTAAAATTATCATGGTTTTATATATATATATATTTTTTTTTTTATATGTATACTTTAAATGTATCAGTATTTTAAATTTAGGACTTAGACCATATTCTAATGTGCAATATTATTTCATATTCAATAGGAATATTCATAACATAGCATTTTATAATTAGAAGGACCTTGGATTAATTCATGAATAGATGAATGAATTCTCTCATTATCACTTATGTGTCTTCTATTCATTCCTTAAATATTTACCAAGTGGATACCATATGTCAGGCTTCCATACTAAATGATAACAGTGGCAAACAATTAACAATGCTTGTTTCCTAACATAATATTGTATATCAAGAGTAATTGAAATATAAACTTTTAAAAATAAAGAAAAAACAATAAACAATACTTGTTCCCTAACTTCCCAGAACTCATGGTTTAGGAATGGGGCACACATTACAAGGGAAAGAAGGGACTCAGGTTCCACGTGGCCATCCAAGAATATTTTGCCTCTCAAACGTCTGTGAGAGTGAGGAAGCAGAGAGAGGAAATGATTTATTCTTGCGGAGAGGGCGTTGGCAGAGAGAATGACGCTGAGGAAGAATGACTTTACTAATGCAGTGACAATGGGAACTGGGTCTTAAACGACAAGTAAGCATTTGTCAGGCAGAGACGAGTATGTTTAGGATGTCCCAGGCAGAAGGAGCCTATATGCAAAGTAAGGGAGCCAGGAGACACCACTGACTATCCCAGGAATTAAAAAGTGTGATGGGAGCTCAGGGGCATAGAGTAAAATGGCAAGAAGTGAAGCTTTGAAGGTGGGCAGGGTCTGACTGAGTGTGAGGGTCCTGTCAAGGAACTCGGACTTTATCCTACAGGCTACGAAAACCACCAAATGGTGATTGGTGCTTCTGTCTCTAGGTTATTGTCTCCTGTGCTCTACCTCTTGCCACCTGGCAGTCCACGATAAGGACTGTCCAGCAGAGTACGGGCACAGGGTGGAAAGGATCATGCCTCCTACCTCTGGCACTGCCATCCTGATCTTCCTCAACCTGAGCCCACACACCGGACACTAATGAAGAAATAAATAGCTCTTTACAAGAGGATTTAGGCAATTTTCCCAAAGTCAAATGGCATAGAGGGAGGGAGGATTTATGGAGAGAGTCAAGTGCTGGTCCTCTGGTCTGGTTACTTCTGCCTGCCCTCGTTGGAGTGCCCCACGTGGTCATTCCCTCGTTCCTGACTCCCAGCTCTCTCTCTCTTTGACTTCCCTCAGGCCTCTCTGTTTATCCACTTCCCCATCTTTCTTCTGCCTAAAGAAAGAATCAGTTCCCCAAGCCTTGGTTTGTTCCTATGTCTGGGCCATTTCCCAGGCATCTGCTAAATGTTGTACTTTCTCCTCGCCCTAGTTTATGCTGTCCCTGAAGAGGGAAAAGTCAGGCTCTGATCCATGCTTGGGGAGATTCCGTGGTCGGCGTCTATTCCGGGCTGTGGCTGACATTCTTCACATATAAAATATGGTTAAGAGTGGTCCTCTTTCCAGGATTGTTATAAAGATTAACTAATGTAAAACTCTTACAGTAAGTGACATGTAATTATTCCTATTATTATTATTATCTAAAATACCTATCACAGCAAGGTACTAAAAGTCCAAATAAAAGTGGCTTGGTCTTGGGGTGACCAGTTAGCTTGGTTGGTTAGAGCGTGGTGCTGATAACACCAAGGTTGCTGGTTCGATCCCTGCATGGGCCACTGTGAGCTGCCCCCTCCCTAAAAGAGTCAACTGTGCCATTGTAGCATGCAAGCAATGTGTAACCAATGACCATGGCTGTTCCCCAATAAAATTAAAAATAAAAAAAAGGCTTGGTCTCTAAGTTTAGTACCCAAGTAAAGCAGAGGAAGGCCGTCTAGGACTATGTCAGCAACTCAACAATGCCATCAAGCATCCAGGTTCCTTCAGTCCCTCCACTCTACCATCCTTAGCATGTAGGCCTTTGGTTGTCACTCTTATGATCTCATGGCTACAAGGTGGCTCCCATGACTCTGAGCAGCCAGAAGGAGGCCAAGGCTTTCTCCACACGAGGCTCTGCCTTTCCCAGCAGCCCTCCAGGAAACCTGTCTTTAGAACTTACTGGCCAGAAATGGGTCTGATGCTTCTCCTCAGCTGCACAGAAGACTGGGAAAGATTATCTGGAGACAGGAGTGAGTAATCATGGTTGGCTTAGGATTACTGATTCATTCTCTTGAGCTGCCAAAATAGAAGAGGACAAATGGGAGACTAGTTGTTGGGTAAGCAGTGAACAGAGGCTGCTATACCCATTTTATTGAGAACATTGAGTAAGATAATACACATAAAGGACAGAACATATTACCGGATATTAGGTATGCTGTCAGAACATGTGGGCTGTGATTTTATTATTATTCAACATTGTGTTGCTTTAAAGCCATATAAACTGTTTGTTTGTTTGTTTTAGCTGAGCCATCCTGCCACCTGTTGTCAGCTCAGCGGGCAGCTTAGCTCGGGCTGGGCATCGAACCACTGTTGCTCAGAGCTCAAATTCTTGGGCGAGCTCTTAACCAACTAAGCCACTCGGCCAGCCCTCATATAAACTGTTTTTAACATGTTTATTATTTCCTCATAATGGATTCCCAGAAGTGTCATTTATTAGGTCAAAAGTTATAAACTCCTGCCCCCCAAAATGCTTTTCTTAATCATGAGGAAATAGTAGACACATTCAAATTGAGGGATATTCTACTAACCAAATGCCATTTTTAAAAAAAATATCAATGTCATGAAAGACAAAGAAAGGCTGAAAAACAGGTACAGATTTAAAGAGATTAAAGAGACAGAGCAAGTAAAGGCAATGAGGGATGCTGACGTTGATCCTGGATCAGGAAAAAAATGTTACAAAGAATATTGCTGAGGCAATTGGCAAAAATCTGCATCTTGACTGTGTATTTGATAAGAGTATTGTATTAAAGTTACACTTTTTAATTTGATACTTACACTGTTGTTACATAAGAGAATATCATTTTTAGAAAGCACACCCTGAACTATTTAGGTAAAAAGATAGAATGGTATAATGTCTGCAACTTACTCTCAGGTGCTCATCAATGGAGATGATAATAATGGTAATATTAATAACATTAAAATAAGATTGTCAATGACAATCTGTAAAATAAGATTGTAAAATAAGATAATAATAAATTAGTGAAACGATTGGTCAACCTATTAGATGAAGAGTATGCAGAAGTTCCTGCTCTGTAAATTTGAAAATTTTTCAAAATAAAAAGTTAAATATAAAAAAATAGAAATTACAAACATAATTTTGACTTTTGTTAGTTCATGCCAATTTATAAACAATGTAGAAGAGACGCTTTATTGCATCTTCGTTAACCTGAGTGTTTTTTTCTTTTTTACAAGTTTACTAGGCTAAAAATAAGTTAAATTTTTAAGTTAGATGAATTGAATGTTTTGCCATGGTATTTCACTTCCTTTCATGTCGATTTGTATCCTGTTCCACTTGTCTATTAAAGCCTTAAAGTTTTTCTTATTGATTTGTATTCATCCTTTAAGTAATTTGTTACCGGTGTGGGGTATCTCTCTTTAAATAACTAATCTCCCTAAATACCTTGAGCCATTTGGAGAAGGACCGAAAACAAACAGGTTTATAGAACTTTTAGAAATTTTGTGGGCATTCAGTGGGGTTAATCCTTGCCAATCCCATATGGAAACGTGGGCACATACCATAAGTTTTCTTTTAGGTAAAAGTCTTTAGTTACAAACATAGTTAGTTTCCAATCCGAGACCGGAATGTCTAGCCCAAGATATTAATCAAAACTCCACCTTAACTTTAATTGCAAATCTTCCCCCAGCTGGGGTGTGCTTCAGGCTGGCAGCACACAGAAGCAAAGAAGGGGAAGGAGGCATGGTTGCTTTTCCTCTCTGCTTTGTGCCACTTCTCTTTTCTTCTCCCACCCCAGCTTGCTAGCCAGTTTCTGACCTCTTTGGAGTTGGAGGATTAGAAAGGTATAAGGAAGCTCTCATAGAACTGATACCGTTGTAAGCTGGCTTCCTGCTTCCTGTGCCTGGCAAATAATCAAAGCTAACTCTTTTCTTGGGTCCTTTGGAAGATTATTTTCTTGGAGACTTCTTTCCTATAGGTCATTTCATTGGGTTCATACATCATTATTCCTGTTGCTCACTTGTGACTCATTGGCAACCCCCCTCCACTCTCTAGGTGATCCTGCTGGACAGGACTCCAAATGACACTTGGCTGGATCTCTCCCATGTGGCCCACATCTGATCCACTGAAAATGCTCAGAAATTCCTTGGCCTGACAATTCTGGGCATCCCAACACAACATCTATCCTGGTACCTCAGGCTGCTTTAGCATCCTTGGTCAGGAGTCAGGCAGCATCCTTGCATCTCCCACTTGCAGGAAAATTGTCATTTCAAACCCTCTGAAAGGTGTCTTAGAAGCCTGTCTTAAAAGCCTTCCTCATTTACCCTCTTCCCCGCAATCAGAGGCAGAAATGGGAAATCTCCTTGGCAAAATCCTGTCCAAGAAAATCTCTTCAAAAATTCTGTGGGATCCAAGAATTATGGAAGTGGTTCTCAGGATTTCTTTGGCAGATTCTGCATATGGTGATCTGGTTTTGGAATATCATATTTGTTGTATTTGGCTATCCCAGGGAAACTTACATTTCAACATACTTACTCTACTCTTAGATATCCTGTCATTTAGCCACATTTACAGAGGCCACAGTTCAGGGCATCCTCTTCCCTAGATTAGAAGGTCATGGAGACAGGAGTAGATTATTGGAAAATGGTACAGTTGATGCTTTATTTTATTAGTAAATTTACTTCACTGTATAATATACATAGAGATGAGTATGCAATGATAAATACATAGCTTGATGACCTTTACAAAGTAAACACACCCATGTACAAACACCCAAATCAAGAAATAGAACACTACCAGCTTCCGGAAGCCCCTATCATATTCTTTTTTAATTGAGTTCTTTCCAAGGTAACAAATATCCTGACTATTCACAACACAGGTCAGTTTTATTTACTTTTCAAGTAAATAAAGACTTTTTAAGACTTTTCAAATCTGTATAAGTGGAATGTTTTCTGTCTAGTCAACATTACATTTGTGAGGTTCATTCATTCTGTTGCCCTAAGTTGGAGACCATTTGTTCTCATTACTGTGAGGCATGGTATGAATATACCTGGACAGTTAATATTTGATGAATGAACCTCTTCCCTTAAGGGTAGTTCAAAGGTTGACTGTAGCCTCACCAGACCTTTTCTGATTCCAGCCTGAATCCACAGGAGGATTCTTAAGTCACTCTAATGACTTGCACTGGGTGTCAGGACAAAGTAGTTGAATTCTTCGTCATTTAAAAGAAAACTATGTACAAGGTTAGGCTCTTTCAGGGAAAGTTTGTTATTCTCCCCCATTCTTTATATTCTATTCCATCAATCTGCTCTTTTACTTTGGCTGACTTAAAACTGCAAATGGAAAAGAAAATCTGCATCATCTAAGAAACATTTTGCATAAATTCTGATAACAGTTATATGAGTTTCTATTTCCTCAGGAATTGTGATAAGAAGTTGTAGCACATAGGCCCCAAGGAAAATTGCAACATATCCACTCACAGTAACAACTGGAGATCAAAAATACTTTTCTGAATATATATTGTGTTTACTTTATAATTATTTAATGGAATTATTTCAATTAAAATGAAAGGCTTCAAAGAATGATAGATTTTTATCTGAGACTTAGATGACCTTTTAACTTATATTTAAATAAAAATTCATATTTAAAAATTCTACATTGAATTCAATAAGTATTTTGAAAACTTGTCAGAGTTTACTTCATGGATTGATATTCACACTGCAGTGTAAAATGTTGGAGTTACAGTATTATCTATGCTCTGAATAATAAATGAAAAGCACTAAAGACTTGTGTTCTATGAAGTCCATCTTGACAAACATTAAAATATCATTAGAGCATTATTTTAAATAAGAAAATATTTTCATTCAGACAGAGGTATATGTATAACTTCATTCATTTATTCATTCATTCAACAAAATATTTTTTGAGCACCTGCTATGTACCAGGCATTGCACTAAGCTATAGACATGTCACGTGAATAAGGCAAATATTGCCACTGTCCTCAGGGGCCTATAGTTTAGTGTAGTTGAGAGATAATTTCTAAACAGGCTAATCACTGCTTCCGCATGTGCTATAGGATTCTGTGTGTGCTATAGAAGCACATAAAAGGCTCCAAATCAATCTTTGGAAGGTCGTGGAATCTTTCCCCCAAGGCAATGATGCCTAAGGTGGGTAAGAAGGTAGACAGATACAGGGTAGAAGGGAGAGTGGCCTAAACATTTGCAAAGGCTGAAGCAACTGGATGCCATTCGCTGACATAGGGCCTATAGTATAGGGATTGGGTTGGAAAAGGAGAAGGGAACATAATTAAATGAGCTGGGACATGAAAATGAATACTCAAGAAGCCCAGAAAGAAGACAACATAGTGGGGCTGTCTTTGCCGTATCTTCTGCAAGGACGAAGGCCATTTTTGGCAATCAGACTGTGGACATTCCAGAAAATGTCAACATCACTCTGAAGGGATGCATAGTTATTGTGAAGGGCCCCAGAGGCACCCTGTGGAGAGGCATCAATTTTATCAATGTAGAACTCAGTCTCCTTGGAAAAAAAAAGGAGAGGCTCGGGTTGACAAACGGTAGGGAAATTGAAAGGAACTGCTATTGTGCGCACTATCTGTGGTCATGTACAGAACATGATCAAGGGTGTTGCACTGGGCTTCTTTTACAAGATGAGGTCTGTGTGTGCTCACCTCCCCCATCGAAGTGATTATTCAGGAGAATGGTTCTCTTGTTGAAATCCAAAATTTCTTGGGTGAAAAATACATCTGCAGGGTTTGAATGAGGTCAGGCGTTGCTTCTTCAGTATCTCAAGCCCAGAAAGATGAGTTAATTCTTGAAGGAAACGACATTGAACTTGTATAAAATTCAGCTACTTTGAATCAACAAGCCACAACAGTTAAAAACAAGGATATCAGAAAATTTTTGGATGGTATTTATGTTTCTGAAAAAAGAACAGTTCAGCAGTCTGATGAATAAGATCTAAGTTGTCCAGCTATAGAAACAGCAAGATGTCAGATGATTCTTCAGACTTATTTGTGATATTTTAAAGATGCAATAGAAGCCATGTATTGATTTTGGGATGGGAGGAAGACCTCATAGTGGAATGGAAAGGGGTTAAGAGTCAGGCTGACTTGGATTCAAGTCCATTTAATAGATATACAAAGTTGAACAAATCCTTTAACTTTTCAAAGCCTCAGTTTCCCACTTTGTAAAATGAGGATAATAATGTGGACATTACAGAGTAGTAGGAAAGACTAAATGGGATAATGTGTGTAATGGTGCCTAGTCCAATGCCTAGCACATGCTGAGCACTGAAAACTTAGAGACTTTGTTATGTCAGAAGAAAATCAAAGGTGGGGGAGGATTAGTCTTCAAAGGCTAAAGCCTGGAAAAGAGAAAGAGTTTTATAAGATCTCTTTGGCAATAGTTCAAGCTACTAGCAATTAGAATTTCCTTTTCGACTGACAAGTGAACCTTAAAAGTGAATGAACTTATGGTTCTTCAGATAAAAGTAGTGTTGTAATTTCTGTTCCATGGACATAATTGTTGACCAGATACACTGAGCAGATAAATTATGAAGCAGGCCTGTTTGTCTTCAAACACTCTTGAGCCAGCTTTGAGTTCCCTTGTAAAAATGCAAAATTGACTTCTGAGTAGGAGTGATCAATTGACTACATGCCTTTAGTTTGGCTTTCTCCTGAAACCTAATAAAATGACAATAAAGGAGTTGTTTTTGAAGGCATAAAGCCACAATGAAACCGAGATTAGGAAGGAAAACAAGAACATCTTGAAATTTAGAAGCCATGTAGACAAGAGGTACCTTATTTAATAAACTTGAGAGAAGGGATCCCTGATTGTATCACAGACCTCCCAAAAGGCTTGGGAATGTCAAGTACCTCTGGATATGGGGAAAGAACTGGGGTTAAAAACAAGAGGACTGGTTTGTAAGTCTGTTTAAGATATGATTAAAATCCTAGCTCCCCTATCCAACACTGTACTGCCAGATAACTGTCCCCCAACCAGCTTGGCAGAGGCTGGATAAGGTAAAATAGAATCACTTTTGGGGTAACACTTGGCACATCTGGGGATGGGAATCAGTACTTTAAACAGAAGGGGGAGGTTTCAGTGAATATTTATAGAAACAGTTATAACCTAATAAAATCCCAAGTCTTTGACTTCCTTTTTAATTTCATTGCACTAGAGATTGGAATGTCCTTCTCCAGGGTATCTGACCATCTGGAGGAAAGACATAAAGATACTGACGTCAAGAGTGCCCCAACTAAATGGCCAGTTAGATGATCCAAAACTGGAGCCAGCAGTCAACAAGGCTCACCCATGGGATCAGAACTTCCAAGCAGACTTTTTTATTACCTCACTTCTAAAGTGAGTAGACATCCAAAGATTATCAGACATCTAAAGACAAGGGCCAACATGAAAGGTAAAAACCAAAACAAACAAAGCAACTTAGAAGAAACCAAGACTATGGTGGGATCAGAAACCTAATCAGTAATAGCCACAGAAGAAAGTAGAGATCCAAGATGGTGCAGGAGATAAACACTGTGCCTGCGTCGTTCCATGAACACATTAAAATTACAACTAAATTATACAACAATCAACCTGAATAACCATCTGAAGTCTAGTCCAGGAGTCGGCAAACTTTTGAGATGGAAGAGCCACCAGAGGTCGGCAAACTGAGGCTTGCAAGCCACGTGCGGCTCTCTGGGTACATACATGTGGCTCTGAAGTAAAATTGAAAATGAAAATAAAACTATCATAGTTTCATTTATAAAATTTTTAAAGGATATTATTCACATAATGGTGATTTCATTTGTTTTTATGGGTCTCACAAAACTTCGAGGGATAGGATTGTCTCTTCCAGGGGTCGGCAAACTTTTGAGATGGAACGTACCCAAAGAGCCACATGTGGCTCGCAAGCCACAGTTTGCCGACCCCTGGTCAAGCAGAACAGAAATCGTGTGATGACTAAAAATATAAAGAAGAAGCCATGTTGAGATTGGTAGGAGGGGCAGAGACATGGAATGGCCCCAAACCTCCATATGGCAGTTGAGAATAAGGAGGGATATCTCAGGTGTGAAGGTTTCCCCCAGAGGAGCAAGAAACCCCAGCCCCCCACACCAGGCTCCCTAGCCAAGAGTACTGGTGCCAGGAAGAGGAATCCCCACAACATCTGACTGTGAAAAACAGTGGGGATTCCAACCATCTGGGTGAAATAGAAGGCTGCAGGAAGCCCAGACATCCTCTTAAACGGCCTGCACACAGACTCACTCACTTGCAGGCACTCACCTTGGGCCCTGGTGGAGGGACAGTGATGCGGGAGGCGTGAGAGACATGAAGTGGGGGCAGACTGAAGTGTGTGGCTTTGGGGAGTGGACTGGAGGACAGTCGGCATTTTCCCTGTGTGAGGTCCTTCTCCCTTGCAGCCAGCTGGTGGGCGCCATCTTTTCTGTGTTGAGCCTGCCTCCACCATGGCCAAATGTGAATCTGATTGGCCTGGCGAGCTCCACTGTTTCACTGGGACTCTGCTCCACTCAACTCCCCCAATGCCGGAAGCACTAGCAGCCAGCCCCACCAACATTGCACTCTTTCTTGGAAAACTATCAGAGGCTGGCAGGACCCCAGTGGACAGCAACTAGCCTCAGTGTGCTCTGAGACTTTTGCTGTGTAACTCCAGGCTCAGCATTGGCACCAAACCAGAATTTTCATTAACCCGGTGACCACAACTCTTCTCACTCTAGTGACTCCCTGAGACCCTGCCTTACCCAACTTTTGTACTGCAGAAGGCTTTATTAGTGGCTGAACCTTAAGGGAGTTGGAGGTGGCAGATACAGAGAACATTTTAATGGTTGCCAGATGGGAGGGGGGGTTGGGAGTGTGGGTGAAAAAAGGGGAAGGGATTAAGAAGTACAAATTAGTTGTTACAAATTAGTTATGGGGATGTAGGGTATAGCATAAGGAATATTGTCAGTAATATTTAATAACTATGTATGGTGTCAGATGGGTACTAGATTTGTTGGGATGATAGATAGGAGGGGGTTGGGGACAGGGTGAAAAAGTTGAAGGCATTAAGAAGTAGAAATTTGTAATTACAAAATACGAGGTCAGACAATTAAGTTCGTGAACTCATCCTAGAAAAAGCGCTCCGTACCTCTTTGCTGAATGTTACTACAGTCATCTTCAAAGTACTCCCCTTGGGATGCCAGCACCTAGTCCACCCTTCAAAGCAATTTTGGAGCTCTTTTTCTGCAATGGCCATCAGGGCTGTCATCGTATTAACCTTGATGTCCTGAATGTCATCAAAATGTCTTCCTTTATCTTTGGGTAAAGAAAAAAGTCATTGGGGGCCAGATCAGGTGAGTGGTGAGGGTGTTCCAATGCAGTTATTTGTTTACTGGCTACAAACTCCCTCACAGACAGTGCCGTGTGAGCTGGTGCATTGTTGTGATGCAAGAGCCATGAATTGTTGGCATAAGGTTCAGGTCGTATAACTTTTTCATGCAGCCTTTCCAGCACTTCCAAATAGTAACCTTGGCTAACTGTTTGTCCAGTTGGTACAAATTCATAATGAATAAACCCTCTGATATCAAAAAAAGGTTAGCAACATCATCGAAACATGTTCACGAACTTAATTGTCACACCTCATAGTCATGGGGATGTAAAGTAAAGTATAGGGAATGTAGTCAATGATATGGTAATAACTTTGTATAGTGCCAGGTGGGTACTAGACTAATCAGGGGGATCATTTCTTACATTATATAAATGCCTGACCACTATGAGCTACACCTGAAATTAATATAAAATAATATTAAAACTCAGGTGTAATTGAAAATTTAAAAAGGAGGGAAAGTTGAAGGGGAATAAGACGTCCAAATTTCCAGGTGTAAAACAAGTAAGTTATGAGGATGTAATGTATAGCATAGGGAATATAGTCAATAATATTGTGATAGCATAGTACAGTGTCAGATGGTTGCTAGGCTCATCATGGTGATCACTTCTTTAGGTATATAAATGTTGATAACTATGGTGTATCCCTAAGACTTATAATAATGTATGTGAGCTATATTTTAAATAAAAATCTTTAAAAATATTTTTTCAAAAGACATAGAAAAAAATATTCACAGAGGGATAAGAAGTGATACTGCACCCATGAAACAAGAATATTTTGTTATTTTTAAAAGGAACATTCAGGGAGTAAACGGAGCTCAGGAAAACTAAAAATATGTGTATGCTTGTGGAATAAAAACATTCAAAGAAAGTTTAGGTGATCAAGTTGGGCAAATCACCTAGGAAGCAGAACAAAACTACAAAGAGGTAGAAAATAAGAGTTAAAAATTAAATAAAAGAAAATTAGAGGACCAGAATAAGTTCAAGAGCTGCATAAATGGAGTTCCACAAAGAGAGAGAGAAAACAGAAGAAAGGGAATGATCAGTAAAATAATTCCCGGAAATTCAAGGAGGGGACATGAGTCTACAGATGAGAAGAGTTACTGAGTGCCCAGATAACGGATGCAATCAGACCCGCTCCAAGGCATATTATTGTGCAATTTCAAAAATATTGGTGTATTCACTTACTATAACTGCCGTAACAAAATATCACAGACTGGGTGAAGATAACAACAGAAATTGATCATCTCACTGTTCCTGAGGCTGGAAGTCCAAGATCAAAGTTATAAGACCTCGGATAGATTTCTTTAAGAATGTGAAATTAAAGAAATAGCTGATCCTTTTGAACATATGAAAAGATAATAAACAAGTGTTTAAGAGTTTGAAATGAGTTGGTGATAAGTACATGACAGTAAGCAAACAAAATTAAAAGAACGGAAACAAGAAAAGTATTAATTTCAGGAAAGATGAAAAGTTGAGTAGGAAAAAAAAATACTCATAGGACACTATGAAGCTCAACTGTGAATATCACTAATGTCAAATATTAATCTAACCAAGATAAACACATTGGAAGTGTGGGGAGACAGAAATAGTGGTGTGTATTGGGTGAGGAATGAAAAAGAGTTAAATTTTTCTATGTACAAATCTGTGGTTATGTAAAAAAAAAATCTGTACACTTAAGATTAGTGGGCTTTATTCTGTTTGTTATGGCTCCATTAAAAAAATACCAACAATTATTGCTAAGGTTTTTAACCTAAGATAAGGAAACTCAAATGCCCAATGGGGCTAGGCAAGGAGCTTAAATGAGTGAAGCAGTCTTGGTGTAACTGAATAGGGAATAGGTATGGACTTGGCAAATGGAACAGCACGTGTAATGTTCTTCAAGTGGACTGCCACTACTTAGCCCCAGCTTTGGAAGCATGGGCCCTGTAGCACTAGATTTAATGATTTTTTTTCAAGAGAAGCAGATATATAAATTTTTACAAATGAAAATGTCCTAATATGTAAGACATTGCTTTATACAAAAACCATACCTGTGGACTACCTTTGGTCTATATACTGCCAGTTGGCAGATCTAAAAGGATGAAGCTTTTTCATGCTTTTTTTGAAGGATATAGTAAAGACATAATGTCCCTGAAATTATATTGCATTAGATTAGTAAAATTGGATCTGAATGAAAATGATATTAATTAGCAAACTTAGGAGTGAAGACCTCTAAAACTAACAAGCCAAAGCAATGCAAAGCAAAACAAAGCAAATCAACAAAACCTCTGGATCATAATGTTTTTCCAATGCAGGTTGACATGATAAAATCAGAACTACTTGGTGCTTGTAAAATATAAAAGATTATGTCTACGACTTGCCATATCCAGGGAGAGAATTTACTTAGGATGATTTTTACAAATTAATTGAAGATCTAAAGCAACTGGATCATTTAGGTCCTGCTATCCAAAGTCCATTTTTATTCATAGTCTGATGTCAATGAATGACTTGCCATTTCTCTTGACTTCCAGGCTGGTCAGTGTCCTGTGTCGTGTCAAAGACCAAACAATGTGTTAGATTTAAGTCGTCTCATTCCTAAATTATCTATGTCTGTTCATGTACAGATGAACAAGGGTAAAAAAGTCAAGCAAATAAATAATGAGAAAAAAATTAGTCTATTGTGTAAACAAAGACACAGAACAGATCAGTAGTTGCCTGAGGCCAAGGTGGGGAGAAGATTGATTATAAACTAACACAAAAAAACCTTTCTGGGATGATGGAAGTGCTCTATAACTAGATTGTGGTGATTGTTTCACAACTGTTTAAATGTATTAAAACTCCTGAATTGTACACTTAAAATTGGTGAATTTTATGCTAGGAAAATTATTTGTTAATAAAGTTGTAGTTTTAAAAAAGAATAATGGGTGATAAAATTAGTGGGCTAAAGTATGATGAAAAACAAGATATTGACATAGTCTCAAAGAATATACCCACTAAGTACTTATTAACTACAATGGGGAAAACGTTATGGTGTAGAAACTTGGCAGATATTATTTTAACCAAATGATCAAAGTTAACATCACCAGTAAAGAGATGCATGGATATCATGTGCCCTCTGAAGTGATGCATGGAGAAGGGTAATAACATCAATTTGTGGTGTTCCTGCCAAAAAATGCATAACCTGAATTTAATCCTGAGGAAGCATAAGACAAAGCAAAATTGAAGGACATTCTACAATATAACTAATCAGTACTCTACAGAAGTGTCGAGGTCATGAAAGATACACTGAGCAATGCCTCTGATTAAACTAGACTAAGAACATGTGACAAATAAGTGCTGTGAGAAATCCCGTACTGGATCCTGCTCCAGAAAAATGTACGTTAGTGAGACAACTAGCAAAATTTGAATAAGGTCTGTAAATTAGTTAATAGTATTGTGTCAACATTAATTTCCTGCTATTGATAATTGTATTGTGATTGTGTGAGATATTAAAATTAGGGGAAACAGGATGAAGGGTATGTGGAAATCTCTGTACTATTTTTGTCAACTTTTGTAAGTTATTTTGAAGTAGTTTCAAAATGAAAAGTTAAAAAGTTAAAAGTTTAACCTTTCAGTTGAGAAAGTGGCAATGGATTGATGAGAAATTAATGGCGAAGTGGTGACCAAAATTCTACCCATTGCTCAAAAAGCAGTAAGTAAGAAAATAAGTTGAAGACACATTTTTAAATGTACAAAAATAAATATCATTATATTAACCATTCTTCATTTTCCTTCCCTCCCCTCCCAATGGAATCACACTGTACATACTATTTGCACTTTCTTTTTCTACCTAACAACATATATCTTTTTCGTGACTCCTGTATTAGAGTAATAAAACATTTTAAACCCCAAATTTTTTATTCTGCTCTGCTTAATATTAAAAGAGAAATCATGGGTCACAACGATATTTGGTGCAAACCTTGGAAAGACAGAATCTAACTGACCCGAGAGTTTTTAGAATTCAAAGAACTGTTCTGGTTATTCTTCTCAGTAAAGGTAATAAAGTGGATTTTATATTCTGGTGACTACAGAAGCACAATGAACAAAGAGCACTGGGCAGGTAGAGCAAAGGACTGTGTGTGCTCTATTTCTGTTATATTCAATCATTTTTCTCTTCAATGTTTACTGAAAAAGAGCAAGTAGCTCTCCAGGAGAGTCAATTGTTAACATCAAAGTTTTTACTTAAGCTCCCGGAATGTAACCTTTCACTATGAAACATGTAATGACCAGAAAGCCTATAAACATATTGGTTAAAGGAAATTGTAATTATTTATGTAATCTATAGGTTATAGATATTATAGAAAATTAAATGTGTTTAAGCTGTATATGAATTTACCATACTTGTGATCAAAATTCACCATTTTATACTGCAGTTTCTCTGGTTAATCAGAAGGCTTCATTCAGATCCTTTCTGTCCAACTTTTTCTTGGAGGGTGTCCAAAATAAAAGTGCTTCTAGCAGTTTCATATGTAAATACCATGCAAAGCCTTACTTTACCATAGCATTTCTATGTATGAATGAGCCAAATTTATTTAGCTATACCCCTGTGGGTGGATAGGTAGGATGTTCCCAATATTTTACCTTTTAAAAAAATTATTACAATGAATGTCATATATATCCATATATATGTACTGTATAGGATAAATTCCTAGCAGAATTTCTAGGTCAAATATGTATGCAATTAATATTTTGATAGATATTTTAAAATTTGCCTCCCATAAAAAGATTGCTGATATATAAATATCTTATTTACTTAAAAAGGTTTAATTCTTATGTTTAAAAAATTGTAGATACTTTTGTGACCAATGACGTAATACAAAGATTTTTTTTAAAAATAAAAGGTAACCATTTCTCCTCTTCCCCCATTGCCCCTGTCACCTTTCCTACCTCCCTGCAGTAGCCCATGGTATTACAGTGAAATGTGTCTTTCCAAACATATTGCTTCCACATACATATGTCACAGACACATACATATACATTTACACAGACTCATACCTAGTTGTACATATATAATGATTTTTGGTTTTAATTTTTGCTGAAATGGAATCATACTACACACATTACAAGCAAATTGCTTTTTTTAACCTCACATTTATTATTGCTATTCTACAAATCAGTTCTCATATATTATTTTCTCTATTATAATTTTCTGAATACATATGCATGCATATACATATATTCAAATACACACAATTTTGTCTAAACAGAATTATATTATAAACACATTTTTAATTTTTGTGTTTTACACATGCTATTTTTTTTTAAAGATTTTTATTGGGGAATTGGGGGGATGGGAACAGTACTGGGGAATTGGGGGAAGGGGAACAGACAAGTTGCTGTCGTTTTGTTCTTCAGTCTAGTTGTGGAGGACGTTGCTTCACTGGCCCAAGTTGGCACCATCATTGCGCTCTTCCCCGGCAAGGCAGATCAGTCACCAGCTTCTGGACGGCCGCTCACGCTGGCTGCTGGCTACACACGGTAGCCCATGGCAACCCATTGCAGCAGGGGCTGCAGCCTACGGCGTCGCCGGCAACTCCTGGCAGCCCATCTCCAGGTTGAGCTGTTGTTCAGCATCTTAGCTGTGGAGGGCAGTGTCACTGGCCCTCATATGTGGGATCCAAACCGGGGTCCTCTGGTGTCCCAAGCCAGTTCTTAACCATTGTGCCACTCAGCCGGCCCTATAAATGCTATTTTTAAAGGCCATTTTTTTCCCTGTGGGTGGTGGAGGGGCTTCCTTCTCCCACCCCTTTTCATGTGCCACCCATATCATCTATTCCCTCTCCCTCAGAAGCAAACCACATTAGCAACTTGATTATGCTTGTATATTTATACTTATTTATATAAATACCATTTCTATACATACTTTCTTTTTATTAGCGCATAAAGAAGTTTGCTAAAGCTAAACGTTCTGTTGTTGCCATCATCATAATTAGCTTGTGTGGTTTACAGCATTTCATGAACAAAAATGTATGAAGCAAGAGAAATCCATCATGATGTAAAAGTATATATATAGGTTAATAGTCTGTCTACTAATAGTTTCTAGTAGTGTTACATAGAGCTTTAAGGAGCTAAGCTATAATGTAAGCACAAAGCAACACTATAATCAAGATGCGATATGTAAACTACTTTTTCTCCAAGCAGCAACTCAGAAATGAAATTTTTTAAAATTAAATTTTATTGGGGTGACAATTGTTAGCAAAGTTACACAGATTTCAGGTATACAATTCTGTAATACATCATCTATATATTACATTGTATGTTCACCACCCAGAGTCAGTTCTCTTTCCATCACCATATATTTGACCCCTTTTACCCTCATCCCCTACCCCTTTCCCCCATTACCCTCTGGTAACCACTAACTATTGTCTGTGTCTATGAGTTTTGTTTCTTCATTTGTTTTTCTTGTTCTTTTGTTGTTTTCAGTTTTATAGACCACATATCTGTGTAATCATATGGTTCTCTCTTTTTTCTGTCTGACTTATTTCACTTAGCATTATAATCTCAAGATCCATCCATGTTGCTAGACAACTTAATTCACTTAATTGGCCATTTATCAAGAACTACTTTTTGACACTTCCTGTTGGCATTGTTTAAAACTCATATTTTAAATCTTTAATTGCAGTTCAACTTATTGTATACTTCCACATATTAAACCTGGTTTTTTTTCCAACTAAATTGGGAGCTTCTTCCATTATTGAGTTTCACTCATCAATTCCAGATACTGAAGTCTCAGTGACAACTTAGGGATGTATTTACCATCTGCATTAAAATTTGAAATATACTTTTTTCCAGAGATAGTCTGTAAACAGAGATTTACAGGAGTAGCATGGAGTTGAAGAGCTTGGTTTAAATCCCAGACATATTATTGCTATGTTATGTAACCTCACTATGGCTCAGTTTACCCATTTGGAAGATGAAAATAATAATAGATAATAATATAGATAAAATAATAATATAAAGTACTATCTTAGGAAGTAGGAACTACAATTAGTCTCTTCTACAGATTAGAAAACTGAGACTCAGAGAAAGTAAGTTGCTCAAGGTCACAGAGTTAGTAAGGGGTGCCAGTGAATTCATATTCTGGCATCCTGTGCTTTCAACAAATACTGCTTCAGAAATGAATTTTAATTTGTGTGTTGTACACTGCTGTCAAAAATGTACTGGGCCGGCTGAGTGGCTTAGTTGGTTAAGAGTCGCTCAAGAGTTTGAGCTCTGAGCAACAGTGGTTCGAGTCCCAGCCCGAGCTGAGCAGCCGCTGAGCTGCCAACAGGTGGCAGGATGGCTCAGCTAAAAAAAAAAAAAATTATCTTTGTATTGTACAGCTGAAACTAATTCTAAAAATGTGTATTTCATAATAAAAAATAATTAAAAGAAAAAAATGCACTAACTACAACTAAATTATAAAAGTCCATATGTAAATGTATGCATGATAAATACACAATCCAAAACACAAGTTTTTAATAAAATAAATACAGTATATACATGGAATCACATTAATTATAAGTAACCCAGAACTATTGACAAGAAATAAATAGATTTAAACCTTAATATTTCATAACTGCACTACAATAATTTAATAAGAGAAGCTAACAACTCTAAAATACCAAGCCGGAATAGGAATAAATTTTATTATCAAAGGCCCAAGCTTTAGCTTATCAGAGTACTTTCTTATATTTCTTAAGAATCTGTTGAATTTACCTTTTGAGCATGTTTTGGAGAGGTGCCTAATCAATTTATATGTCCCTTACAAAAATAAGCGGAAATAGTTATAATACATCTCTATTAAGGAATACCATGTGGTTAAAAATGAATGGTGTAGTTCTAACTCTAGTGAGAAGGAAAAATCATCAGCACATATTGTTAACTGAAGAAAGCAAGTTCCAGAACAAAGTCTGTTTGTATACCCCTACTTATATTGAAAACAAAAGCTACAAATGTATACAAATGCATAGAAAAATGTCGGAGTACCATGATAGTGGCCGAGATAGCGCTGGACAAAAAAATTCTGAACTAACGTCTTAAATTGCTCACCGTAGTTACATAATACCAATGAATGGGAATGAGAGTAAGGGTAGTAAAAGAGATGTTCACTTTTTACCCTAGACACTTTACTATTGTTTGATTTTCTCCTAATTAGAATACATCCAGGTGTTATTTACACTCTTTTAAAGATGATTAAACAAATAAACCTCTGTATTGATTAGGTTTAGCTTCAGTGGCATAAACAGAAATTTAAAGAACATAAAAGGTCCTTTTCCTCTCCATGCAGTCCTCAGGTTGCAAGCTGCTTCCAGGCCCTTGCTCCCTCCCCCACCTCTAGCATGTGGCTCCCATTCTCAGTAAACAAGAAGTGGTCCAGCCATCACTCCTACGTCCCAGGCAGCAAGATGAAGGAAGGAACGAAGGAAGTTAGGTTCCAGGAAACTGCCATATGGCACTCTTCACGCATTCCCTTAGCCAAAACATCTTTACATGGCCATACCTAGCTGCATGGAAGACTGGGGAGTTTAGTGCAGTCTTTATACTGGCGGCCATGTCCCTAGCTTAAAACTCAGGGGCTCTGCTATTGTGAAAGAAGGGGAGGATCAGTAGTACAGCATCTAATTCTGGAAGTTTCATGTTATTATACACATATGTTTGGAAGGACTGCTACAAAGGAGTAAAGGTGGTTTGTAGACGGAGTAAGTATGCTGAAAGATGTTGATGTTAAGGAAGTTCAGTGAAGAAGGATTATGTCATTGATGTGGAGATCTGGAAGTGGCTGGATGGTTTGAATAGATCTGCTGCTCTGTATTTGGAGCAGCCTACACTGAGACTCAGGGCAGAAAGGAAAGATGAAAATAATAAGAGAAAAGAAAGTAATCCAGTCTAAAGAGAGTTCTTAAATCTTTCTCCATAAATGAAATTATGGGGCCTAATTGAGAGACAGAGCTATGGGACTCAAAAGACCCTAGCCTTGAAACCAGGAAGACCTGAGTTTGCTGACCACACAATATTTCAGTTACTTATGTGCAACTAAACACTCTTTGAGAGGATTTGGAGGAATAGTAAGAGGAAGAAAGAATGGAGATATTTCCTTTTTGTTTCTGTGTCTTTATATTTAAGAAATCATGAGCAGGTGCTTGTGGATTTTGGCATACATTTCTCTAAAGCTATAAAAATTAGAAAGTGAAACTTAAATAAAGCCACAAATGTCACTTTGAAATTTCTACTGATGATAGAAGAGGGTATTATTTAAACTGTCTTCTAAACTATTACAACATAAACCATTGCACAACACTTTTTTTTTAGCTTTGCTCAATGGCCACTTCTTGCCTCATAGTGTATTATTTTAGAGAACAGTGCACCACTCAAATTGGCCACTCCTCAGGCTTTGAGTATGTTTTCTTTTTTTATCATTGTTTTTATTCTGTGGAAACTGATTTATAAGTGACTGGACTGTGAGCTAAGCCTTATTAATAACATGGTTTAACAGCCTAAGGTAATGAATTCAAATAATATTACTGACAGCCTTTGAAATGTAAGTAACACTCTCAAAAAACATCGAAATATACATATTTTACCTGCCAGCCTCTTCAATATTCAGAAAAAAAAATATTATTTCATGTCCTTATAATGGTTTTATATTTTAACAGAGGACTCTGTTATAATACTTGAATATTGATATTTTAACTAAAACAGTCACAAGAATGAAAGCCATTGGCTTCTGATCTTTCAGAGATGTTACCATTAAGTTCATGTGCTCATAGTGAAAATCACAAATAAATCAATAACTTAAGCGTTTAAGAAATATTTATTTACTTATTTATTTATTTATCAACCAAAGCTACATAAGACCAACTGTGTTAATTTCGAAACCCTCAGTTTCCTTTCCTCTAAACCAGTAGCTGGCCACTAGTGGGTTCTTTGCTTCGCAGGAAGTTGCAAAATTGAGAGAGAAAAAAACCAACAAACCTAAGTTGGCATTATTTTTCGCCGTCCTCTGATTTGGATAAAGCTACAGTCCTTGCTTTTTCTCATGGCAACTGTCAAAACTATTGAAAGGAAGAAAATGAAACAAAGGGGAGGGGCAGGGCATTGTGCCAAAGGACATATGCAGGGTTATTGCCAGAAGCTGAGCGGCAGGAATCCAGGCAGCTTGAGGGCTTTTTGGCTCTGCTCTGCTCCCAACGCAGGAGGGCTCCTACCACAGGGCACACACTCAAATGTCTCAGTCGGGTCTCTCCAAGGCCAGGTATCAGTGCCCCTGGAGAAATTCAGTTTCAGAGCTTCATACCTTCTTCTGAATTGTTAATACCATGGTAACTCGGGTACCTAATGCTTTAAGGGCAGGGGGTTGTTGCAGTGATGAATGATTTACAAACTGAGTTTAAAATAGCAAGGATGACCTATTTTTGCAAAATGTCATTTAATTCAGCTTAACAAGGCAGTACGTATTAGCTTAGATGGGTAGTTGGCACACTATAGCTTGCTGCCTCTTTTTGTACAGCCTGCAAGTTAAGAGTGATTTTTACATTAAAAAAATTTTTACATTTTTAATAGGTTAAAAAAATTGAAGAATAATATTTCATGACATGTGAAAATTGTATGAGGGCCGGCCGAGTGGCACGTTGGTTAAGAGCTGGCTTGGGACGCCAGAGGGCCCTGGTTCGGATCCCACATATGAGGGCCAGTGACACTGCCCTCTACAGTTAAGATGCTGAACAACAGCTCAACCTGGAGCTGGGCTGCTGTGAGTTGCCAGCTACAGCATAGGCTGCAGCCCCTGCGGCAGTGGGTTGCCATGGGCTACAGTGTGTAGCCAGCAGCCAGTGTGAGTGGCCAGCAGCCACAGTGAGTAGCCGTCCAGAAGCCTACGACTGATCTGCCTCGCCCAGGAAGGGCGCAATGATGGTGCCAACTTGGGCCAGTGAAGCAACGTCCTCCACAACTAGACTGAAGAACAAAAACAACAGCAACTTGTCTGTTCCCCTTCCCCCAAATCCCCAGCGCTGTTCCCATCCCCCAATTCCCCAATAAAAATCTTAAAAAAAAAATTGTATGAAATTCAAATTTCAAAGTTTGTGGAAATTTGTTTTCTCTCTTGTTATGTAAATATCTACATTATATCCTAATTTGTCTATTGACCTGGAAAACCTAAAATATTTACTACCTGGCCCTTTTCAGAAAAATTTCACAGGTCCCTGGTTTAGAAGATCATGGAATTTAATGTCAGGAAGACCTGGATTGATCTCCAGTACTGCCATTTACTAAATGTATGACCTCAAGCAAGATATTTAACTTTTCTATGCCTTGGTTTCCTTTTCTATAAAACGGGCATACAAATATTTATCTTTCAGAGTTAAATTAGATAATGCATTTCATGTGCTTAACGCAATGCCTATCAGATAGTAAGGGATCCACCCGTTAATATTGTTGTTGTTGATATTTTACCATAAAGTGACTGAAACTAAACAAAATTGCAAAACTAAGGAAATTTTAAAGTTACATTAGAAGCTCTAATAGATTCTACACTATTATACTTCAGGAATTTTAAAACTTATTTTAAAAGACATTTTGGGTTAAATAACAATGACAGATAGAATGGATAAAATTGGTAAGTCCTGTGTTAAGCTTGAAGTAAAAATAGTCCTTGAAGTAAAAAAAATGTAGGGAGGGCTGAGATTGCAAGCTATATATCTGAGTAAATCAAAACCCTCACCTCTTCAGACTCATGCTTGCTAAATTCTATCCAATTACTAGAGTCAGAAAAGAAAATGGCAGAACGCTACAAAATTCGTAAATAGATATCTTGATGAAGACTATTATGGAAATGGGCTAAAGGAAAGATTTGATTAAACTGTAATATTTATACTCGTACTTATGTATGGCTCAATTGGGAAATCACCACAAACAGGTTCTAACTCAACTCTGCTCAGAAATCCAGGACTTAAAATTACTGGAGACAGGACCTGAAGGCAATGCTTCTCTGCAAATTCACATTGGCACCACCATATTTTGATGCACAGATGAGCCTTTAACTGTTTTTTATAGCAGTCTTATTGGGATAAAATTCATATTCCATATACCTACTTTAAGGCATACAATTCAGTGGTGAATTTTAGTACATTGAGAGTTGTATTGCCATCACCGCAATCAATTTTAGAATATATTCATCATCCCAAAATATACTCATTAGCAGGAGCACCTCTCAGTCCCCCAGCCCCTGTTAATGACAAATCTATTTTCTGTTTATATAGATTTGCCTATTCTGGACAATTCATGCAATATGTGGTGCCTGAATGCCTTCTTTCACTCAGCATAATTATTTCAAGGTTAATTCATCTTGTAGCAGGTTTTAGTACTTTATTCATGTTTATTGTGAGATAATTTTCCATTGTATTATACCAAATTTTGTTTATTCATTCATCAGGTGATGGACATTTGGGGTGCGTTTAACTTTTGACAGCTGGGTAAAACTTTTTGCTTTGACTGAGGCTACATACTGCTACAGCAAAACTTGTCGATCACCTTGACTGAGCCAGCTTTATAGGGCATAGGTTCCTCTTTATGAGAGATAAGTGATGTTAATAGAACATTGAGGGCTGGCTGAGTGGCTCATTGGTTAAGAGTTGGCTTGGGACACCAGCTCTGAGCAGTAGGGTCCCGGTTCAGATCCCACATGAAGGCCAGTGACACTGCACCCTCTACAGCTAAGATGGAGCTGCCGTGAGTCACCGGCAATGGCGTAGGCTGTAGTGGAGCTGCAGTGGGCTGTCATAAGCTACTGTGAGTTGGCAGCCAGCATGAGCTGCCAAGAGCTGCTGTGAGCGGCCATCCAGTGGCGGGCGACCAATCTGCCTCACCCGGGAGGAGCGCAATGACAATACCAACGTGGGCCAGTGAAGCCACGTCCTCCACAACTAGACTGAAGAACAAAAGGACAGCGACTTATCTGTTCCCCTTCCCTGATTCCCCAATAAAATCTATTTTTAAAAAAACAAAAACATAGAATATTCAGCCAGAGCCATGTAAAGGAATCTGCAAGAAAGTGCCTAAGAAATAAGTAAGAGAAGGTGGACAGAGTTGTAATAGTTTCTGTTCAGGCAGTAATGCAAAGCTGAAGGTTCATTCACTGCTGTTCATAAGAGCAAAACCTGGAAACCATAAACTGGAATTGGATAAATAAATTGCTGTATAGTCACATAATAATGTAGAATATAATACAACGGAGGAGTTGAAAAATATAGTTAACCCCAGGAGTTTATATTTTGTATGATATTCTTTTTATGAAGTTCAAAGACAAGCAAAACTGAATTGCACATTGTCTACGTACACATATATGTGATAAAACTAAAAAGAAAAGAGGGAATAAGGAATCTCCCATAATCAATTCATGATAGTGATTACTATCTTAGGGGAGAGGCAAAGGGTTGGAATAGAAGAGGGGCACATAGGAATGTGTAACTTGTTCTTGGGTTAGGGGTAAGGGCAAAGGAGTTCATTACAAATATATAAATACAAAGGAGAGTTATCCATGGATTAACGATGAGAGAGTGTCATGAACCAAAGACTATAATAAATGAACTCAAGTTACCTAAGGTCCAAACAAATAATGACAAAGAACAATAGATGAAAATAATATACATACATTGTAAAAATTTGGCTAGACCTACAAAATATGTAATTACAAAAGAGAAAGATTTCACTGATTATTCCTTCAGGTAGAAAACCTTTAACTACCATTGCATTTTATAGCCTCCCATTTTTTCCCCTATGAATTACAAAAAAATTTTAATGATACTAAAACGTGTCAAGTTGATAAGGTCTACGCCCTTGGGAGCTGTTTAGGTCAGGCTACTCACTCCAGGTTCCAACCAGCCTGACCTCAGCCCTACCATCTGCTATTAGCTACAAGGGCTGCGGGAGCACACAGCGACAGGGTCAGAGCGGGGTTGGTCACCGCTAACAACTCCGTCCCGCCGCCCCGGGGGGCGTGCCCAGCTCCTTTGGGGGGGCGTGTCTAAGAGGCGGGGCGGTCCTCAGCCAGAGCCCAGGTAATCGGGGCGGGATCGGGAGGAGCCACGCGTCGCGGCGTGATGATGTCAAGGCCGCGCCTGACGTGACGTGCTCGGCGCGCGCAGCTGTTGCTCGGCGTCTAGGTCCCAGTTCTTGAGCTGAGGAAGAGGCGTACTGTGCTTTTGGCAGGGATGTTGCAGGCTGTTGGCACTGTGGACGAGGAAGAGGAGCAGGCGGAGGAGGATTGTCCTGAATTGGTCCCCATTGAGACGAAGCAAAGAGAGGAGGAGGAAAAGTCTGGCCCCGGCGCTAAGATCCCAGTCACAATTATCACCGGGTATTTAGGTAACTAACCATCCCGGTCAGAAAATGCTGTGAACGCTGGTGTGCTGGGATTTTGGGGGCTGACTGTGCCTCTTCTTTTTACGTATGGGGCTTTCTGGTCGACAGCACACGTCTCTGAGTTAGGGGCTGGGTCACTTGCTCCCAGTAAGGGCTGTTTCTCATCCCGGGGTGTTGATGCCCAGACTCCTCTGCGTCAGATTCACATTTATCAAGTGAGATTGAAAGTTAACCTTGCATTTTGAAGCTAGTTCTGGTTTTGCTGTCTGAAGTCCAGATCCGCCCCCTGATTATCCATGTGACCTTTAACAAGTTATCTTACCTTTCTGAAGCTTGTCTACCTCACTTAAAAATGGAAATAACACTGGCCACCTGTTTGAGTTTGTTTTTTCAACTGCAAAATGGGGCTGGCAACACCTACCTTGTAAGTCAGTTACCACTGTGGACAGAAAAGGGGCCACAGGTTAAACCTGACAAGCTTAGGCGAGTAAAACTAAGATGGTGTGAACACACACACACACACAGATTTTTAACTAAGTGGGCCATGGTGGGAAGTCACATCTTGAGCTTCCTCATTAAGTTAATCTGTGCCTTTTCAGTGGGCCTGTTCTTTGTCTTTTTGTACCTAAGATAACATCTTTAATCCTTGTTCTGGACCAGAGCTGGAAACTGCAGAATTCCTCATTATCATGCTTGTGATGTGCTGTAAAGAGCGAACTGTTAGCTCTCCTGCACCCACCTGTGTGGGAGGAGTACCTGTCTCTCCAATTTACTTTTATCCAATCCCAAAGATTTCCCCGCTTTGCTTTCTCCCACCCCCTTAATCTGTCACCAGTGGATTTCATGTAACCTTCCTTCTTTGATTTTATGTATAAAATAAACTGCAAACTGCCATTTTGCAGAGCATTTTCTCAATCCTTTGAGATTTTGCTTCCCAGCAGTTGTCGATAGTTTGGCTCAAATAAACTCTTATAAATGTTTTCTCTTAGGCTGGATATTTTTTGTCAACACCATTAAAGGGTGTCCTGTCTGGAAAATGCCAGACACGTGGAGGGGCATTCCTCAATGGATTCCCCCCTGCTCCATGAGCCAATCTCAAACATTTTTTTGAGGTCTGTTTGTAAAGCACTGTAGGAGAAAAAGAAAGAATAAAATCTCCGCCCTCCAAGAGTGTATTTCTCAAACTGAGGCCATTGCACAGGGACCCTTGAATTCATAGGTTTGTGAACATGCTACAATTTCCTGAAGGATAGTTTGTGTGCTTACACTAGAAGTACTTTATTGGAAAAGTTTGAGAAATATTATTTTAAAACCTTACAGTTAAATAGAAGGGCTAGAATAAATACCTGGCCATGTTAAAAGTATGGGGAGCGTTAAATGTAAGAACAGTGAAACTATTTTGGGAAAATAATACCATTCCTGGATGCTCCTAGAGACACTGTGTCACACCCTTCAGTGGTTTCTCTTCGGGTTAAAGTTCAAATCCTTTAATGTGAATTACGAGGTCCTGTGTGATCTGGCTCTTGACGGCCTCTCCAGCCTGTGAAACTGGCCCATCCGCATTGAAGTACTTTTACTTTTGCAAGGTGCCAAGTATTTTAGCTCCTGGTATATTTTTCTTCTTACTCTTGCTCTCTGGCTAGATGTCTCTCTCAGGTGCTTCATAACGTCTTACACATCTCCTATTAAATGTATCATTCTGTGGCATGATTGCCTCTCTATTGATCTGAATTTCACTCCACATCTCACTCCCTTAATGTTTCTAAGCTTCATGAAGGTAGAGATGGCTTGTCTCTGTCTTATGCACTTTTTACTAGGGCCCAGCATAAAATCTGGTCCATAGTAGACTTTTGAATGAATGAAATTGCTTCATAATATGGTTAACTATTAAGCCCTAGTAGTTTTATTAGGTCTTTTACATCTCATTCATTTCTATTTTCACTGCCACTACCTGGTGCAGCACTTGTGTTCAGGGCCTCTGTCTTGGTCTAATTTTGAGAATTTCTTCATTGCCCTGCCACCTTAAGGTTTGTCCCTTCCATTCTATACGTCCACTTTAGTGATGTTGAACTTCCTAAAACACTAAACACAAGGCTTCCATCCCTTCAATATCTCTTAAAGGAAAAATGACCCCAAAATTGTTGAAGATATTAATACCCTACTTCTCAGTAAGTCCCTCCTAGTTATACCCTAGAAATCTTGTAAATATACTTCAGAAGATGTGTATAAGCTACATGTAACAGTTCTTAGCACTGTAATAGCAGAAACAACCCAAATGTCCACCAACATAAAAATAGACAAATGAGGGCAGGCCGGTTGGTGCGTTGGTTAAGAGCTGGCTTGGGACACCGGCTCTGAGCAGCAGGGCCCCGGTT
>NW_017731685.1:1665364-1695566 GCF_001890085.2 Hipposideros armiger | reverse complement strand
CCCTGAGCGGCCGTGCAATGGCCGGGGAGCAACTACCTCACCCGGGAAGAGCACAATGATAATACCAACATGGGCCAGTGAAGTGACATTCTCCACAATTAGACTAAGGAAAAAGAGGACAGCAACTTGTCTGTTCCTCTTCCCCGATTCCCCAATAAAAGCTTTAAAAAAAAAAAAAAGATAAATGATATATTGAGTTGTTGGGAAAGTCATGACGTATTTTTTGTTTTTCATTGCAAAAATGTGCCATGAGTTTTCCAACAACTCAATATTTATACAATTGAACTATACTACTGTGCAGTTAGGGTTGCTGCTTTTTTCCTCTATGAACTTTGGTGTCTGTGGCTCACAAGACAAATGTTTTTCTTCTACTTCAACTGAACATATTAGGTTTAACATGCCACCTACTGGATAAAGTTAGTGTAGCTTTATGAGTTTATCTTTTTAAATAATTAATATTCTGTCTTATTATCATTTCCTGTATCCATTCTCCATTTTCTATGTGTATGACACATATATAAAATCAGTTTTATAGGTTGCTTTAAGCATACTAAAAATAGCTAATGATGAATAGTTAAAATAAAAGGTCATATATAAATTTTAGGGACTTAGACTGTATATTCTTTGCTAAGAAACATCATCATGCAAAGGGATTTAAATGTTTTATATGTTATAAATTATTTGAGTACTTTGCTTGGAAGCCATTACTTCAATAATTTCTTATTTAATAGAAAATTTAAATGCCCTTATATTAATTGTATTATATGTTATGTGGAAGGCATATTATTTTTGTCATGAGGTTGAAGAAAGCTGTGTGATCCAACTTGTAGTAGTATTTGTCAATATTTATAAAATGTTATGTTGAAACATTTTTAATACTTTTCAAAGGGTACTTTAATCCTAGAATAATTTTAGTTAAATAAGATTTGAAAAATAGCATGTAAATTTTTAAAAACATTGTGACTCTATATCTTTTTTGTGTCTTTAAAATTAGTCTTTGAATTTTGTTATTTAAAACAAATATATTTTATAGGTGCTGGGAAGACGACACTGCTGAACTATATTTTGACAGAGCAACATAGTAAACGAATAGCAGTTATTTTGAATGAATTTGGGGAAGGTAAGTAAAGTGCAATAAATGCCATGATGGACAGTTCATTCCACTTATGAATTGATATTCCATATTTGAAAGTGAAAATGCAAGGCATTATAATGTGAATACACTGTTGTGTATAGTTTTGGAAAATTAGATTAATTTCTGTCAAGCTTTACTTTGTACAGATTTTGAATATTGAAATTAGATAGTTTTCTATAAAATTTTATTTTGTGTAACTTTGGAATTCATACCAATGGAATTAAATTAGATTTTTACATGAAACAAATAACTCCAGAAGTGAAAAACTATGATATATGATAGTAAAAAAGTTCTTTCAGGAACTAGAAAGGAGCTTTTTTACTGACTATATTGTTTAATTGCAACTTTGAAAAATATGAAAATCCGTTAGTTATTATAAGTTACCTTGTTCAATGTTTATTGTCTGCAAAGCAGTTAAAACTGAAGATTTTAAAAATAAGTTGAACATATGCTCGTCATCCCCAAGAAACTTGTTATGTGTGAAAATACATGCAATTTAACATTTCAGTTTTTTTTGTCTTTAATATTGAATTGTAGTTTTAAAAAATCTCTATAGCAGTACACAATTCTTTGATTACTTTGATAAGTTTTTCTTCATGTGTGAATTTTAATAAAAGCTTACTTTTAACTAAAAAAATATAACTTCTGTTGGGATATTTCTTAAGGTATACTACCATATTTCCCCATGTATAAGACGCACCCTTTTCCAAAAAATTTGGGGTCTAAACACTGTGTGCATCTTATACAGTGGTTGTAGATTTTTGTATTTGCATTTCCCGCAAGTGATGAGGAGTTGTATGAATTTTATGATGAATAAAACTTGAGTTCGGGCCGGCCGAGTGGCGCGATGGTTAAGAACTCGCTTGGGATGCCAGAGGGCCCCGGTTCGGATCCCACATATGAGGGCCAGTGACACTGCCCTCTACAGCTAAGGTGCTGAACAACAGCTCAACCTGGAGCTGGGCTGCCATGAGTCGCCGGCGACGGCGTAGGCTGCAGCCCCTGTGGCAGTAGGTTGCCACGGGCTACTGTGTGTAGCCAGCAGCCAGCGTGAGCGGCCAGCAGCCGCAGTGAGCGGCCGTCCAGAAGCTGGCAACTGATCTGCCTCGCCCGGGAAGAGCACAATGATGGTGCCAACTTGGGCCAGTGAAGCAATGTCCTCCACAACTAGACTGAAGAACAAAACGACAGCAACTTGTCTGTTCCCCTTTCCCCAATTCCCCAGCACTGTTCCCATCCCCCCAATTCCCCAATAAAAATCTTTAAAAAACAAAAAAACAAACAAACAAAAAAAAACTTGAGTTCAATAACTTTATGTAATGCATTTTTTTCAAATTTCGGGCCCCAAAATTAAGGTGCGTCTTATACATGGGAGTGTCTTATACCTGGGGACATACGGTATATCTTTGATTGTAAATTAGTAAAAATAGGTTTTATGAACAGGATGGGATGCCTATGAAATGTGATTTCTGATTTTAGTTAACTAAAGAGAAAAGTCTTGCTGGACAAAATAAAAATCCTAAGTTTTTCTTATATTCTAACTGCTTATGAACTGATCTTTTGCACACTGATTGCATTTATTATTTCTTACTATTTTTCTTCATTCTTTCTGAATCATTTTCATAATTTTGTCCTTTACAGCATTTGAAATACTTTACTTCACATTTTGTTAATGTTTTCTACACCCTGAATTCTGTAGCAACTCCTTTCAAAGCTCTTTGTCATCACCTAACTGAAATATAAACAAAAAAATATATAAATGAAAAATTACTCCCTTTTTTTGGCCATTTGCTTTACTGGACATTTAGAAATCTTCCCTGGCTTTGGTGTATTTCTTTATTGGAGAAAAAATAAAACATTTGAAATCATTCTTATATAGTAACAAGGATATCAGAATCCCAAATATACTTTATTTTTTCTCAAGTAAGCATTGCCAGGAAACTTATGTCTATTTGACTGAAATTTAATTTTTAAATGAACACATTGGCCAAGCAAACTTCCTCAAATGAACTAAGGTTTTTAACTTATACTGGGAGCACTGAGTAGCATGTCTAATAGAAACAAAGACAATTTAGAGGAAGAGTGAAAAGAAAAATATAGATAAAGCCCTTACGAGGTTGAAGGGCCTATAAAAACTAATATATAAAACACACTCTTCCATCTGGAAAGTTGGCCATGGACAAGAACGAGTGCCTCTGACATAGCTACTTTATTGGGAAATAGGAGTGCACTAGGAGGAGGCCTAAAGAGGAAGTAACTGATGCATTAATTTTGATTTTCCTTTTTAGGGGCTTAAATCCTCTTAAAGAAATAAAAACTAAGATAATGTAGAGTAGTATAGTTTAAAATATTGAGGCTGCATGAATAGAATGAAAGAATAAAAGTTACAAAATGTATTTTCTACTTTGAAATTTGCTTCATTGTTGAGTATCCTCATATTTTTTTTGGTTGCCTAGTGAACATAAGCTAAAGCTGCTTCTTGTTACTTATTCCAGGAAGTGCAGTGGAAAAATCCTTAGCTGTGAGCCAAGGTGGAGAGCTCTATGAAGAATGGCTGGAACTTAGAAACGGTTGCCTCTGCTGTTCAGTAAAGTGAGGAATATGTTTACTGTGTGCTTTGGTTTACTATAAATGTTTACTCATATTTCCAGCTTTGATTTTTTTTGTATAATTTAACTGAATTTAAACAGTATTTTTTTTTTGTATTTTCAAATAGAATATAGCTCTATTAGGATGCATTCTTTTAAAGTGTTTCTTGCTATCGTATTTGTTTTTCTATGTACTCTAATGCTTTGGACCTTTTATTGCATTTTTTTATTGTTTTTGATGTCAGTGATTATTTAATACTTTCTGTGATGCATGGCAGTCTCATTTCCTGTGTAAAGAACAATTCTGAGTTTAATAAGTCATTGGTCTTAGCTCTAAGAATTCAGTGTCTAAGAACAAAAATAAATGACCAAAAAAGAGAAAATCCTCACATTATGTTCCACCAGTTATAGTTTCCAAGCACAGTGTCTGTTTTATTCACTAATATACCACAGATTTTAGAAAAGGATCTGACACATAGTAGTCATTCAAATATTTGTTGAGTGAATTAGGAAAGTTAAGACTTGTACTGTGGATTTTGTGTATTCTAGTGAATTAAATTTCTTCCACATCATTTACTATCTTACTTTTTGACTTTGAGTCAAGTATATTAACAAAGCTAAAATAACATTTTCTTGAACAACCAAAATGCAATCCATTAATTATTTTCTTGTACTTTTGATGTTATAAGGAAAAAGGGAAATTAAAGCCTGATACTCTAATGCAGAACAGAATTTAAACATATTTAATGGTAGTATCCTGTTAGCTGTTATTAAACTACTGTAATTCATGAATTTTATCATTATTTTGGATGTTGCTTTTTTTTCTTTCATAAAGCTATGAAAATAACAGATTCTGACTTACTTTAGTCAGGTATATTAAAATTTCCTCTGCTTTTAATTTTAATAAAACTAAAGTATTAACTCATCATGTATCTGATTTCTTTTTACCTATCAGTGTATATGCATCTATTTTTTCCCTCATTGGTAAATATTGAACGGAAATTTTGATAGAAGCTTGGGAGTGAGTTAAATTTTCACACATCTAAAGATATTTTTGTCGCAGGTTGCTGAATATATTTCTAAATGTTTGTAAAGACCATTTTAAATATTCAGGCAGTCAACTGTATATTATGTTTTGGTATTCTCCAGGGACAATGGCCTTAGAGCTATTGAGAATTTGATGCAGAAGAAGGGGAAATTTGATTACATACTGTTAGAGACCACTGGGTTAGCAGATCCTGGTAAGAAATGACAGTATTAATAACCAGAATATAATTCTTAAATATTTTTCAATAAATGTATTAGAGGAATATCTAAAATGAGTATTAAAGCTTTACTCTAGAAAAAAAAATTTTTATTTAAAAGAGCAAAAAAATTGGGTTCTCATGTTTCTTTGGCAGATATAAGGTATTAAAAGTATTTGGTACTTTTAACCGAATAATAGAATATGAATTTTTATTGATTGATTTAAGGTTATTGATAAAAACAAAAGTTGTTAAAAAATATGGAAATTTAGGAAAAACTGAGACATTCTACTTGTAAGTATATTTTTGATTGGTTATACTCTGCAGGGATCTTATTTTTGATTACTTTTTTATCCAGTTTTATTAGAGGGCTATTTAGAGATATTTAAGGGCTTTTGGAATCTAATCCCAGCAAACTTATTCCTTTTATTTTTTTATTATTATTTTTTTAATTGGGGAATTGGGGGAGTGGAGCAGTGTTGGGGAATTGGGGAGGAGGACCAGCCAAGTTGTTCTTCAATCTTAGTTGTGGAGGGTGCCAGTTGCCATCTGGCTGCCCATCGGCAGCTGCTGGCCTCTAAGCTCAAGGTGCTGTGTTTAATCTTAGTTGCAGGTGGGCGTAGCCACCATCCCATGCAGGAGTTGAACCAGTAGCCTTGTTGTTAAGAGCGCACACTGTATCCACTGAGCAACCTGGATGGCTGCTCAGCTCAAGGTGCCGATTTTGGTCTTAGTTGCGGGCTGGCATAGCCCACCATCGAACAGGCACTCTTGTTGTTAGGAGCACATGCTCTCGCCAGCTGAGCCATCTTGCCACCTGTTGGCAGCTCAGCAGCAGCTAGCTCGGACGCAGTGTCACTGGCCCATGTGAGAATCGAACCGGTGGTCTTGTTGCTCAGAGTTCGCGCTCTTAAGCTAACTCAACCAACTGAGCCACTCGGCTGGCCCAAACTTATTCCTTTTAAATGAATTGTTAGCATTTTGTTTTTCTACTACTAACTTAAAATAATTTTTATTTTTTTATAAATGCTGTGATAAGGTATAGAGTTAAATCAAGCTTACTGGGCCTTTTTTCTGGTGTAGAATTAATAATGATTATTCTTGAAATTTTTGCCTCTAAATGGAATTACATCTAAACTTCCCTCTTGAAAACTACACAAAGTTGACCTGTTTCTAACAATGGGTTTCTGTTTCCTTCTTACCCAAATAACTTTTAGATAACATATTTATTCCTAGTTTGCAGAACATTTAGTGTTTGTTTAGTAAGTCTTACCCATATCATTATTTCTTTTTTGAACTAGGTCGATGTCATTAAGCCATAAAACTATAATAAAGTAATATTTGGGAATAATTTATTAAAAGGTTATAATTGTTTAGAAGAAATAGTGTACTGAAGGTTCAAATGTCATCAGTGGTTACTGTACTTAGAAGTATTATATAACAACGTTGTCCTCATGTTTTCAAATTATTATTGATTTGGACTATTTTTGTCTTTATAGTAGGCATGGAGTATTTTGTACATTTCCAGTAGGTCTAACTGATGATAAGACTTGAACTATTACATTGGTGTTAAATATTAAATTAGTTTAAATCTGGTAAGGTGGGAAACTATATGCCTCTTTTTGGAATAGCAATTATCAGTTTTTTTTCATTGTAACCACTTTATAGAGAAAAACTTTTGTAACTTTTTGAGAGTAGGTGAGTTTAATAAAACAATTGTTTTTCAGAGGAAAAAAGAAAGTTAATGATCTCAGAGAAAGCTTTTGAACAAATTATATATATAAACAGGTTCGTGTTTCTTGCTTCTAACTTTCTTTAGAATAATGACTTATTGTTTGGGTAAAAATGAAACATTTATTATACAAAAACTTAAACAATACCTAAGAAAATATGAAGAATAAAGTTTTAAAAAATCACCCTGTATCTCAGTACCGTGAAACACAAGTAGGTAAATTTCATTCCAGGGATTTTTCTGTATGGGTGCTATTCCGTGGTATGTTGAATGGCAGCAGTGGCCTCACTTGGAGCTTGTGAAAAATGAAGGTTCTTGGGTCCCATCCCAAAAGTACTGAATCAGAATCTCTAAGGGTGGTGCCCAGCAACCTGTTTTAATAAGCCCTCCAGCTGATTCTTAGACATGCATATGTCTGGGAAGCCCTGTTCTATGCACTTCTGAAAGCTATATAAATATACAGAAACAACTTTATAAAACTAGGATTATATTTTTCGTGCTATTCTGAATAATTATTCATTTAGTTTTACTTGAATTTAAAAGAAGAGAACTTGAAGGAATTGCTGAATATCAGATAAATGCTTCACTGTAAGAGATGAGTTAAGAAAAAAAAGATATAAAGAATATAAATAAATTGGACAAGTTGTTTTTTAAACTACACGTTTGAATTTTCAGAGTGCTATTTATTGACTCCCTGGCATCAAAGATGAAGGAATTAACACTCCTACTCTCTCCCACTTCCTGGTTTTGGTTCATTGTATTCTGTACTATGTTGTCAAGGTTTCTAACATTTACATTCTGTCCTACTTTGTTTAGTTCTGTATTTAAAAGGTTTTAGGCCTCATTACCAGGGCTGCAGCTTCTCCATTCCTTAGTTGATCAGTCTCCTGATTGACTGAATGGTATGGGCAGCTAGTCTTTGCAAGCTATAGGTGCTGTATCCCCTGAGTTTTTGCATACTTCATTGCTTGAGAATACTTGTCTTTTGTTTTTGTACTTGAAAGATTACTTGGCTAGGTATAATATTTCTGTATCACAATTTCTTTCTCTCAGAACTTTGCAAATATTGCTCCATGATCTCTTAGTATTTTTTGATTGGCTGGATATACTTGTTCAGTATTTTCTCTTTTTATTTCATTGGGGAGGATTTGTGAGTGCTGTATTTTTTGAGTTGTTTCCTTTGATGTTCGAGAATGCCTGCCTGTTGTTTTCATTCTTGAAAAACAACTTGACTGGAGGTAATAACTTTAGGGAACACTTTCATTTGAACTTTGTGGTCATTGTTTTATTATATTGGGGCAATAAATGTTACTGTAGAAAACTGATTTTTTTTTCTACCTCTTTGAAAGTGACTTGCTTTTTCATCTAAAATGCCTGAATTTTTTTCTTTATTTTTGAAGTTAAGTAATATAACCAAGACACATCTAGATGTCATTCATAATCATGTTTTCCTGGATTACAATATACCCTTTAATCTGCAGTTTTAGTTCTTCATTTAGGGACATCTCTTTATTTATTACCATGAAGAGTTTTTCTGTCAAATTATTGGGTCCTCTACTTTATGACACCAATTTTCTATCGCATTTTCTTTTGTTCTCTGT
Source organism: Hipposideros armiger (assembly GCF_001890085.2). NCBI lineage: Eukaryota > Metazoa > Chordata > Mammalia > Chiroptera > Hipposideridae > Hipposideros > Hipposideros armiger. Next base: position 1,687,266 of record NW_017731685.1, on the reverse strand, counting down.
ATCTGTTATCTTCTAATTGATTTGTCATTTGCCTCTTCATTTACTGGAATTATTTCAAACCTTCCTTTTTATCAGCAATTCTGTTTCCACCAACACCTGTTCTCTTCCTTGATGTTTTAAGTGAACTAATTGGTTAAGTAATGGTATATTGGCCCTAAATTTATTTCTTTACCACTACAAATTACCTTTTCATATTATTCTTCTCAATCTTGCTTTAGAGATTAGTTTTAATTAAGATTGTGTTGTTTTTAAGTTGTTTATTATGAAGAGGCCCTTGAAAATTTCTTTGATTTGAATTTTTTTTTTTAGAATGGGTTCTTTGCAATTTTTGAGCCCTATTCATTTCTTCAATTTTTTTTTCCTTCCTGCCTTTTACCTTCTTTTTTGTTTCTTCTCAGCTGTAATACATGTGCACGGTTTTTCAGCATGTTTGTGCTTGATGTAGGAGGCTCAGAGAATTTCTGCCAACCTAGGTGTGGTATTGCCGAATTTTTTTTAATACCTACCCTACCTATCTTACCTAAACTCATTTTTCTTCTGAGCCCCAGTTTGAAAACTGAGCATTGCTGGGAGCAAGGAGGGAGAAGAGATGACTGAGAGTGGCCAATGGGCAATGTGCCTCTTAGGCTCTGCTCTCTTAAAATAGCAAGGGCTCCTTCCTCCTGGGTTTGTTCCAACTGCTCATGAATATATATCCCATACCTTGTGAGAGGACATCTTGAGCTTTAGATCACACTCACTACATTTTGTTCTGAGCCCTAGAAAGTGACTCCCTCTCCTGCAAATATAGAGATGGTTAGAAACTTTTACCCTTGAAGTTTTCTTGTTGATTTTTTTAGTATTTCTTATTCCTCCCTCAGTTCTGCTTGTCATTTTGAAAGCCATTTCTGATAGTGTTAGGATTGTGTAAACCTCTTATTGGGGATGAGGATAGAATTAAGAGCTATCATAAGTCACATAGAACTTGTGTTTCTTATTTTGACTATCTTCACACTTTATGGCAGGAGGTTGTATATTTGGTTGCTGCTGATAAAATTTGGGTTTTTTTATGCTATTCATAATAGCCAAGATATGGAAGCAACCAAAATGCCCATAGATTGATGATTAGATAAAGAAACTGTGGTACGTTTATACAATGGAGTATTACTCGGCCGTAAAAAATAATGAAATCTTAACATTTGCAAAAACATAGATAGACCTAGAGAATACTATGCTAAGTGAAACAAGTCAGACCGAGGAAGACTAATATTATATGATCTCACTTATATGTGGAATCTAAAGAACAAAATAAACAGAACAAACTAAACAGAAATAGACTCAGAGATACAGAGAACAAACTGATGGTTGCTAGATGGGAGGGGTGTGGGATGGGGGAAAAGGTGAAGGGATTAGAAAGAGCAAATTAGTAGTCGTAATATAGTCATGGGGATATGAAATGTAGTATGGGGAATATAATCAATAATGTTGTAAAGATTATGTAGGGTGCCAAATGGGCACTGGACTTATCAAGGGGATCACTTCATAGACTGTGTAGATGCCTGACCAATATGCTATACATCTGACGCTGAAGTAGAATAACATTGAAACTCAACTATAATTAATGTATGTAGTCACAGGATATGGAACATAACATCGGGAAGATAGTCAGTGGTATTGTAACAGCTATCTAAGATGTCAGAGGGATAGTAGATTGGGGGTGGTTATTATGAGAGGTATAAATGTCTAGCTATTGTATTACATTGCTTTGTACACCTGAAACTAAAAAAAAGGGGGAGGAACCAAAAAAATAAAAAATGAAAAAAAAATTGGCTTTTTAAATTTTATCTTGCTTATTTTTATTTTTTGTTCTATGAATATGGTTTTGAAAAATGAGATTCTATACTCTAATTCAGGATTTCTAAACCTTAGCACAAATGACATTTTGGGTTGGATAATTCTTTGTTGTAGGAGGATGTCTTGTGCATTGTAGGATGTTTAACAGCATCCCTAGCTTCTCCCCACTACATGTCATTAGCATTCCCCTAGTTGAGATAACCAAAAAAATATCTCCAGATATTGCCAAATATTCCCCAGGGGGAAAAAAAAATCACCCTTGGTCAAGAACCGCTGATTAACTCTGCTTCTCCTGCTAAACACCTGCATCCAAATTTTAAATAATTCTTCTTTGTGTGGCCTGGTAAGTATTATACCAAAGATACACATCAGATTTAGAATAAAAGCTCTAATACACTCTTACAGTTCAACTTAATATTAGGCAAATATTAACTGTTGAGGACCTATAAGCTACCTGAATAGAAGTCAATGAATTAAAGAAAATAAAATGATTTATGTACAATGTTAGGAATTTTGAGTGAAAAATATTAATACTTTTTAGTGATTTATTATTTGGAGTAGTGATACTCACAGTTGATTTACTTTTTTCTCCCTCATTAATTAAAATCATGCTGTTAGCCAAGTAAGTGAAGAAAATTCTTATTGGCAATTCTGTTGTTTTCCGTTTAGGAGACTGACACTCTCTAAGCTAAATAATTGTCATGGTAAAGTAATTTCCGTGAAAAGGACAGGCATTGATTCAGCCCCTGTTATTCACAAATCCTATTTCAGTCAAATTGGAAAACTATTAAGTTTTTGGGAAAAAATCAATAGGTATCAGGAAACCATTAGATCTTGTGGCCCTTGCTATATCTTGCATGAGTAATCACTGTAAACAGCTGACAGGTATTTCATTGTTGACACAGAGTGATGCTTGGGGGTCCACATCTTGTCAGGGTAGGTGGACAGTTTTAGACATTGGAATGAGTTCAGTTATCCTTGTTTTTCCCCAATACTCATTCCTTTAGACAGCCCTGTCACTAACTGGACTTGTGAAGCTTTGAAAAATCAAATACTTTCTTTGCTGTCAGTTTTCTTGTGTTGTGGCATACTAATCAGCGTGTGTGGTTTGATACTTTACCAGTTTCTGTCAAAAACAAGTTTTAATTTGTTATTTAGAAATTATTTTTCCTCAGACCCAGGTTTTATATCAGTATTAAATAAATAGTGTAGGGATTTATTAGTAATGCCATAGAGTGTATAATTTTACTTTTTGTTCTTTTTCTTCTATAAATCTTAAAACTTAAAGTAAATTTTTTTTTTTTTTAGTTTTTGGACAAGTGATTTTCATATTGTCTTGCTTTCTTTTAGAGCCATAATTCACGATTTGTGAACTATATGATTATTCAGGAAAGAGAAAATAAAAATGAGTCCTATGTGCACACAGTCATACTGACCAAGTTATTTGACAATATCTGTTGGTAAATTATTATGGCATTGTTAAAAACTTGGAGTTAGCTTTATATTTGATACGAGTTGTTTTTTTTTTTAAAGATAAAGGGAGGGGAAGAAATGGGTATAAATGGGTATAAGTATAAATTCTATCACTGTAATTCTCATGAGAAGGTTGGAAACTCATATTTAATTTGTATATGTGTTTGCCTGCTAATTCTTTTGGGGCAAATTAAAAAATGGATAAAATCTTGTTTCTCAGTTTGAAGAAATATTTTTTATTTGATGAATATTACATATTATATATTTTCAGGTGCTGTAGCTTCTATGTTTTGGGTTGATGCTGAATTAGGGGTTGATATTTATCTTGATGGTAAGTTAAATATAGAATTTTGTTTTCAAGTAAAATGTTATTGTTATGACTAAAATCATTTTCGTTCATTCATATTGTAGTTTTAATTCCTTGCATTGGTGTGACTCTTTTTAAACTTGTTTAGTTTGATGATGAAGTAAGTCTTTGTTCATATAGATTATAAAGCCCCAGATAATGGTAGAACTAGATGTCAAACCTTAATCCAATTCTGAACTTAGTGCTTTCACTAAGGTTTTCATTTTAAATACTATGTAGATTTCCTATTCTTTTGCTTGATTTATGTACTGTGGTGTGTCATCAGTCTTTCCCAGACTCTATTCCCCACTCCATTCCCTGAGTCCTTCACATTTTTTAAAATCAAGTCTTTCATATGCTAAAGGTTGAAATAATTGAAGTATCACTGAGGCTGGCCCTAATATGTATATGTGGCATGTAGCTGGTTGAATTCTTAGGCATCATCAAACTCATTCTGCTGTTAATCCTTTGAAAAAATTGTTTAGCATATAAATTCCGAGATTGTCAAACTAATTGATCATTTGGAAATTTAGTTACATGTTGTATAAAACATTTGTGTGAGTTAGATTTGGTGAGAGATATTAGGAATAAGATATCCTGAGATAGATTTGTTAAGCAATAATTTAAATGTTAATAAAAGTCTCAATTTAGATTATGTGAAAATAAATTACAAATAACCTGTCTTATATAATTTATCTCATTCCACTTTATATTATGAAATTTAAATTTATCTCATAATATTTTGGTTTGTAAGCTTTTTAAAGGTTAGAGAAATCTTATTTTCTTATTTGTTTATTTAATTTAAAAATTTTATTTTATATCCTTTTTAGTGTCTTAAAATGTACTAGGCACTCAGTACATATTTGAAAATGCATCTGTTTATTGCTGGAATTGAATTAAATTGCACCTTGGCAAGAGAAAAAGCAATACTTTATTAACGTTTATGAACTGAAATAGATTAGTTTTAATTTTCATTCTCAAGTATAAAGTTGATTAAAAGATTTATTCCTTTGTAGGTATCATAACTATTGTGGATTCAAAATATGGATTAAAAGTAAGTTGAAAGATTGCTATAAGTTGCTAATTATTTGTTAAGAGCTGGGTATATGGGAATTGATTATATTATTTTCTCTACATTTGTGTCTGTTTGAAATTTTTCTAATCAAAAACTTAAAAAAATAACTTGTTCAGATGAAATTTGTATTTTTAAATTGTGGGGTTTTTAAAATTTTTTTTATTTTCTGTTACTCTGGCTTAATGTAGAAAAGTTGGAAGTATAATATTTTGTAATAAGGGTATTTCAGGATAAAGTTTGGGTATGTTTAATGCCTCAGGATTCAACCCCATTGTTGATTAAGTTTTTCTGTTTAATAGAGGAAATTGATCTTGATAAAGCATATGAGAGCTTATTTTTTTTGTTAAACTGTTATCAGACATGTTGGAGGTAACTGAGCTTTTTAAAAAAATTGCTTTACTTTATTTTGAAGAAATTCGATGTATACATAGGTTTAGTGAGGAGAAACTCTTCATTAAAAGGCATCTAGCTGTGAATGGTTTTTAAATACCAAGATCCCCAAATGCATTTAAATGGGCTTCAATTTATAAAATGCACTTAGTAAGATTTTAAAAAGCATGTTATTGCATAAATAGTGTTTCTCAACTTTCCAAGTGAAATATTACTAAATGCAGAAGAGAATGAACTTATCTTCCATTTCCCAGTTCCAATCTGGGGATATGGACGTGCCCAAAGTAACTATTTTTCAGAAGTTTTAAATTTAATGCTTAAAAATTCATGTCTGTTTTATATTCTACCCCCACAATATATCTAAATTTGTTAATTTGAAAAAGTTTGGTTTTCTTCCAAATCTTTAATTAAAAAATGCTCTAGGACTAGATAGCAGGCTTGTCAAGTGGTTACCAATACTCTTTCCTCTGGCCCTTCAGTTTTCTTAGGGATAGAGTACCCTAATTTGAGAAGTTCGGGACATAATTCCTTTTTAGATTTTCAAGTCCAAATACCTATATTAGTAGTCTTAAGAATCAAAGAATGAACCCAAATATTACAGTTTTACTCCAAAAATTCCAACTGTTCTGAAACCATAACATTTCTAGCAAAATGTTTATGGAGGAAGAAAAAACATCAGATTTTTCATTTTGAATATTTATTACAGGCATATTTGAATTCATCTCATATATAAATTTATTACCACATTTGGGATATCAATGAGGTAGGTAGCAGTTAGGATATTTTATTTGTTTGTTTGTTTGTTTGTTTTTTTGATAGGCTGAAAATGCCATACCCAAAGTCAAACTCTATGTATTTATCATAGGAATAATTTTATATGTATATTTTATATGTATGGAGAAGAGTTAAATAGAATCTATTATCAGTGTGATAGAGGCCAAAAAAACAAAGCAACATTCTGAATAATGCAAACACAGTAAACGTTTAACCCCCTGCCACCTTGATAAAACCTCTTAAATTATTAAATCAATATACCTACACAAAACTGACATACTGTCAAGATAATGGAAACTTTAGATTTTCTAAGTCAGATGCCAGATAAATAACTTTTCCTTTATATAAAGAATTTGCCAACTTGTCCAATTCCTCTGGTTGCAAAGCTTGACCTCAGTAGCTGCTTGTGATTCAGAGAATTCTGAGGCAGTACAAGTAATGACACTTGGATAATGGGCATCAATTTAAGAGTGTCATGCTTCACAGAGCCAGCCCATCACAAGTAAAGCTGAGAAATGGTACCCTGTGGCCAGCCAGCCAAATTGAAACTGAAGTGGTAATTGATATCATGGGCTATCACTCTAATGGGATTGTCACCCATTGATCTGAAATATTCATTTTTTAATCATGGGCAAAGAATTGGACAACTTCAAATGACAGCTCTCTGTTCTCATGACTTGACACCCAAGCTACTGACATTGTTCTTCTCGGTTCTACAAATGTGACAGCAGTTAATGCAATAGAATCAATGAATGAAGTTACAGAGAAAAGGTCAAGGGAGAGGTTTCTTTTTTGGTTATTCTCTTATATGGCACAAGCTTTTGAAACAATTCAGTCAGAAAACAGTTTAGCTTGGAAAAGACCAGAAAAATAAATAGACTGACATTATGCAATAATCTTATTTTTAAAGCCAAAATAGTGTTAGATTTATAACCAATCCATTGGAAAGCAATACCTGCTGCTGCTTTTTTTATTTTTTCTTAATGTCATCTGACATCTTTGACACTAGATTTATTTCCACTTTGGTCAACAGTGTTTTTTTGTTGTTGTTGCCTGCCTGCCTTCCTTCCTTCCTTCCTTCCTTCCTTCCTTCCTTCCTTCCTTCTTTCCTTCCTTCCTTTCCTCCCTCCCTCCCTCCCTCCCTTTCTCCCTCCCTCTCTCTCTCTCCTCTCCCTTCCTCTCTCCCTCTCTCTCTGCCCAGCTTGTTTCTATTTCTGCAGAAAAGGGCACCCTATAGCTCTTATTGAAGTTGTATCTACAATGGTGTTATTTAAAAGGGTTCCTGTCTTATGGTATACTATGGTAGATGGTTGAATCTTAACTTTTTGGCTATGTTGAATTAATTAGGACCAAAATTATTTTTGTCTGGTTTGATATATAAGCAAAAGCCACAGTCTTAAGCAGAGATGAGGAATCCTTTTGGAATGGATGGATGGAGCTATAGATACAAATTTTTGCAAAATTTAAATATATATATTTTTAAATTTTCCAAAAAATTTTTCTTCCTTGACTGTATAGGTAGAATGCAATGTCAAATTTTCAATTTTTTAAAATTTATTAATGGAAGTCATCTGATTTAATGGTGTGTAATGTATTATTAGAGAATGTCCTTTTGAATAGCAGACATTGGTTAGTCTTTTTGCAAAGTTTGACTTGGGGAGGAAAGAAGTAGCATAGGCAAATGTTGGACTGATATCCAGAGAAAATAAATGTTAATGTGCATTTGTTATTTATTATTTCTTTATGTTTGTATAGCCTTCATATATGTGTAGGACAGGGCATTTATCTCTTCTATAATTATATATGATTATTATACATCATATTCATAATAGAGTTGTACAGGTTGGCAGGTTTTTATTTTGGGGAGTTTTAACATATTTTTATATGTGATAATTCTTGACTGCCTGGAGATGGTTAAATTGTTATCCATCCCATTTAACTTTGGGTGAAGATTTCTAACCTGGAGAAGTAAATGCATTAAAATCATGAGTTACTTTGAAACTACTATTAGTTTCATTTAGGTATAGAAATTCAAAACAGATCTCTAATTTTCTTGCTATTTTTTTATACCCCACCAACTCACAGCCAAATAGTAGCCCCAAATTCATACTGCTGAATAGAAAGGGATTTGTTGCTGCATGTTATGTAGCATTTTTCAAGTAACAATATCCATGTATCTATGTCAACAAATAGGGAGTGTTAATTAGAATTCATTTAACAAATATTTGTTGAGCCTGGGAGTGAGGATTATTCTAATAGGACAATAACAGCCTTATTCTCTAGAGGACGTTATAATAGGATTTGTTATAACCTCAGGTCAAGAATAATTAGCAAAAGTAATAAACTTAGTCTTTTAGCAAGGAATGATTTTTGATACAATATTCTTCAAATTCTGTGACGTCCATAATTTCAGAGTGAGTCTGCAGTTGAATTTACAGGATTGTACCTAAAGTGGAAATCAGTACATTATTACTATAGTTTTTAGTCTTGTTTCCCCCCCAAATAGAATTTGGCAAACTTTTAAAGGAAAAAAGTTTTCTTTATAGACTTAACCAATTCTATTAAATAAAATTATTACCAACTTGCTCTTAGGTTTCAAATTATCCAAATACCTTAATGATCTACCTCCCCATGAATTGTGAAACTGGTTTGATGAAATAATTTTGAATGTAATTTTTAGGTAATCTTTATATACATACTCTTATGTGATTATTAATATTTGTGTAAAACTATACAAGACTGATTTTATAAGACATAGAAAGCTTTCACAAAAAATTTTAAATTATGTTCATTTAACTTCTATTGAGCACATTTTCAATTTTTGAAAAATAAACATATAATGAGGTATCCTGTGAGGAGAAGGTGTTAGATTTAGTTTCTGCTTTTATAAAATGAGGGGAGTAGCCATTTCCCATCATTGTTAAGAAGGCCAGATGAGATAATATGTGTAAGAGGACTTAGTGATTTGTGAAGCTGGATTCAAATACAAAGAGTATTAATATAATCTGATTACCTCTAACCTCAGTAAGGCAGCTTTTTATTGTGACAGGAAACATCAACTGAGGGTTAAGGAAGTGAAGGTGAAACATTTTTCAGAGAGGAACCTTATGGCATTGAAGACTTTAGGGATAGTATTAATAGGATTATGGAAAAATAGTAACTGCTTCTAGAGAGATGAGAACTGCCTCCTGGGCCTCTAAGTCAATGTCAAAATATTTTTTCGGAGCTAGCTTGACTCGGGGGAGGTCAACAAAATAAACAGTTGCATGGAGAGGCCAGATCTCTCAAGTGTGGGCTTCTAAGTGATAAACCGCTTTTAGACTAGAATTAGGACTGTGTCCTTCTCTCAGCATATTTGCTTCTAGGGACTATGAAGGGCCCAGTACTGAGTTCATATCATGTAGTAGTCTGGGTGAGGAGTAGGGCGTGGAGGGAGGAATGGAAGGAAGTATATTAGATTTTTAAAAAGTACAAGTTCAGGGGTTATCTGTTTCTTAATAAGTGAAAATGAATATTTAGAATAAGAACTGTTTTTGTAAAAAGGAAAATACCTAAAATCTGAACTATTATGTTCTATGATTTTATGACTTTATTTAAAATGGAGGGTTTTCCTTTTAAGAAAAGAGATCAGGGGTATAAAATTTAAGCCCTCACACCCTCCCCCAATACCCTACAGGTTCACTATAGGAAATAAAAAAATTACAAATGGGGAAGAAAATACTTTCAGATAGAAAAATTCATTCTGAATTTGTGTATTCAGTAATAGAACCTGTTGAAGTCCTTATTAGAGGCAAGAAAGAGTCTCTCAAGTAAAATCCTTTGTGTTAACATTAGATTTTGTGTTCACCAGAGTAACTTTTTTCAAACTTTGTTTTTTTGTTTAGCATTTAGCAGAAGAAAAACCTGATGGCCTCATCAACGAAGCTTCTAGGTACTCATATTTAAAGTACATGTTGATTACTAGCTAATTGGAAAGAGAAAATTATTAATATGAAAACCAAAGAAAACAGAAATGTGAAAATGTAGCCAAAGAAAATGTATTATCTTTTTTTGTGTAGTTTAATTATTGCTATTTATAGTAGTCTGATAACTAAAATTTTATTTATAACTTTTATTATCACATGACTGCTGGGCACAGGAGTTCTTTGCGAGGAGCATGGGAAATGTTAATATGTTAAAATATTTTCTTGTTCTCATATAATGTCTTTGGGATTGAAGATGATTGTAAAAAAAGAGTTGGCTCACTTCTTTAACAGTAATTCATTTGATTCAAATGTTCACTGTTATTCAGAGCAACAGAGGAACAAATGTGGATATAGTTTTAATTTGGCATGGAGAACATTTTTTTGTTTAAATAACTTTATGCTCCTGATTGGTATGTCTTTAGGCTTTAAATATTTAAATTAGTTTGCCTACCCTAAGCATGTTCTTGCTAATGGGAAAAAGGTTTTGGGGTAGAGCACAGTCACTGAATATGCTTCTGGGTTTAAGAGGGAGGGCCCCTGAGATTTGCTGCAGATGATGCAGACATAAATAATAGAGACGCGATTGATTCCTTATCATTTTGGACTATGGTACTTTGTTGTTTTGTAATCTTGCCTAAACACTGCACTTGGTGTATACTTATGATTCAAATTAGATTGAACTTAAATGTTTTTTGTAACTTTTTATAGAAAATGTAAATAAGCCATTTAAATAGCAAAATGTTATAAAAGCCGAAATAAAGTTAAACATAGAAGGCCCCCAATTTAAAGATTGCAGCTGTTTATATTTTGAGATGTGCACATTCAGTCTTTGTTCATGTAAAGTTTACTTAAAACTGGGATTGTGATATGCATACTATTGAAACCTGCTTTTTTAATGAATTAAAGTTAATTTATTTTTCATAATTTGATTAGGTTATTTGAAATAATCAGCTATATCTTCAGGTAACATAAAACTAGGATTAGGAACAAATAGTCTAGGTAATTAACATTTCCTGAAGAATTCAGGAAAATTTAAAGAATCCTCAGCTTTATTACTACTGTTATTAGAAAATAGAACTTTTATTCATAGTAAGCTATTTTGTTATTCAGCTTTCTGTTAATGGGATTCTTTAATTTGAATTTATGTGTATCTGTTTTACAGAGAAAATATATTCTCAATGATGAAGATATTTGTTAAAGATCTTGATAAATCATCTGAAGTGTAGTTTTTTTAAAAAACTGTTTAATGTAGTGTTAATATTAAATAAACTTGTTCTCTGTATTTTTTTGAAAATTATGGTAACTATTACATGGAATATTTTAGTAAGTAGACTATTTTTGTCTTTACCACATTGAATATCTGAATTTTATGCATTTCTTTTCAAAGAAAATCATGAGTTTATAATCATCCTAATTGTAAATCATCTTTGATTGTAAACATTTTGAGGATTGTCTTTGTAGTTCTAAAGTAGCAAGTAAAAGCACTCAGTAAATATTTTTTAATGAATCACATTTATATAGTGATGAATACAGTTTATCCTTACTATTTGAAGAATGGTAAGTAGGTTAGGAGTAAATTGAATTACCATATAGAGTACTATATAATACTGGTTGATCTGTATAGGAGGTGTTTCTATTTATTTTTAATTTCTTAACATTTCTCTTTTGACATCTGTTCTTTGTTTGCTAATTTAGGCAAGTTGCTTTGGCAGATATCGTCATCGTCAATAAAACAGACTTGGTTTCAGAAGAGGATTTAAACAAATTAAGAACAACTATTAGGTACAAAATTATAAGTGTGTTAAGTACCTACAAATTCAAAGTGTGCTATACAGAATATTTTTACCATGACTATTACCATGTGGGAACTTAAGAGTCAGTGTTGACCTGCTTTAAGTACCATTAGAGAGTCATATATGTATATTGTTGTCTAACTGATTGTCATGTACGTAGTAATTATGAATTTATTCCCCATTGCTTACCAAATAGAGTTCAAAGTTCATAGACTGATATTCAGGGTCTTCAGAATCCATTCTTCTTTTCCTGTCTTCTCTTTGACATTTTCCTTAATGAAGTTCTTTAACGTTACTCAGGATGATTATTTACGACTTTCTCATGGAAGTTTCTTGCCAAATCCTTTTATTACTCATAATGCGCTCTCACTCTCATTCTGCCAGTCTTTGAATTCCTTCATCTTCTGTTTTTATTTCTTTATTTTTTAGCAATTTTATCTATTCTCTACAGCCCACCCCATCCCCTTCTTCTCCCTCTCTCTGAGTCTTTCCTGACTCACGTGGTCTCACCTTTACCTAAACCCTCATTGACTTTGCCTTCCTTAACTGTCAACTCACCGTGCCTATTTTCCAGCTCGATTTAATGTCTTCAGTGTCCATGGCCAAGGCTAATCAACATAGGACAATATATATGATACTCATTTTTGTTAAATGATCCATGGTCACTTGAACTTTTCAAATGAGGTTAGAGTTCAAGGACTTCGAATTATTTTGTAAGACCTAAGCTAATAAATACCACCTACAAAGAGACATTGAATAGCTTTTATTATTAGTCATCTTTTTTTTGTGTTTTAATTTTATTGGGGAACAGCCGCGGTTATGGGTAACACATTGCTTTCATACTACAATGGCATAGTTAACTTTTTTAAGGAGGGCACAGCTCACAGTGGCCCATGTGGGGATCGAACCGGCAACCTTGGTGTTATCAGCACCATGCTGTAACCACCTGAGCTAACTGGTCACCCCCCCATTAGTCATCGTTAATGGGTGCAATCTGCTGACATCAGGTTTTGAATCTGCCAGTGCCAATTCATATAGTGTATGTTAAAAAATTGAATCAGTAAATGTAAGGCTCATTAGGAGATTCTTCTGCAATGATGATTGCAGAAGAAAGAAATTCATATTTTTCTGCATATTTGGTCTTATTTTAATAGTAATATTCCCTCAGACTTTACTACAAAAGACTAATGATGTCTCCATGTGGAGGGCAGTAGTGTTACATAGTGTTTAAGGTCATGGACTTTGGATTCTGCTTGAGTTCTAACCCTTGGTCTGTTTCTCACTATATTCCTTTTAAGTCTCATTTGTAAAACAGGAATAATACGTTCTTCCTATGTTTGATTTGAGTATTACGTGAGACAGCGTTGGCAAACTGCACAGTGCCTGATGCGTAGTGAGTCATTAGCTATTATCATTATTAGAGTGTAGATTTTTTTTCTTAGTTTACATAGTAATTTCAAGTTACAGCGAACAAAAAAAATGAAAGAAATCATTGATAATTTTGAAAAGTCTAGAAAGATGAAAACAGTGAATGAAGATTCCTTCTTTTACCCCTTTTGAGACTGGTCTCCTAAATTTTGTTTCTCTTTTCAAAATCCTATGCACCACTGTGATTACTCGAAAAAAAGAACACAATCTGTGTAGCAAACATTTTTGACACAAAAGCATCCGGGATTATTACTACTGGGCTTTTCTATTTCCATATTGACTCTCTAGGCTTGATCTCCAGCACAGCAAGGCTATTAGCCAGCTTGTTGCCGGCCTGAACTGTACAGCAGTACTAGTAATAGAAGAGAGTTTGGACAAAGCACACAAATAAATTACAGACCCTTTTCGCTTTTTACCTTCCATTGTACATCAGACTTGCAACTACTCGGAATTAGATTTGGGGCGTTGGAAGAAGGTAAACATGTTTGAGAGGAAAGAGCCGTCAGGTTATAGTGTATATTAAAAAGAGAAGATTAAGAAATTTGGGAAATAGACTTGCCTCAGAAAGTATGCAGGAAGCCGTACCCATGAGAATAAATAGCAAGTATCATTGGCCAGTGACCCTAAAGGCAATGGAATTGATGATATCATGATAAATAGATCAGGTGTACAGAATGTTGAAAAGGACTTAACAAGTCTTTTTGGTGCAGTACAAAGGGAGGACCAGCACAGTGGGCAGAGACCCTAATTAGGGAAGCTGAAGAGGTTATTCTATAAAAGAGCCTGGGTGTGTGGCTCAGTGTTACTGTGCATGCTGAGGACAGGCTGGGTCAGAGCCACTCATAACTGGGGTTTTATGTCTAGGTGTGTATTGCCCTTTCCACAGTGTGTGCTTGGGAAATACTGGGTATCACTAAAATTTCTTATTTATCTACTCATTTTAAGAACATTAGGACTACTGACTGTGAATCGTATTTTCTAAAGTGAAGGGTCTTTTTATAAATTACAAAGTAGCCCCTAGCCTGTCAGTCCTGCAGTAGACTTTTTTTGCATGTCATGTTTTAATACCTAATGGAATATACCTGATTGATGATCAGAAGGAAAAGGACAATTAAACTATAAAATATGTAAGTTTTGTTTTTCTATTTTTTACTTTTTTCTAGCTCCAGATATACTTGTATATGCTTACTTCCTACTTTAGAAATAATGTTCCTGTGTGCTTTTTAAAAAAAGTTGACATTTGCTTTTTTACTTTCCCTCATTTTAAAATTTATTTCAGATCAATAAATGGACTGGGGAGAATTTTAGAAACACAAAGATCAAGGTACTTTTAAAAAGCTACTACTGATATTAACAATAAATAATTTTATTTAGTTAATAATAAGTATTCAGTAATTGATAAATAGTATGCTTGATTCTAATGTAAGAAAGATATGTATGTGTGCTTTCAAAATGGGACCCAAAAAGTCTTGTTTTGAATGCTCTTTGTAAATTAGTTTGGCATATTTATTTAATATTTTTGCTATCCCTTGTGTAACTGAGACTACAGAGCCATGATAACACTGTGTAACCGCTTTTGCTTAATTAAAAAAAGATGTAGGACTTTCAGCCACTCAAGAAAGTAACTGGTATAGAAATCTGAAAAAGTGTATTATTAGGAATCTTATCTTAATTTAAATGGCTTTTTAATATTTTTAAAACCTTCTTTGTGTTTCATAGTTGCAAAAATAATCTGTCATGTAAAAATACATGGAACCTTTACCTTTAAGTTCCTGATATCTTCTTTTTTTAAAACTTTCATTTCCATTTCCTGTAGCTTCTTTTCTCGTTGTGTTTATACAGATGTGCATTACTTTATAAAGTAGATGTGTTCTTAAAACCTCTGTAAAATGGATTTCTGTAGATAGAACTCTGTTTTCCATTGAATGCTGTCATGATTTCAGGACATTTTTTATACAGGGATATTCTGTTAAGCTCCTTTATTAGCAAGAAGGGCCCAGCAGCTGATAGACCTAGCAACATGCAGCCAGCAGCTCTGAGACTCACAGCTTGCAGTCTAGTGCCGCCCAGTCCTTAATTCAGAGATTCTCTCCTTGGAAATGCAGCAGAGGCCTTAGCTGAGTGGCTTGTCTGCTGTGGCAGAGATCAGAGGTGCTGATAGACTATCCTAAGTGTTAGGCAGTAACAACAGCAGCTGCTTACATGCATGTCAACAGCTGGGGCATTCATTTGGTATGCATTCTCAGAAGCCACTCCTCTGCTGGCAGAGTGGCAGAAGAACGCCTTAGAGTAAGTCCCCTGCAAGCATACACCAAACATGCTCCCTGCATTTCAAATTCCAGGGTAGAAAATCTGATACACTAACTCATACCCTGAGCCATTTCTCAGTGTGACTTCCTCCTGTATTTTACCATTTCTTCTTTTCTTAAAATTTCTCCTTACAAAATTATAGACCCCCATGTAATGCTTAAATCAACTTTTCAAAATCATATTCACAAATAGCTGTGGCTCTATTGTAATAGCATTTATTTGGTTAACATTTACTAACACCTTAAATCAATTTTTTAAAGGCCCCTGGATTTATTTGCTTATTTTTTTCTTTTTGTTGGTTTTCATTTTGGACCTTTATGTCCTGCATAAAGATTTCATCTTGAATAATTTATTATGTAACGATTGATGTTTATACGATATTTTTAACATTTGCTCTATCACACTACAGAACTGTAAAATGCAGTGATTAAATTTTGTTACTTCAAATGGATAAATGGACAAGTGAATAAAATCTCATTTTTTCTTCAGTTTTTTAGTGTCTGGTATTTACCAGTGTATCTAAGGATCTAAGGACTTTCTGAAATAGTACTTCTTTGTTTTGAGGACAGAAGTTGGATTAGGACCCTTTTCAGTGAAGATCAGATGTTGATGTTAGAATTCTTAGTATTAGGTTATGAATCTATATTTACCAAAATTTTTTGAGGCATAGCAACTTGAGCTTCATGGTTTAGAAACTAGAGGTTTGGTTCTTTTTTACTTTTGAAAGATTTTATTGGGGAATCTGGGAAGGGGAGCAGACAAGTTGCTATCCTTTTGTTCTTCAGTCTAGTTGTGGAGGACATCGCTTCACTGGCCCATGTTGGTATTATCATTGCGCTCTTCCCGGGTGAGGCAGTTGCTCACGGGCCATTGGATAGCCGCTCACAGCGGCTCATGGCAGCTCATAAAGGCTGACGCCAGCTGCCAGCCAGCCCCACTGCAGCCTACTCCATCGCCGGCGACTCACGGTAGCCCAGCTCCAGTTAAAGCTGTTGTTCACCATCTTAGCTGTAGAGGGCGCAGCATCACTGGCCCTCATGTGGGATCCAAGCCCGGGTCCTGCTGCTCAGAGCTGACGTCCCAAGCCAACTCTTAACCAATGCGCCACTTGGCCGGCCCTAGAGGTTTGGTTCTTAACAAAATCGTTGAAATCAATTCTATGGAAGTTTAGTTTTATTGTGGGGTTTTTTTGTTGTTTAATTTTAATCCCTTAAACATTTTGTGGTTGACAAACACAATAGTAAGACTTATAATAGAAAAAATGCTGTAAGCATGTGTGGAAAAGGCAAGGCTAACCTTGAGTATTTAAGTTAAAGAATGAGAATGGTGTGTAGCATTGTCTTAATTGCTAAGTCGTAAGTTGATTTTGAGGCACATGGAAGTTCTAATGGACCACATAGACTTCAGAAGTAGACGTGGGAGATTAGAGGAAATGCCATTTTTATCTTTTTCAGATTTTTTTTAAATCTTAGAGATTTAAGTGGACTGAACAGAGGAAAACTGAAATCCAACTCGTCAATAATAAGTTAATTCAACAAACTAATTGAGCATTTCATTGGTTGGTAAGCATTTCATGGCATGTTGAGGATTTAAACAATGGATAAGGCAAAAACTTGGCCTTTAAGGAGATCCATGCATTTGGGGAAGACAGAAGCAAACAAGCAAAAAACGATGTAGCAAATGTTATTAACATAACAGGGATATTAAGTACACCGGGTTCTGTAAGAACAGGAAGATAGAAGAACAACTACTCAACTCTTCTTGATGAAGAGTCAGAAAATTTTGACTGAGAAGGTGATCATTGACCTTAGTCTTGAAGAATGAATAGGAGTTTTCCAGATGGACAAGAGTAGCTATGGCTTTCTAGGCATAAGGGAGATTTAGTTTTCCAGGGACCTGCGAATATTGTAGAATGGCTAGAACATATGGTATTATGTTGCAGAGAGAAAATGGTATGACTGAAGAGATGGAGAACTTATGACAAAAGGTCTTGAATGCCATGATTCATAGTTTGGATCTTTTCCTGTAGGCAGCAAGGAGTTAGTGAAGAATTTTATAAACAGTATGACTCTTAGGAGATGGATTGAATATGGTATAGTTCTCCCAAGTTGGGAAATACAGGAAGGGAGGAGCAATTTTCAGGTAGGATGGTGATAGCAGTGGGTTTGGTTACGGTGATTAGTTCCATTTTATAAACATTGAGTTTGAGGTGCCAATGGGGAATACATTTGGAAATTCAGTTCAAGAGTACAGGACTTAGATTTTAGATGGTATCGACAGTTTGTAGATCTGGGATTGTTTGTGACTCACGAAGTTTGAAAAGATGACTGTAGATGGTAACCCTGGAGCAGCCCCTGAGTCCCTTTCCACCTTGGACCGCCAGAGCCTGCTTCTTGGCCATTCTCCTGTTCCTGGTCTTAGGATACTTAAAGCACTCTTTAGATGTAGGGAAAATTGAACATGCTTTATTGGGAAAAGAGTAGGTACTTCTGGTATAGATAGTTCAAGAAATTAGGAGAAAAGATGAGTTTTGGAAGTTTTTTTTCCTCCCCCTTTATGTTTGCTTCATTCTCATCCAGTTTTTACATGATAGTAATAGTCTTTTAATTTTTATTTATTTTTTTCTACGTAAATATTTTGGGAAAAATCCGATGTTTTTATCTTCAAAAGAGGAAATTAAATACATTTGATGCCGTGGAAATTAGTTTTCTAGTCACATGCCTTGGATGAGTGAAGTAATTTTTCATGGTGGTAATAGATTTGGAGAAAGTCCGTGGTAACTTTTATCTGGAAGCTTGAGACTTTTTCCTGTTTTTCTCTCCATTGAGAATCTGGTGTGAACACAGTGAGAGACTTTGCTATTTTATTTGTTTATTTATTTTTTTTAATTGGGAAATTGGGGGGATGGGAACAGAGCTGGGGAATTGGGGGAAGGGGAACAGACAAGCTGCTGTCCTTTTGTTCTTCAGTCTAGTTGTGGAGGACGTTGCTTCACTGGCCCAAGTTGGCTCCATCATTGTGTTCTTCCCAGGTGAGGCAGATCAGTCGCCGGCTTCTGGATGGCCGCTCACTGCGGCTGCTGGCCGCTCACGCTGGCTGCTGGCTACACACGGTAGCCCATGGCAACCCACTGCCACAGGGGCTGCAGCCTACGCCTTCGCCAGCGACTCCCGGCAGTCCAGCTCCAGGTTGAGCTGTTGGTCAGCATCTTAGCTGTGGAGGGCAGTGTCACTGGCTCTCATATGTGGGATCCGATCCGGGGCCCTCTGGCGTCCCAAGCCAGTTCTTAACCATCGCGCCACATGGCTGGCCCAAGACTTTGCTATTTTATTATTCTCTATAGAATTTAACCTGTACAGATTTATTGTTGATCCTGTCTGTTTTGGAAATAAAAGAATCTGGGTATAAAGCAGAATTATCTCTAAATCTATGACATGTGTACTTAAGGACACTGTCATAGTCATAGTGACACTGTAGTTTATTTAGAAGCTTGTGTTTCAAGACTGACTTATGGTATTTATACGATTGGCCTGAATTTTGATATCACACAATTGGCATGTGTAAACTTTCTTAAACTTGAAGCTATTTCCTAAGGTAAAGATAAACTTGGGGGAAAACTTCATTCATTTGTAACTTGTGAATATACATATTTGCTCAGCTGTGAAAGCAAAAAAAAAAAACCTGTTTAATGTTAAGCCTTTGGTCTCTTATGTAAATTGATATTCAAAAATTTCTTTATGGAACGTTTACTTCTTTGCTTGATCATTTTCCTAATTCTGCTCATCTAGAATGTCCAGAATCTGAAATGTTGTTGCAGTCTATTAACATAGAACTTTGGAGTGTTCTTTTAATAAGATGGGAGTTGGTCTGCCTTGTGCCAGGATAAGCATTCGTAATCTAACGGAGTGTTGTTGGTACAGGTATGAATATATGGCAGACAGTTGAGGATGAGCAAAGCAGACGCAGCTGGTCAGTCCTAAGTTAAATGAGATGGTTTAGCGTTCATGTTTATGTGTTTAAAACAAATCTTCAATTTGACAAGGTTTTGTTTTTCTTGTGAGAAAATTTAATAAATGTTTGGAAATTTAATTATACTGCTGTTGTCTTCTTTAAATATCCATTATAGTTTTGCTTATAGAGAAATCACTGTCTTCTACTGTTTTATAGGCTCATATAAAAATTGGAACTCAATCACTAGTCTTTATAAATTTATGTATTTAAGCCACACCTAACACTAATTGTGATAATGATATTCTCTTCTGATTTGAATCCTTGCTTTCCTAATAAGGCTTAATTAATTAGTACTAAATAATTCTAACAGAAATAATGTTTATTCAGATAGAGTATTAACTAGGAAGTTTCTGTTTGAAAGCAATGAAATCAAACCACATTCTTTGGATACAGATAAGGGTCCTAGGCTGAATATTTAGAATACATTGGTTATTTGACACCTCACATTCTTGTAATATTACCTGTTGTATCATGGAAGCCGGGGAGGTAATGTACCTATACTTTTATGTTATTTCCATTTATTCCACTTCCCTTATTTCATCTTTTGAGTAATAAACTGCTGCTTTGAAAAGCTTCAGCTCTTTAACTGATTTTTTCGCTACAAAAATGTATTTGAAAATCTCATAAATTTTGAATTTGAAAAAACAATTGAAATTAAAAGAAAAATAAATTATAGCTTATTGAAGCAAAAACGAAGTACCCTTGATCTTACAGTATTCACCCTTATTTTGAATTTTATGTATAAAGTATAAAAAATTTTACAAGCCTTGCCTGTCATTTTTGTGTTCCCAAAATACTATGATATACTGATAAACCTTTACATCTACATTTTTTTGGCAAAAGAGTCTTAGAAATATTTTTCTTGATTAATTGCATATATTTCACAGAATTTCACACTTTTACATTGGTTTTCTTTCTTTTAGAGTTGATCTCTCTAATGTATTAGATCTTCATGCCTTTGATAGCCTCTCTGGAATAAGGTATGTTCCTGTGTTTTGGTAACTTTTATTGTAATATACCTTTTATTCCAAAGTTATAGGAGTTATAGGAGTGATTTAAACAGTTGCACACTTGATTTAAGCTTCCTGTCATTCCTTTGACATACAAGACTATTCCTAATGATTATGTTCTTGAAGGTTTTATTAATTGGATGTTTGGAAATCACAATGCATTTTCCTATAGAAATTATACTGTAAATGGTATTAACTTTAGAGACTAATTGTTAGTATTTCTACACCAAATCTATGTAATACTTTCTTTGTATGACAAAAAAAGCATAAAATACATAGAAAATTTTAACTTGGGGTGTTCCCACAGATACCTCCTTTCCCCTCACTAATAGATCAGTTTCCTGCCTCTTTCCCCAAAGGGAATCTTTTTGATAAAGAAGAGAAGAATGTAAATTTCTCCCGTGAACATCAGTATCTTTTTTTTTTTTAAGTCATCTTAACAATTTTTTGTTTGTTTGTTTTGTTTTGTTTTGTTTTTTTAATGTAGCTGAGCCATCCTGCCACCTGTTGGCAGCTCAGCGGCTGCTCAGCTCGGGCTGGGACTCGAATTGCTGTTGCTCAGAGCTCAAACTCTTGAGCCATATCTTAACCAACTGAGCCACTCGGCCGGCCCTTAACAATTTTTAATTGTACAGTTTAGTAGTGTTAAGTATAGTCACATTGTTGTGCAGTGGATCTACAGAACTTTTTCATCTTGCAAAACTGAAACTCTATACTTATTAAATTACAACCCTCATGTGAGAGGTTTCCTTTGCATACCTGGAGGAAAGGAGCATCCTTATCTCTGAAGACAAATGGACACACAGAGGAATCTGAAGGAGCAGGACTTGCTGAGTTTCCCCCAATTTACTATGCTTGGCTCATACTCTGTCCTGTCAGATCTTTCCATGACTTTCCGCTCTTCATTAAACCTAGTGGAAAGCCACTCAGTTTAACCATTTATTTGGGTCTTCATTTCCTCGTGAAGGCTCCCGTGTCACGTAAAATTAAATAATCATATGCTTTCCTCCATTTACTCCGTCTTTGTCAGTCTAATTTTCAGAGTCAACCAGAGACCCTAAGAGGGTAGGAGAAAAGATTTCCCCCACCATGGAAGTTGTAGCGAGTCATTGTCCAACAACATTAAATATTGAACATAGGGAAAGAGCATATGATTTTTTCAACATTTTCTAAGGTGATATCCTTCCCCACTTATTTAAGAACAGTTATTGGGTTGTCAGAAAAATCATGATGTATTTTTTCTATGTTTTTCATTGCAAAAATGCATCATGACTTTTCCAACAACCCAATATAATGCATTAGTGACACTTTAAAAAGTAGCTATTTAGTGACATTTTAAAAAGGAGCTATTAATGTGATGCACCTGCTGTGGATAAGGCCTTTGCATAACTTTTCATTGTGCTTAGTTGTTAAACAGGAGAATCCTTTCTAGACAACCAGCTGGGAAGGCTTAATTTGACACTTTCCTTACTAAGATACTAAGACACCCCCCCA
>NW_017731685.1:1633317-1665359 GCF_001890085.2 Hipposideros armiger | reverse complement strand
TCACCCCCCGACCCCCACCCCAGGGAGATACATTCCCTCCAACAGTTCCTACTAGCCTTTCCTCTTCCCTGAACTTGCTGTTACTAATTCACCCCTCACTGTTCTTCAAGGCAAAACATCTGCGAAGTTTTAAGTCCTTCCCTCCTCCCAGCCTACCCCCATCAGTGTCTAAATGTATGCTACAGTTGTTAAGGTTATAATTTGTTATACCATATTGACCTTCTTGCTTATTTTGTATCAGAACAATGCATTTTTACGATTTGGACTTTTTGTTTTCTTTCATCTATGGGTAACTGACTATATAGAAGGCTTATATTTATGGATACTGTTTATTTTATTTTATTTTTTTTTTACCACAAGATAACGCCATGAGACTTCTCATATTATCTTTCACCAAATCTTTTAAACAAGAAGCATTTAAAAGGGAGATGTTTACAAGAAGCTAACTTCAAGCAATCACAGCATTTCTTAGTAGCTTTTCACTTTCTAGCATTTCCCTAACCTGTAGATCCCAGCCCTACTGCCTACTTGAATAAGTTACTTGTCCTCTGAACCTGGATTATTTTTTAATAAGTAGTCATGTTCAAGGGAAAACATTGATAAAGGAAAATTTATTTTTCTGACATTCTTTAGGTACCAGCATATTCGTATTAGGAAGTACAGGAAGAGTTGATGAAATGTTGAGTGATAGTAAAATGCTTATGTATATTTTTTCTAGGCCTGTGTTAGAGGTATTGAAATTAAAAAGAAATCTGACATATTCAACCACACAAAAAAGTGTTGCTAAGGATTAGTTTTCCTTTATGTTGTGTTTATATGTATGCATGTGAATGTGTATACATTTTTAAGAAAATTTTTAAACATTCTGCCAGCTTTTCTCTATTAGAATATGTGAACAACATGTAAACTATGTAATAGATTCAACTGTGGAATTTCTCTTCCTTACTTAGCTTTGTGTCTCTAAGAAATATACAACATTAAGTCAGAAATGTGTTGATTTCTGAATTTATAATCAGTTATTCTTAGTTTGCAGAAAAAACTTCAACGTTTGCCAATAGCACAACCTCACCTTGATCAGGTAAAAAAAAAATCTTAAAAAATATTTTCAAAGTATCTCTTTAACTAGATTGGTTCCATTTAGGACTGTTTTATTAGAACTTTTTCTAAAACAGTATTTTTGAACTGTGTTTATAATTTTCAGAATTTGAATGCTTTTGAGGTCATCTAATCTATCTTCTTAATGCATAATTGGAATTCATTAAACACCAGAGTTGTTTAGAATATTAGAAAATCATGCTTTCTAGTTTGTCCATTCTTAGGTCACTCATCATATTTAATCAGTTCTTCTGAAGGGAATCACTGCTTAAAAGTATCCTGGGGGTGGGGTTCTAAATGCCGTCTAGTGAGCTGATGAAGGAAAAGTTTGGTATAAGCAAGCATCCATGGCTTATTTAAATCAAAATTGACTTTGAGTTTCACCTTCAGATAACACTGTAAATGTACACTTCTTAAGGTGTTTTTCATGCTCTAAAACTCTTAATTCCTGAGGTAAATATTGAAGATGTTAGGAACAAACAAAATAAATTTTCACTGTACCTGTCTTTCTTTTAAGCAAGTCATAGATAGTTGAGCTGTATGGTAACTTCTTTGTTCCATTTAAACACAGTGAAATGAAGGGGACATGTGGGTGGACAGTGTACCTAGTCTTCTCTCCTCTGTCTTGAAATTGTCACTCATTTTTTGAGTCATTATTAATTGTAATAGGGCCAAGATAACAACAGCTACTTGTTCATTTGTCTTACTACCATGTTTGTGGCACTTTTCTCTGAGAAACTTTTTAGAATATTCAGCTTCACTTATCTTTAAAATGAGTGAATGAGAGAAATACAAATGCCTGTTGGTAGTTGGGAAAAACCACCGTTTACAATGTCAATGTTACAAAATGAATTTGAAGTAAATTGTTAATGACTTTCTGGGTGAAGGACATCATAGTAAGAGTTATAAGGATTAAAAGATGAAGAAGATTTAGTATTCACTTTCAAGAACCTTGATAATGGCCAGTAGCTACACCCATAGTATTTCGAATGCACCCCTGTCGTGGCATTTATAATGCCTTAGCGTTTGGGTTGAAATGCTTGTCCCTTGCAGTAGTCTATAAATTCCTTAAATATAAATTCCTCATTGCTAGGTATAATGTGGGTGCTCAGTGAATATTTGTCAAAAGAATGAAAAGCTGTGATTCTCAAATGGGGGCGTATATCAGAATCAATTATGGAGCTTTTTGAAAAAATTAGATACTCAGTTGTTGCCACCCCTCATATCTCCAAGAATGGGCTTTGGGCATGTACATATTAATGTGTATGTATATTTTAACATTTTATTTTGGAAAATTTCAAAGATACACAAAAGTAGAAAGAATAATAAAATGAAGCCTTTGTGTGCATGACCCAGTTGCAAAGGCCATCAACATTTTGCTGATTTTATTTCATCTGTCTTCCCAACATTTCTCCTGCTGCAATATTATTTAAACTTTTTTTTCTTTAGACAGAAAATTTCAAACATAACGTAAAACTAGAAGAGATAATGAACCTGTGTGTATCGGTCACCCTTGTTGGAGTATATTAAAGCAAATCCCAGACATGTGTCATTTCACCAGGAACTGGGACATGCCTGGGGTTTTTTAAAAGCTCTACAGGATATTCTGATGCACTTTCCTGCTTTAGATTTATGTATGAACATAGAACAGATATAATGTTATTGCAGACAAAGGACTACGCGATTAAGAGGCATGAACAGTCCCACTTGGTTTAGTAGATCTGAGGCTTTGCTAAAGACAGTATTATTTATATGTAATAAAGTATACAAGTTTTTAGTACACAAGTCAGTGTATCATCACATATGTGTGCAGATGGGATATATCTGTCCATATGTATACGTGAACACATACCCTGCAATTCCCACTCAGATCAAGAAATAGATTTCTGAAACTGTTAAGAGTCCTCTTGTGCTTTTTCCCAGTCAATAACCCTCCTCCCAAAGAGATAACTGCTATTCTGACTTTATACCAACAAGTAACCTCAAACTGGTGGGTTTTTTTGTTCGTTTGTTTGTTTTGGACTGGAATAAGTAAGGGAAAGAACAATCCAGATGTTTGAAGGTGGGAAAGGGGGAATGCTCTAGAAGAGCAGGCTCCAGTGCAGAAGTCTTGGCGAATGCTGGCTATTGGGATCCTGGTATCAGTTTTGGTTTGCTAGGCAAAGGGAATGGATGCTGTGCTGTCAGACAGTGTCAGGTGAGCTGGGTTGGAGTGTGGTTTCAGGAGACCAAGCATGGAAGGCACTGAAGAAGATCGGATGCCCTGTGAAGAGGGCCTGGACTATGCTGGTTGTAGTGAGAATGGAAATGGGATAAATCGAGCGCTGTTTCACGGGTAGACTTGCCTGAATAACCTGACTAACTCGTGATGGAGCAGTAAGAAGAGAGAGACGTGATAGGAAACATGCCTAGGTTAACTAGAGGAACCTAGAAATAGAGAAATCTGGAAGGTAGGCTGATTTGAGTGAAAATGCCAAATACTCAGCTTTGTACCTGGCAGGATGTCACAGAGATTACACAGGTAAGGAGGGGCGGACAGCTGGAGTGAAGAGATGCAGGTTTCAGGTCTAAGCATGTTTGGGGGGTTAGTTTTTTAGGTGAAGAAACATAGACGGTATTGCATACTAGATATTGTTTGCAAAAGAGTATAGACAATTGAGGGAAATAACCTGGTAGGTTAAAGAAAAACCAAACTGAACCAACTCCTGAAATTTAGGAGTTACTCCTAAATTTTATTTTAAGGGCAGTACTTTATTTTGCTTTAGTTTTCTATGAGTAAATTATTGCCTCACTTCTAATTCTTTCTGTGTCTGGGAAAAGGAGAGTTAATTTTAGATTCAAAACAAAAATAAACTGGGAAAAAGTCTAAAATGGGTAATACCTAGGATATATTGTATATGTTACTAAGGTTTTATCCTTGAATGATGTTTAATGCAGTTCTTTATATTTCGTGGATTTCTTCTTCATTCCCTGTAAGGAGGACCTGGGATTGGAGGGTGGGAAGGTAGATGAGAAAACCCACGTGGCAATCTGTGCATGCTTAATTAATAGATCCAATTATGAACTATGAGCTGTGACCCTCATCTTTTGCCCTGGGAATTTATGGCTTTCATTTTCTTTAGGGTTTGTGTAATGTGAGAAGAGTTTATTGGGGCAGAAAAACATCTAGTTATAAAACGTGCACTTCTTTCATTGAGCCCCATGATGCATTGTCTTAATTTTTAAAACCTTTTTTACCTCACACTGGAGTTAATTGAACCCCTTGGAAATATTGTAACATCTCTTACCTGTAAATAGCAAATATCATTATCTGATATAAAACTCTTTAAGCTAAGAATAAAACAATATTGAGTTCTATATCGAGACATTCCCAATATTAAAACCCAAGTTATCCAACTGAATAAAATAACATTTTTAGCATTTTTGAAGGTTAAATTACTACTGGCTTTTGAAACTGACAAATTATGTTTCACTTGGCATTCTTTTGCTATGGATTTTGCTGTGATTTGCTATACATGTTGATATAGATTTTTAGGTAGTATTTGTAGTGATTGCTTTGAGAAGGAAAGAAGACAGTCATTTTGTTTAAATGCATACTGTTATTACTGTAAACAAAAACAAACAGTTTAAAAGCAGTGTTTAAGATTTAACAAACACTTTTTTAAAAATTGTGGTAAAAAACACATAACATGAGGTCTACCCTCTTAAGAAATGTTTAAGTGTGTAGTGCAGTATTGTTCGCTGCGTGCACGTTGGTGAGCAGCAGATCTCTAGAACTTTGTCATCTCGCTTAACTGAAACTGTGCTCATTGAATAGCGGCTCTCCACTTTCCCCTCTGCCTGGCCCTTGGCCACCACCATTCTGCTTCCTGCTTCTGTAAATTTGACTGTGTAGACACCTCACATAAGTGGAATCATACAGTATTTGTCCTTCTGTGACTGGCTTATTTCACTGAGCGTACTGTCCTCAAGATTCATCCGTGGTGTAGCATGTGACAGGATTTTCTTTTTTTAAAGGATGAATGGAATGATATTCCATTATTCCACATTTGTTTTACACTACATTTTTGTACTACCCTTTTTTTACACATTCATCCATTAATGTTACAATGTTTCCACAACATGGCTATTGCAACAAAATAAGAACTTTCAAAAATCTGACATTTTGAAGTCCAATTTTAGTTGGCTTGCAGGTCTCATATCTGAGTAAGAAAGTGCTTTCTGCTTTTCCTGTTACTAGAGTGGAGACTCCATGCCAGTATATTTTGTGCTTACATTGGTCTTTAATACTTATCTTTAGCTATTTTCTATGTTTGTATAAAAAAACAGTTTTGGTCTTTTCATATTTTCTACTATAAACGTCTGATTTTCTGCTCTGGTGAGTAAATTTGCTAAGATACATGATTCTAAGAAATGATGGAAAGCTGTGCTTTAGTACATGTCTTTTGCCTGTTTTAAAGCTTGGCTTGAACATCTTATTCTCATTATTGAAGATGAGGTTTGTGTTTTTATTGGGTCATGAATTTTCATCAAATTTGAAATTTTGGGTGACAGTGGCAAATGGAGGTTTGGATTTTAATTATGTGTCCAGCTAGTGGAAATCTTAAGCTCTGGTTCCTTGAGTGGACAATGAGAGATTTATCAAGATCAGGAGGAAAAATAAATCTCAAAGTTAGCATGCTATAAATGATGATGTCAGCTTCTAAAACCAGAGATGACAGTATGCTATTCATTCTCATCTCCAGGAACTCTTCTCCACTTGACACATACTTGGCCGGAGATAAACCCAACCTTTCCTTTATTTTTTCCAAAGAACAGAATTAAACTTTTATTTTTGAGTTTTACTCCTGGCTCTGGGTAGTTTATTTTTTCTAAGCCTCATTTCACCCAATTTATAAAATGGAAATAATTCTCTTTATTCCACAGGATTGTTGTCACAAGTAAATGAAAGATAAAATGAAGTGACCTAGGCATAAAGTACCTGGCTCAGTGTGTAGTTGATACACTATATAATACGTATCACCTTTCCTCTTAGTGCTGAGAATCCTGAAAAGAAAGAATTAAATGATGACTACCCTTTCATGAGAGTTTCTCTGTAGAAATACTAAACTATCAATCAACTGTGCAGAATATAGAAAATGGAGTTGCTGATGTCAGATATCAGCAAATAATAGTGAAAAAATATACCTAGTATGCATTGTTAGGCAATATAAATTTCTGTGAATGTTTCTTTTCATCTTAAAACTGGTGATTTTAAAAAAATATATTGGCATTACTATAAAAAAATCTTTATTATCTCTCTTGATTTACAGAGTATTGTTACAGTTACATTTGAAGTACCAGGAAATGCAAAGGAAGAAAGTCTAAATGTATTTATTCAGGTGAATGCAATATTTAATTGATTAATGATTTATCAGCTGTATTGCTACATAGCTGTTGCTATTGGCAGTGGTTGGTCTTATTAAAATATGTCACTTGATACAGAATCTTCTGTGGGAAAAGAACGTGAGAAACAAGGAGGATGACTGCATGGAGGTCATACGACTAAAGGTGCCGTACACAGTTTGCAGTTTTATACTTTTGGACAAAGTCCCTTTTTTGGCTGGTATATAAAACTACATTTGGTTTTAAACAGATGCACTGGTTTTAGTACAAATAACCTTTGCTTATTTTCATTTTTCCTTATTTCCATTGCTAAAAAGAAGCTTTGGGAATCACTGCATAAAGCATGATTTATTTGCACAGCTTCATTGAGTGTTGCAGCTAAAACAACCTGTGTGCTTTGAAGTGTCACTTCCTGCTCTCCCAGGTGTTTTGAGCAATTATTTGGCTGGTGAGCTTGACTCATTGAAACTCCCCTTGGCACACAGCTTGGTCAAAACTGAATGTCTTCTGTGTGTTTTTCCAAGAGAGCTTTATTAGCAGAGTAATAATGTTAGAAATCTTGCTGCAGCTGAAGTTTATGCTTCTTGACACATCTAGCAGACACTAAACGTGTCATATAATAAACAGTTACAAAAGACTACAAGAATCTTTGCTCTGTGTTTGGAAACCCATTCATAAAACTTGACATTTTGGTACTTATGTCACAGAAGTGTTTTTTCCAGGGGGCAGTGGTTCTAGGCTGTGTGGTTAACTCATTAGCAGTCATTTGAGTGTCTACTCTTTTGTTTCCGGAAGTGCATAAACTTTTATTATTACTGTTTGTTACTATTACTGTGAGTAACTAGATTCTCCAGTTAGAGACTGACTTCCTGGGGTCACTAGAATGACACATGTTGAGACTGTGGAGAAACTCTGAGACTTCTTCATTCCCAGTGCTGGCTCTCCCTGGGATTGATGCTGCAGAGCAACACAGATGAATCCCAAATCCTTCCCACCCAGTCCTGCTGCTGCTTTATGTCTGTCGCACCATCTACATTCCATCATCCTAACTGGCAGACCGTATTTCATTCCATGACTGCTTTTATTCCCTAGTGCTGAATAGGGGGTGGTACCTAGAAAAGCAGCCCTTTGGGCTTTTTACTAATGCTGCCACCAAGACCTCTACACAGGGTTCAGTGGCTCATCCTGCACCATCCCAGTTTGGATTCTGTCCTTAGGTATGTGACAGTTTTTCCACAGTTGTCCTTTTTGGTTCTTTCTTTGGCCTTCGTCTCATCACAACAACACGGGGGAATCTGAAACAACACAGTCTTTATTCATAGACTTCCTTTTCTTACCTGTTACATAGTAGTCCAAAATATAATCAGCATATCAGCATGTTTAAAACTCTAGTAACAGCTAATGCCTCAAAATTTTTATACAAGTAACACAATTTGATGCTTAGGTAATTCTTTCCAAGAAGTTTGTTATTACATATTAAAATTCAAATTTAAAAAGCAGAAAACTATCAAATCATTATGTTGTACACCTTAAATTAATACTTTACATGTCAGTTATGTCTCAAAATTGGGGGGAGGAGGGTAAAAACCAGAAAACAAAACTGGGCACAGGAAAAGAAAAACTGGAAAAACATATACCCAAAATACATAAATACACTAAAACTACACAAAAGTTTTATGGTGGGAATGACTATCAGGGATTTGTCTCTTACTATTTTTCAATATAAATTTTATAAGAAATATGTAGAACAAATATTTCATCCCCATAGGAGCCAGCTTATTAGATAATTTGGTGCTCATTTCTTCATATCAATGTAAAACGAACTTTTTATTCAGATAGTTTTTCTTTATTTCACTATCTATTCCATTTGTTGCAACTCATTAAAAAACAAATTAATCACCAAAATCCTTTAGCTTCTCAAATTTCCCACTGAAACTGTAAAACAAGTATGAAATCCTTAAAAATAGAATAATCAGAATCTAATACATGATGTTTTGTCATTTTGTTTGTTTTTTGTTGTGATAACACTGAAAGAACATCCTAATGCATGTATTAATTTTGTCATTAGAAAAAAATCAGTGTGCACAGAAACCTTTTTTTTAAAATTGGAGCCTTTAATAAACTATTTTTTTAATGCTCAAATAACTGGAAATAAGTAATTTTAACAGCATATTCTTTGAGTTTTTATTTTAAAAAGGAATAGGAAAAATTAATCTAGTAACATCATTGCTTCATTTATGCTTTTAAATTCAAATTGGGGCTGACTGTTCATTCTCCCCTGAGCAGGGGCTGGTGTCAATCAAAGACAAGCCACGGCAAGTGATTGTCCAAGGCGTTCATGAGCTGTATGATCTGGAGGAGACCCCACTGAGCTGGAAAGATGACACTGAAAGAACCAATCGATTGGTTCTTATTGGTAAGTTACAGTTACATTTCTAAAGCCAGGCAAGAAATATATTTGAGGGGAGAAGTGGTATCAATCAATCAGAACCCCTTTTGTAAACCTGAATAAGCTTGTGGTTAATGTATTTGCCATCATCATGTGGTAACATTCATAAAAACAGCTTTAGAAAAGTGATTAATCCAAGTGTCAGTTGGATTCTGAGGAACTTAACTAGAAAGTTAAGGAAGGGATCACTTAATTAGTATCGTTTTTGTCAATTTCTGAAGATCATCAAGCACTTAATGATCTGGAATTGGTAAGTAAACTGTGTCATTTTAATAAGTATAGTATAATCACACCATGTTTTGTTCTGTTTGCAGGCAGGCATTTAGATAAGGATATCCTTAAACAACTATTTATAGCCACTGTGACAGAAACAGAAAAGCAGTGGACAACACACTTCAAAGAAGATCAAGTTTGTCTATAATATTAGAAGCATTTCTTAGCAAAAGGATTGGATGATAATATGGGCAATAAGTTTCCTACTGGGTCTATTTCAAGCATCTGTTCTTTGCATTACTTCTATTACGAATTTCAATGTACTTTAAAATTATATTTATTTTATAGACTACATAATATATAGTAAATCAGTACTGTAAAACATTTGACATTTATACAATAAAATATAATATCCTCTGAAGTGTGTTTTTTTTGTTTTATTTTTTGGACAGATGTTTCACAAAAATATCTTTCAGAACTGACTTTAGAGTTTACATATGCTGAGTTTCTCACCCTTGGAAGTTATTTATAATAATGATGATAAAACTTACTTCAACATTGTTATTTTCCTTTAGAACTTCAGTTTATTGTATAGATATAATTTTATTAACAAAATTTTTTAAAACAAACAATGTCTTCATTTTATGAAATGAAATAAAAAGTTCATTGTGACTAGAGACTTATAAGTGGAAGAAATCTGAGTCAAAGAAATTAATTGAAAGCATTTCTTATTTGTAGTCAATTCTAAGCCTTACTGACAGTGTAATGAAACTTCAGCTATTCACCTTGTAATATATTTAGAAGATTCTTATTGTAGAGCTTTTAATTTTAAGTAGATTTTACTACTGGTATTAAATTCACCTTGGTCTTTTTGAACTTCTTTAATTTTCAATATAAGCTAAAAAGTGATGTGGTACAAACTTCGGATATAACTGCAGGTAACTTTTGATAATTCAACAGTCTTTACATAAATGGTTGGTGTGTAAGTGAACAATGGCTTACTTTTCTCCTGTTCTTACTAAAGGCCAGGGCAGCATAACAATATTCAAATTGTTGGAAATAGTATTAGATAGAATTGCAAGAAGAGCCTACCCAAACTAATCGTTGTTAAATATCAGAGAGGCTGTCAAAATGGCTTTTAAATTTTTTAAAGGATTTTAAATTAAAAAAAATTACATCTGTGTATCTTAAATGGTTCCAGTGGTTGGAGACAGGTTAATTGATTAGATTACCTATATCCCTTTCCCTGCATTCTGTATCTCATATATCACTTCTCATCCATTTGCCTCCTGAATCCATTTTCTTTTTTTTAGCTGAGCCATCCTGCCACCTGTTGGCAGCTCAGTGGCAGCTCAGCTCAAGCCAGGAATCGAACCAGCGACACTGTTGCTCAGAGCTCACACTCTTGAGTGAGCTCTTAACCAACTGAGCCACTTGGCTGGCCCATGAATTCATTTTCTTAATTCATGAGAGAATACACTTATTTTGTTGCATCACATTGTCCAATAGAGAACCAGCTGATTTTTGAGTCAGATATGGGCTTTAATTCCAGCCCTGCTGTTTCCTGGCTGTATAATCTTGGGCAAAGTTTGTCTCTAAGTTTCCTTATTGATAAAGTGGACAGTGATGTTATCAACCATTCAAGGTTGTTGTGAGGATTAAATAGGTTTGTAATGCACCCAACTCAGGTCCTGGCACACAATCGAGCCTAGATACGTTAAGTGTTTCTTCTTCTAACAATTTAAGTTTGTTTTATAATGCATGTGGTCACAATAATACTTCATAATGTTCTTTGGCAAATAATTTGTCTGGATTCATCTCTTCTAGACCAGGAGAAAGGGCTTATAATTAATTGTCCTGTTATGGGAGAAATGTTTGAAGTAATATTAATCTATACTTTTAAAAGTCTATATTTATAAAACTGAAATATTTGTTTTCCTTTAAAATGTATCAATCTTTAAACATTTTCCATCCCATCAGTATTGCATGAGTACATTTGTATTGTAAAAATGCAAACATCCCAGATGAAGTCAGTCTCCCCTGACCTTTCTCCTGCAGTCACTGTCACTTCTTCGGAGAAGCAGTGTTGTCAGTTTAATAATGTTTTATCCTTTGACACATTTCTTTTCACTTACACACACATAATGGTTTACATCATTTCCCAAAGTGAATTATTTTCCAATGATTAGAGATTTAATTTAAGCTACTTCAGGAAACTTACAAACTTGCCAAAAATATCCTCCAGGAAAGGTTTTATTTTATATGTGTTTTAAATAAAACACTGTAACGCAATTTTTTTTTTCTTTTTGACGAGGTGGTCAAGTGGTTAAGGCAATGGGTTGCTTTTTTTTTTTTAACTCAGCTGTTAGTCTTAGACCATTCCATGACAGTGCATGTAAATATGTCTTCTTTAACTGCTGCATA
Source organism: Hipposideros armiger (assembly GCF_001890085.2). NCBI lineage: Eukaryota > Metazoa > Chordata > Mammalia > Chiroptera > Hipposideridae > Hipposideros > Hipposideros armiger. The sequence continues at coordinate 1,653,793 of NW_017731685.1, read as the reverse complement.
GATAGTCATGTAGCACATAGCACAGAACACGCTCATTTTAAAAGACATTTATTGAGAGCTTGCGATTTGCCGAGGTATTTGTGCTGGGGCTGAAACTGCACATGACAGATATAGGCCAGGTTCTCATATTCCTTAGATTCTGGTGGAGGGAGGGACCTAAGAGAAAATATGAGGTAGACCCAAGAAGGCTGATAAAAACGAAGACTGACTTTGGATTGAATGGCCATGGAAAGGCTCTCTGAGGAGAGGGGCTTTCAAGTTGAAAATAGAATTGAAAGGAGTTGTTCATGCAAAGTAGGGAAGAAGGATCTAAATAGAGGGGGCAAGTTTACAGAGGCCCTTGAGGTGGGAACCAGCATCGCATGTTAGAAGACCGGGAGGAAGGCACGAGTGGCAGAAGGTTAGAAAGCCAGGGTATGAGGAGGAATTGGAGTCACGGGCTGGGGCCAGACTTGTTGCTCTTTATAGGATGGAGTGACACATTTGGATTGTTCTGAATGCCCTGGGAAGTGAAGGGTATTAAGCTGGAGAAGTGATGTGGTTGTGATTGATATGGCAGATGAACTAGTTGTTCTCCGTTTTTGAAATTGCAAAATGCTGCAGTGAACATCATTGTGCCTGCCTCTTTGTTCTCGTGAGAAAGTTTCTCTAGAATAGATACGGAATGGTGGAATCACTAGCTTCCAGGACATGCACACTTAAAATTTTTAATAGATACTGATAAATTGCTCTTCCAAGTGACTGTACCTTTTTGCCTTAATACAGTAGTGTATGAAAATACCCACTTTTCCAAACCTAGGTAACACACTTTAACATTTGCCAATCTGGATGGAATGACAGCTCCCTTTTAATTTAGATTTTGTACTGTATTTTTATGTTTATATATTCTTTTAAAGGTGCCTTGTCCTGTTCATTCTTGTTTTCCCTGAAATAAAGTATTTTTCAATTATCAGAGCCATAGTTTAACCTGTACCTTTGGAGGATGTGGAATTTGCCATAGATATCCTCAAGAAAAGACTTTACATTGATAAAGCAAATCACTAAAATAAATGTGGGCCATTATTCTGCTTACTGTAGAAGATTTGCAAGGTATTGATGATGATGATGATGATGATGATGATGATGATGATGATGATGGTAAAGTTTAGGCATAATTCATCTAAAACTATAGCTTACTGAGTCATATAGGATAAATGACAAAATCTGAGTCCGTGCCTCCTTATTCACGAAATGAGGTAACGATGCAGATCTCTGGATTGTTCCAGGGATTAAATTTAAAGTACCCTGGATACAGGGTCTTAGTAAATGTGAATTCCCCTTTTCCAGCAAGAGCTGATTTAAAAACTCAAGCTTCTGCATACCTTCTTTCCTAGGCTTTTCCAGGCTTGTAGCGAAAGGAGCAAGAACACTGGTAGTGAGTTTAAGATAGCTGTAGGTTGGGTCAGCCCAGGGTATGTATGAGGGAAGGCCAGGTGATTGAAAGGGCCTATAATTCCTAGGTCCTCAAGTCTGAAGGGAATTATGGACAAAGCTAAAATGCTTTAAATATTTATGGGCTTGTTTTTTTGCTATACAAATTGAATTGTTTCCTTTGGATTACTAGAGGAGGTTTGGAAACTAATTTTAGATTGCTTTGAAATGACTTGCCCAATTCTAGAAATGCCATACACTGTGGGATTGATAGTGGAAGAAATGAATTCTGCCTTTGAATATCTAGCAGCTCACCCTACTTTGATGAGAAAGATACATTAAATTTTTCTTCATAGTCTTAATATCGGAATCAACTTTACCTTTTAACTGTTGACCAAATTGCCTTTAACTTCAGAGTGAAATGGAAAAAAATCAGACATCATACATTCATCCTCCTGTAAGGTTTGTTTTTCAAATTAGGATGGCATCTTGTGATCCCATTCAGAAAAAACTATTCAGTGTTAGAAAAGATATTACTGAGTGCCCACTATGCATTAGGCCCCATGTTAAATGTTGTAGGAGCTACAAAGTAAGGCTTTTGATTCTTAAGGCATTTGATTCTTTTGATGAGATGGGACAGTAAGAGTTCCTTTTTTTTTTTTAAGAGAGAGCCATGACATAATAGAGTCTTTCCAAAGCACTTAACTTAGTTTTCATTGCTACAGCTTTGTTTATACATTGATCTATTGTATAACAACTTTTATTTAGATATAATTCATATGCTATAAAATCTACCTCTTTTCAGTGAACAGTTCACGGCGTTAGTATATCTGCAGGTAGTTGGGGAACCCCTACCATTATCTAATTCCAGGACATTTTCATCACTTCTAAAAATAACCCTGTATCCATTAGCAGTTATTCCCCATTTCCCCCTCCCCAGCCCCCAGCAACCACTTATCTACTTTCTGTCTCTATAGATTTGCCTATTTGTACTCCTTCCACTTACCATTGTGTTTTCAAGGTTCATCCATGTTGTTGCATGTATCAGCACTTTGTTTCTTTTTATTGATAAATAATATTTATATGCCACATTTTGTTATTCACTCATCAATTGATGGACACTTGAGTTTCTACTTTTTGGCTATTATGTCCTTTTCCCCATATGTTTATTTTTTTAATTAATGTATTTTTTAGAACAGTTTTAGATTTACAGAAAAATTGAGACAGTGTAAGTTCCCATATGTCTACGCCCCCCCCCCACACACACACACACTGTTACCATGTAATACTATGGCACATTTGTTATAATTAGTGAACCAATATTTATACATTATTATTATTAACTAAAGGCCATAGTGTATTCAGATATCCTTAGTTTTCCCCTAATGTCCTTTTTCTTTTCCAGGATCTCATCCAGGATTCCACATTGCATTTAGTAACCATGTCTCCTTAGACTTCTTTTGGCTGTGACAGTTTCTTAGGCTCTGCTTGTTTTGGTGACTGATAGTTTTGAGGAGTGCTGGTCAGGTATATATGATGCTTCTCTACTAGAATTTGCCTGTTTTTCTCATGATTAGATTGGGGTTTGGGGGAGAAAGATCACAGAGTGCCATTTTCATCACATCATATCAAGGGGATATACCATCAACATGATTTATATCTGTTGTTGACATGGATCACCTGATCATCTGGCTGAAGTAGTGTTTGTCAGGTTTCCCCATGTACAATTAAATCACTCCCCCCTTTCCATATTGTGCTTCCTGGAATATGTGCTACATACAATAAAGGAGTGGGGAGTTATGCTCTACCTTGTCAAGGGTAGAGTATCTACATAATTTATTTGGAATTCTTCTGCAAGGGAGATTTGCCTCTTTCTCCCCATTTATTAATTCACTCAATAATTTATTTATTTTAATAATTTATTTTATTAGTATGGACACCTGGATAACTATTTTGTACTTTGGGTTATAATCCAATATTACTTGATTTTGGTGCTCACATTGTCCCAGCCTTGGCCATTGGGAGCTCTTTCTGTTGTCTTCTTTGTGCCCTTTGGTATACCACCATCAGTGTGTGAGTGTGTGTGTGTGTGTGTGTGTGTGTGTGTGTTTCTGAGTGTGTCCCTACTTTTTTCCTTTCATTTTTAAATAACACAAATCCCCAAAGAAGTTGATTCTAGGAAAACTAATAATACCCCCTTTCCCAGGTAATTGGATTCCTATGCTGATGGGGGAACTGTGCCTTACCTGCAGGGGGTTAAGGGGGAGGCATCTGGTACTCTAAGCTTGAATACGACACCTGTTCTGCCCTCCAGAGCTTAATTTAGTGGGTCACACAAGTGGTAATTGGTAAATTTGGGATTCAAATGCAAGTCATTAGGCTCAAAACCGCCTGTTATTTGTCCTACTTCAAGCTACAAATAACTGGGAAGCCTCAGAGGGTAAACATCTCCGGAATAGAGGATGAAACTTTAAAAAGACTTGCAAGAAAGCATTTTTTCAAAGTTTCATCCTGAAGACAGCTATTTTAAGCTACTTTTTATCCCAAAGGCACTAAACTCGTTTTTAATTATATTTTGACCTTTTAGCTGGCTTCTGAATTTTCACTGAAAATTCATTATCATTTTACAAACACTAATGGTATATTTATTATGTGACAATCGATGGCCTAATACACTATTCTCTTATGCTGTGTTTCTCTTAGAGGACACCTCAAATTCTTTTCACAAGTAGGGAGGTTTAAAATTATGAATATATACTATGACAGCATTGTGCCATAAAATTCCTATTTATATAACACACATTAAGTTATATTCCACCACACTGCTACGTTTCGTCTCTGAGATGGTTTAAACGAAGCCAATGTAAAAATCTTGTTACCTCCAAAGACATCAAGTGAGTTAATCCGAGCTTCTCTGTCATATCACTCCTCTCCCGTGTGAGTGATGAATGACAACCCAGTGGCTTAAAGACACTGAAACTACAGCTTCTCCTTGCCTCACTGAAGTTTCGAGTTTTATTTCTTATAATAAAAGTGCTAAATGTTGGTTTTTCTGAAAGAAGGGAGTGGGGAGATATAGAGATAGATAGCCCTCATAGACTGGGTGCATCCCTTGGAGTTGTGGGGCAATTTTGTGAAAACAGAATTTTTCAAACTAGGTCTATACTGATTAGTATAAGGCAAAATCAATTTAGTTGGTCGTGGCCATTTAATAAAAGAAAAATATCTGATCACTCTAGTGTTAAGTATATTGCTTTATAAAACCCATTTTAGTTATGCAACTCTGTATATGGAAGATTGTGTTATAAAATGTATTTCATACTGTGGTTAAATGTTCAAAGGAGTTGGAGAATCACTGCTGAAAGCAGACTCCACTCTGAACACTCACAACTTAATGTCAGGACATTTCAGCCTTTTCAGAAAACTTGAGTCAGGGGACACTTTTGGGGAGCTGGGGTGGGGGTAGTAGGGACAACGCAATGGCCCTTCACACCCCCCTGAGCTCGGGGATATAGTTAGAACATTAAAAATATTTGAGTTCATCATTCTGGATGAGGACAGAATTCACCAATGAAAATGTATGATTAACCAGCTATGAAACACGAAAACATACTTTTACTGTTACACATTCTTTTACAAACACCGTGTACATGTCAGTGCCCCCTCCCCCATTTCTAGCCTCCAGGAGAGGCCTGAATATCGAGGTGGCCATAGATTGTTGGGTATCATATTTTCCACCCCATTTTTATTTGCGCGGGTTTAGAAGCTTGTTAACAGAGCGTATGCGACTCTGAGCGCGATTGGATGGCTAACCTGAGGAGTGGAGCATCTTCTTTGGTGGCGGGTGGGTGTGAGGAGGAGGCGGCTGAAGGCTCTTACTGTGTCTGGTAACGCACAGCGGACCCTCATCATTGGACTGCGAGAAAGCGGGAGCGCTGCGAGGTAGGACAAGAGAAGATATAAAGGGGTGGGGGGAGTCCACAACACAGGGACTCGAAGAGGCTTCATAAAAGGCAAAGCTCATCTTTGCTGGACGGTGTTGTAAAGCAAGAGAAACCAGACGTCAAGAAGAACACCTAAAATCTGGGTCACCACGAGCGTTCCCTCTTTTTGGAACACCCTGAACCCAGGCTTCCAGCCCAGCCCACCGCGCGTCAGGTGAGCGGCCGCCACCTCCTCTGCCGCTGCAGGACCTGCGCCTCCATGAACTTGCCAAGAGCTGAGCTCCTTCGCTCCACACCGCCGCGCAGCCTCCGGGGCTCGGACGGGGAAGACGGTGAGATCGACATCCTCGGAGAGGAGGAAGATGAAGATTACGAGGAGGAAGAGGAAGACGACGCCGGGGAGAGCCAGCAGTTCCTGGAGCAGCAGGGGGCGCGGCGGGGAGCTAGCGCACTTCCGGGCGAGTTCACGGTGAGCGGCGACCGCCCGAGCAACGCCCCCGAGTTTGGCACCAAGTTCAGGGCCCCGACGGAGTCTGCGGAGGCCTCCGGGGACGCCCCGCAGCCGGCGAAGCCCCCGTACTCGTACATCGCGCTCATCACCATGGCCATCCTGCAGAGTCCGCACAAGCGCCTGACTCTCAGCGGCATCTGCGCCTTCATCAGCGGCCGCTTCCCCTACTACCGCCGCAAGTTCCCCGCCTGGCAGAACAGCATCCGCCACAACCTCTCGCTCAACGACTGCTTCGTCAAGATCCCCCGCGAGCCGGGCCACCCGGGCAAGGGCAACTACTGGAGCCTGGACCCGGCCTCCCAGGACATGTTCGACAACGGCAGCTTCCTCCGGCGCAGGAAGCGCTTCAAGCGCCACCACCCGCCCCCCGGAGCCCACCTGCACCACCCCTTCCCCCTGCTCGCGGCGCCCGCCGCCCTGCACGGCCCCTACCCGGGCCTGCTGCTCGGGTCGCCAGCCCCGTTGCAGCCTGTCCCGGGGGCCTACCCCACCGCCGCCCCCGGGAGCCGCCAGTGCGCGCTGCTGCACCCTCACCCTCTACGCTACCTGCTACTGTCCGCCCCGGCCTATGCTGAGGCACCGAGTAAAGCGCAGGGCGCGGACCTGGGGACCTCCGGCGCCATTCCGGTGTTTCAGTCCTCAGTGGGCTCCCAGCCGCGGGAGGAGGGCAAGGGGCCCGCGTCGCAGCCGGGAGGCGGATGCACTTCCTTCAGCATCGAGAGTATCATGCAAGGGGTTAGAGGAGGGGGTACAGGGGACGCGCAGAGTCAGCCCACGACCCCGTGGGGCTACTGCCACTTGCTGCAACGCCCGTCTTGCCTGTTGCGTCCCCAGGCCGCTGTCCCCTTGCTACACGTGTCCGCTGCCACCGCCACAAATGCTGCCAGGACGATGTTGCAGCAGCAGCAGCAGCAGCAGCAGCAGCAGCAGCAGCAGCAGCAGCAGCAGCAGCAGCAGCAGGACTGTGCCAGCAAAGGCTCACTGCTAGGCAGGCACCTGTCGGCCCCCGCGGCGCTGCAGGGGTGTCAGCCCGGAGCAGAGGGCTCTAGGCTGAAGTCGGGCAGAGAGGGGACCTCGCCGGCCTTTTGAGTAGCACCCACATCCTGCCCTGGCACCAACTCCGCGGATCGGACCTGGAGCCAAACTGGAGAGCGAGCGAGCCGGATCCCGCCCTCCCCGACCCCTGACCTCGCGCACTTTGCCTTGCACGGTCCGGACTAGGCATGTGCCTGGGCATGCCGCAGCAGAGCAACAACCAATTTCGGCTTGCTGCGAAATATTTACAAAGGAAAAGTTAGACACTGTTCCCTTAAGACAACCTGAAAATAAACTTCATATGATGTCAAGTCTCACCTTTTCTTTTCCAGTCTCCAGTGTGGCTTCCAGGGCTTGCCCGATTTGCTCATTTCCAGAGGAACTATGAACGTGAGTGGGGCATTTTGTTCTGGTAGTAAAAAGAAAAAAAGAAGATACGATGTCCAACGCATAACACGTTTCCCCTTCTTTGCTCCCTAGAAACTGCAAGTATTATTCCCGAGTCCAGTGCAAAATGCTCATGCCCTTTATGTCTTCCTAAAATCCATGTGTAATATAAGAATTTTAATTTCACAGCATTTATTTCTGATTTGTGTCTGATGTGCCAGTTTCCATGGAGAGGTGTTGAAATTAAATCTCTAGAGAATAAATAAAGTGCTAAACCACTACACGACATCGTTTATTTTATATTATGTCTCATTTATTCTAAATAGAACTTTTAAAACTTGGCTCTTTCCTCCCAATTAAACAGTATTTATTACAGATATCAAACAACCCATTTTCAAAATGGCTTTTAAAACTTCTGGATTTTTCAAGTTGAAAAAGTCCTGTCTTTTGAAATATGGAATTTAGCGTGTATGAAACGTATAAAATGAATTGAGGAAAAATAAATTCTCCATTTATTTTCTATCTTAGTAAAGATGTTGATTTTTCTCCTGAATAAGTTGGAAGACTATTTGAGATCAATTTGGAATGTAGTGGCCAACGTTTATTGGTGGGGGAAGGGGCAATTTAGAAAACCATTAGAACTTTCAAAACCAGGGCTCCAAGAAAAGGAAACTATCAAAGGGAGCATTCGTGTCCTGGCCATTTACAATTTAAAAAAACTCTGCAGGCAGGTATCTTCTAGGGGTTCCTATTCTCTTTCTTTAGAACAGAAAGAAAGTTTTTTTTTTGTTGTTTAAAGAAGAATTTCTAAAAGGATTTTACAACCCGAAAGGTTTCAGTTGTCTGAGTGGGAGGGAAACAGGAAAAGCAGATTTCTAGAGACTTTGCCGCTTTCCATGCCCTGAGCAGGCTCGTGTTTTAAAAGAATTGCTTTCCGAGCAGCTTTGGAAGAAGTGACTATGGGTGTGAGAAGGTCGCTCCCTGTCAGCTACTCCCCAGCTCCAGCTATGAATTCCTTATTACCGGACGGAGAGAAGACATAAGAGCAGATGTTTTTACAGCCATTTAATTGGTCCATTTTTACTCCAGCTTATCTCCCACCCCATAATTCAGAACTTCCTAGGCACGGCCTGCCTGCAATCCCCCCGCCACCCCCCCCCTCGTCCGGGCTTGCAGTAGTGCGGTTCCGGGAACGTTGTGGACGTTCCCAAGCCTAACCCTTGGTAGCCTCCAGGACGCAGAGCTTCCGTTTTCCCCTCCGCTATACACCTGCAGACCGTGTGGTATGCACCACCAGCACAGGCCCTATCCTCGGGCTGCAGCTGACCTCCAGAAGCCCCTCCTTCCCCTTCATCCACCTCTCCCTTTTGGGGCTTTGCTCATTCGTGAACTCAGTCTGTCTGACTCTCAGCACCTCAGCTTTAGGATCCTTTTAGCAATTTCTGCAGGTCTGTGCCAACCGAAGAGTTTGGAAACAAGCCGAGAATAAAGGCAGCCTAATTTCGTGTCAGCAACTCTCCCGTTCACATTCCAACCCCTCTTTGCCCTTCGTGCGGAAAACATCTCCAGGCCTACATTCGTTCATTGATCCGGCCAACGAACGTCACGTCGGAGCGCGAGGTACAGCCGGCCTCCGAACCCACAGCGGACCGTCGGGTCTCTCCAGGCGCGCGCTGCGCGCCGCAGGAGGCGGAGTTTTCTCCCCTCCCTTTGCCCCAGGCCAGATCCGCAAAGCCACCAACATGGGTGACGGCGGGTCAGAACCCGGCTCAAGCCGGCCCTCAAGCTCCCAATTTTTACCTAATGAAACTAGATCGAACAATGAATTTCCAAGAAAAACATCGATTCAGTGGAAGAGTAAATTAAATGTGGTTTTCCAACAGAAAGTGGCCCTTCGGGTCCAAGTGGCCCGAAGCGCTGCGACCGAGTGGAGCGGCTCGGCCTGAGGTGGGGCCCGCGCGAATCCACCGATAACTACCAGCACCTGCCAAGCCCTCAGTGCTGGCCGGGCTGGCGCGTCCCTGGTGTTTGGTGGCGCCGGGACGTGTAGAGGGTGCGTCGCGGTGGGCGCGGTGGCCAGGCCTGGCCGCGGGGCGCGAGGCCGACGCCCTGGCTCCCGGCCCGCGTCCCGGTGGTTCTGCGCAGGGGCGTCCGGGCGCCTTCCGAGTCCCGGGTTTCTGTTCACCCCGGTGCTGGCCTCGGGGCCGCGGCCTTGAACAACAACGAACAATAACGCGGGGTCCATTTTAAACCCCAGAGCGCATGCAGGGTAGGTACGTCGCTTCCGAGCTGAGCAACGGGATCCGGAGCCCAGTCGCCTTGGACCATCGGAATCGTCTTCTGGAGGCCGGGCTGACCGGAGGCGCCCAGAGCTGCCGGGGGAGCGGAGCGCGAGTGCCCGGGAGGCTCACCGAGGCTGGAGGGAAGTCGGAGGAGACTGTCTCTCTGGTTCTGCCCGCTAATAACACCACTAATAACAACAGCGGCCAACTGTTACCTCCTGCTCCCTGTGCCTGGCTCCGGATTCCCCCGTCTACTCTCCCAGCACCCAGTGTCCAAGACTATAGAATCCCCATTATGCAGATAAGAAATTTGCGACTTAGAGAAATTAAAGCGGCCTGAGGACCGTTAGGCAGAGGCGCTGGGCGCTGGCTGCTTTCTGAATCTCTAACCCCGTGGGCGCCCACGACTTTCTTCTCCGCCCTGCGCGTCCTTCGGGTCGCAGTGGCCGCGGCCTGAAGGGGGCCGGGGCCCTGGCAAGATCTGCGGAAGCGCATTTGCTCCCCAAGACACAGACGCTGAAGGATGCGCGCGCCGCCAGTTCCCCAACCTTTTTGCACACACCCCCCCCCCCCCCCGCGCTCAGCTCTGCGTTTCCCTAGAAAGTGCCTCTCAGCGCGGCGGGGTCACCAGGGGGACAGGGCCCGGCCCACGCGAAACTGGAGGACTCCACTTAACACAAGATCGTCAGAAGAGAACCCGGAGAGTGCCTTCTGCCTCTCCAGCCGCATTTTCGTTCTTTCCCCTCGCGGTCCCCAAGAACCCACGCACCCCTGGACGTGGACGTCCAGGAAGCCGGAGCCGCCGCGTCCTCCTTGCCGCCCGCCCTCAGCGGCGGGGCCCGCAGCGCACGGCCTCGCATTGCCCCAAAATTCCTCTCGGGAATCTTGACCCCGCGCTCCACGTCGCGCCGGGCGCCGGGCACTCCATCCTGACGACGTGAAAGAGTCGTAACGCGCCCCGCTTGCTGGGCGGCGTCGGCCTGCGGAGAGGCGAGGCAGCGGGGAAGGAGGCTGGGCCCCGCCAGGACCAGCCCTCAGGTCAGAAAGTGGGATGGGAGTGTGGCGGGGGCCGCTCCGGAGGAGGGGACAGGGTGTTTGGGGATCGGGAGGACTCGAGCCTGGGTGCGGGTCGGTGCCCGCACGCCCCGCGCAGGTGCGACCTGGCAGCGCAGGAACGTTCTGCGCGCTCAGATCTTACGCCCTTGGGGTGTCCACAACGCTTGGTACTTGCTTGTTCGTGGGAGCGTAGCTAACGGTTCAGGAGCCTGTCTCTTCTCCCGTCTGCCTAAAACGGACGCCCTGCTCCTTTCATTTTGGCTGGAATGCAATAACAGGCGGTAGAAAATCCAGGGAAACAGCAGAAACGACGAGAAAAAGAACAGAATAAGAACGGCGATAAGAACTAACAAGGATGAGCGCCAGATAAAGCAAATTTCGTCTTCTAAGGTTTTGCACCCGTGCTCCACCACGTTTAATTGGTAGTGTGGGGGGCTCACGGCTTCATCCCCCCCAGGATTTAGGAAGAATGTTCAGAAATGTGTTCCCACATTAACATCTGATTCCGGTCTAAATTGTAATCTTACTCTAATGTCATCTTCCTGTAATTTCTACAAAAATAGTTTAGTCTTAATGGCTGTGTTTTCACATCAGCACTGCGATTATTCTAATGTGTTTTAAGCATTCACTGAATCCAGATCAAAGAACTTAAATAGGTGATAACTAATACTATAAAAATTTGCCACCATTCCCCCGCCCCCCAAAAAAAAACCTCTAGAAAATTAGATACAGGAAAAAAAAGATTTGAGAATCCAGTCTGAAATTCAGTTCAACACCAGTTCCCTGTTGCTCAACTACCTTAACATAATCTAGGTGAATATGTTAAAAAGAAATGCTTATAAAAGAAATAATTGGATATAAAACTTCATTTTCTTATTTGTTCTTAGAATGCAGGAGTATGTTTATTGAAATCAGTAATAAAGAATATTTTGGGATAGTTATGATTTATTCATCTTGTGAAGTAGTTTCCATTCCCAAATCCAGGCAAAGAGAACAATGAGATTAAATTAAGTATAAGAGATCTCCTTTTTCTCAGATACTATAATTTTTTTATCTATAGCTATATCTAAATTTAAAGCCATGTTTATGATCAATAGTTCTTAAAATTAAGGTGACTATAATTGTGTTATCCAAGGTCTCTATCTGTTGTATAAGAGATTGTGGCATATTTCAAGCAATGTTTTCTTCCCCTTAAATTTGAAGTCTTTATTTTTTTTAACATAATGGAAACTTCCAAACAGATACAAAGGTAGAGAGATTAGTATAATTAACCTCTGTATACCGCTAGTCTAGGTCAATCTTTTTTCATCTTTATCCTCTGGCAGTCCTCTCCCCACTGGATTATTTTGAATTAAATCTCAGATATCTTATTAGTTCATCCACAAATATTTTTGGACATTTCTCTGAAAGATAAGAATTCCATTGATGTAACCACAATACTATTATCACGCCTAAATAATTCATTAATAACATCAGTTTATCCAGGCAAGATTTAAATACCCTCACTTGTCTCAAAACTGTTTTTATTTAGTTGGTTGGTTTGAATTAAAATGCAAGTAAGGTTCACATGTTATGTTTGGTTAATATGGCTAATACTGGGTACAGGAAGTATTTTTATGGTAAGATATTCCCAAGGTTAAGGTTATTTATTTAGACTTTTGAATATTAGCAAACAATAATGTTCATAGAGGGGCAGGGAGTAGTCAGGTTACCTTGCATCATCAATTGTTCAGAAAATAAATTTTTATTAGAGCAAGGGTGAGTCTGCGAAAACTTATGTGAAATTTTCCTATATGTAAATATAATGTTTTCTTACAACTTTTAAGACTAGATTGCTGTTTTCGATGTATTTAAAGAAATATAGAATTACCAATCAAATATTTCATTTAAAGATTTGAGTCTACTCTTATTTTGGCAAGAATGAAGCTCTTTATACCTTAAAAATTAATTTTTTTGCTTAAGTTCCAAAGACATTTTGTGTTTCAAAATTTTAGGTTTTCTATTGTTCTGTCTATTAAAATGAAAAAGCTAAAATGTAGTAACATTCAGTGAGGGTCAGGGGTAAGATAATAGCATAAATTTTGTGCTCACAAGAAGAAAAATCATTTTTGGATAACCTCAAATAAAAGGGACTCAGGATATGAAAGAAATTAGACTGGACAGAAAAAATTTCACTTGAATGTAAGAAATATAATTAAAATTTAATGTAGCCAATGTTTGGAGGCTCATTATTTTAATAAGTATGTGCACTAAGTAAAATTTCCATTTTTTTATTGTACTTGTAAATTGGGCTTTTATTTGTCTCATTCTGCAGTTATTTGCTGATGTTTCTGTGTCCCCCACTCTTTGGAGTTCCTGGAGTGAAGGTAGAAACCAAGTCTTATTTATCTTTATATTTCAAACAATTCCCAGCACATTGTCAAAAATACTTGTGAAATTGATTTGAATCTATTGTATGTGAACTTGATTTGAATCTATTGTATCAGTAATACTGATAAGTATGTAAAAGTGTGATACATAAAGTTTAAAGTTAAACTTATTCAAATTGCCAAAATTGTTTAAAAAGTATTATTGACCTAGACTAGAAATTTTCGTTAAGTCTGGATTTGTATATTGTAATACCTTAATTAATTGGTCACATTTCTTAACCATTTAATACCTGTTTGATAAGCAGATGATGTCGTATATAATGCTATTGTTTTTTTTGCTTGAATTTCCTGATTAATTGCATTCAGCACTTAATCCATATGATATCATATAGTGTATCTGTATATAATATACACAAATATATCTATTATATTTGACATTCAATAGCTTTGAAATTTTAATACTGGAATACATTTCCAGGGTTTACTAAAACTGCTTAAATACCTATCGTAAGAAAACAACTTTTGTTCGTTAAAATAAAACCCAGACTCATGTTTTCTCAGCGACTATCCTAGTTTCCAAAGATAGATGGCAGTGAGGAGTTGGGTTTCTGGATGAAATGTGTTTTGGTTTGTATTCCAGCTCTGCCTCATATTAGTCTGTGATGTTGGGCAAGCAACTTAACCTCTCAAAGCTTTAACTTCTCCATCTATACAGTGGTCATAATTATAGATTTCATTGTGGGGATTATCTGAAATACTGCATGTGATGTGCTTAGCACAGTGCATGGCACGGGCTGAATGCTCTATAAATATCAGCTATTATTTAGTAACGATAATAACTATGATGTGTCTCGAAGTGGAACCTTGCCTGACATCCTCTTGCTTGTATCCTGGTCAGTAGTCACATGGTGGGCATCCTTCATATCCTGCCACACATGGGTGGTGTACAGGGCATGCTGTTTCTTTCTTACCAGAAGGTCCCCAATGCAGGTCTCCTGTTATTTTAGTTCAGCCTTCTGGTGTGAGGGGCAAGCACGTGCACCATCATGTCCCAAGGACCAGCATAGTGAAGTACATGCCCTTTGGGTGTGCTTTTCCTGTTTACATGGAGAACTGCTCGTCTACCACTGAAGCCCGGCAGATAACATGAGGTAACCACAACATCTTCTGACACTAGAATTAGTACCTGTAGAATAACAGGAGCATCCTTCTCTTGAATGAACCACCTGCTTCATTTTTGCCCAGCTTAATTTTCACCTGATATGTAGATGTATTCTGTACTCATTCATCCAGAAAATAGTGAGTAAATTACTCTGTGTTAAGTGCTGTGCTAGGAGCAAAGGATCCAATGACAAACAAGGCAGGTGCAGCCCTCACAGCCGGGGCTCGGAGTCCAGCCAAGGACACAGACAGGGAATCAGGCAATGACAGGTGCAGTGCTGGGTAAGCCCATGGTGGGTGAGAGTGTGTAGGAGGGACGGAGCACATGCGCAGCTCTGTGGCAGAGGGCGCCCGCTCCTTCAGATCATTTTCATCAATGAGATTGGAGGTGGTGAGAGACAGATCTAGCCTCTAGTTTGTCGTCGTGGGTTCCGGTAGGCTCTGGGGGCTTCAGTTTGTCCTTGTCTTTGCCCACTTCACGTGTAACTTTTCTTTCTGACTGATGGTTCTGTCAACCTGCGGCAACTTCCACACAAAGGCATCAACCTGTTTTAGACTTCTTCACCAGCTCTCACAATTGCATAGTCTAATCCCTATAATAAGTCCCTTATTGCACATCACACATAGTGGGTTCTGCTTCTCTAATTGAATCCTAACAGATACATTCCGCATTGAGTTACTCCTTGAGGGATTGGACCATGTGATATCGCTTTTTCTCTGGCGTCTAGACCAGGGGTCAGCAAAATCTTATTTTAGGCATTGTGGGCCACATATAATCTGTCATTTCCGCCTTTCTTTTCCTTCTCCTTCTGATCTTCCTTGTTTTGTTCTTGGTTTTTATGTTCTTGTTCTCTTCCTCCTCTGTCTCTTTCTTTTCTCTTCTCTCTCTTCTCCCTCCTCCTCCTCTTCACAACCTTTTAAAAATGTAAACCCATTCTTAGCTCACAGGCCACAAAAATGCAGCCCATGGCAGGCCACAGCTTGCTGGTCTATTCTAAACCAATGGTTCTCAAAGAAGTGGCACCACACTCTAGGGAGTGACTTTTGCTTTTCGGGCATGATGACTGGGAGGCATTACTGACATTTATTGGGTGAGGTTTAGGGTTGATGAATATGTGGAAATATACCAGTAGCCCTACTCAAGAAGGAAAACAGTATACAGTGTTCGGTTTGAATCAGCAGTATAACACCACCTGCAGTGGTTGGCATTTGTAGATGTCACTTCATGGTGATTTGCATGTTTAAAATGTAAGCATCTAACTAATTCACTGTCTTCTAGGTTAGTCTTACTTGAGCATTTGAAAATTTTCAAATTTTATCTGCTGAAGTATTTTTTTCTGTCCCTTTTCCCCTTATGGGCTCCAAATACACATATATCATGCTGTTTAAAGTTGTCCCACAACTCACTGATGCTCTGTTAATTTTTTCTGTATTTTTTTCTGTTTCGTGTTTTGTAATTTCTATTGCTATGTTTTAAAATTTACTTATCTTTGCTCTGCAACATCTAACATGCAAATAATCCCATCCAGTGTATTTTTCATCTCTAGTTAAAATGCCCAGTCTTTTCTATAGCACCTGGAACATATGGAATATAGTTACATAACTGTTCAAATAACTTGTATACTAGTTGTATCAGTTGTGTCATTTCTGGATTAATTTGATTGATTCTTATTCTAATTATTTGTCACATTTTCTTGCCTTTTCACATCCCTGATAATTTTTTATTGGATGACAAACATTGTGAATTTTACTTTGTTGGGTATTTGATAGTTTTGTTTTCCTATAAATGTTCTTGAGTTTTGTTCTGTTACACCATAAGCTACTTGGAAAGGGTTTGGTCCTTGTAGACCTTGCATTATTGGGTAAGAACAGTATTTGGTCTAGAGCTGTTTTGCCTCATTACTAGGCAAAACCCATCTGAGTCCTCTATTCAATGCCTCATGAATTGAGTGTTCCATTCAGGCTGATGGTAACAGGCACTGTTCCTGGCTCCATGTGAGCACCTGGTGCTGCTCCCTTTACTGCTTGGGTGTGGTTCTTTCTCTGGTCTCAGGTAATTTTCTCATGCACATGCTCAGATCAGTATTCTGCCAGTACTTGAGAGGGGTGAGTACTCTGCAGCCTTGTGTGGCACTTTCCTCCCCAGTTCTCTTCTCTATTGTATTCTATTCTAGCCACCTTGGCCTTCACGGACTTTTTAGCTCTGTCTTCTCAACTCAGGGAGCCCGCTGGGCTCTGTCTGCACCCTCCCCGTCCCCCATCCCTGTGCTGTGGCTTGGAAACCAGGCAGTAAGCTGAGACAATTGGAGGGCTCACCTCCTTTGTTTCCCATCTCTGGAGGAATCACTGTCCTTTGTTCCAGTGTCTTGGAGACCACTGTTTCATGTATTTCATATAAAGGCTGGTCTCTTAGTTGTTTCAGGTGGGAGGGTAGTTTTGGTCTCCGTTGCTCCATTTTGGCCAGAAGTATACATCATTTACCCAAGCATTTATACATCAGAATACATATAATTTTATTTTAAGCTACTTTCACTTAAAATCTCCTTTACCTTCTATCTAGAATTTGGAAAATCTATTCTATTCAGTTTCTATCATATGAATTTGATTTAAGGACAGTACGTAGGGCATTCCAAAATAGTTGTTAAGCAAAGGGAGCATTGAGTCTGATAGAATCACAGTCTGATGCCTAGAGTGACTTTATAACTCATTATGCATGTGGAGACACTTTTGAGAATGAAAGGGTGTGCTGTTAATAATTGTAACAGGACCATGGCCTATATTGGGACATATTTGTACCCTACCTCACCTCTGTATCCTTTACAACTCATTACTTGATTCTACAGCCATTATTGAGCTTGCTTTGTGCCAGGTGCTGGCATTGACAAGATCAATGAGGCAAAGTCCTTGCCTGAAGGAGCTGACAGAACATTTGTTATAAGCCAGTGTGATCTGTGCTCCAGTATAGGAGAACACCAGGAGCTGATGAAGGCGCAAGGAAGAGCATGTGTAACTCCAGGGGAGGGGTGGTTAGGGCAGCTTCAGAGCAGTAAGTTCTGAAGTATGTTCATTGGGTACTTGGGACGAGAGGTGGGAGGGAAAAGGTATTCCAAAGAGTGTGTGTTGAGGCCACGAGCCAGGGAAACACAGAGTGTGATTCGAGAGTGAATCTGATTGGCTGGAGAGCCATGTATATGTGACGCTGGGAGGGAGGGAGGTAAGTACTTACAGCAATAGCAGTTAATATTTAGTGCTCACCGTATACTGGATGCAGTTCTTGGCACTGTACCTGTAGGAGCTCATTTAATCTTTACAGTAACCCATGAGGTAGGTACTATTATTATCCCCATTTTACAGATGAGGAATCTAATATGAGGCACAGAGAGGTTAAGCACCTTTTCCAAGGTCACACAGCAAGTATGTGGTGGATTCTGGAATTGAATCTAGAGTCCCTTCACTCTAAACTCCTGAGAGCCAGATGCTAAGAAGCCTTATTGTTTTAAGTCAGGGTGTGCTAAAGACATTTTCCTGCAGGCAACCAGGAGGCTCTGAGGCATTGGAAGCAGGGAAGTGACTTAGCTTAAGGTGATATAGAAAGCTCTCTGCAAAGAAGCATTTAAGTGGGATTTGGGAAAGATTTCTATTGGTCACAAGAGGTGGTGAGATTCTAAGAGCTAAAGCTACAGTAGCAGTAGGGGTGGAAAGGAGGGGGTAGGTTCCCCAAATCCTGACAGGGAGAGTCCTTTGGCCTTGGTGACCGCAGTGAAGGGTGCAGGAGGAGTCAAGGATGATGCCAAGTGGCTGACTTGTGGCCCTGCGTGGACTTGCACGTTATAGGAGGAGGAGCAGGCTCTTTTGAGAAGGGGGGTTCTAGATGATGACTCCCATCTTAGTGATGTAGTATTTAAGGTGCTCATACCAGCACCAGGTGGACATGTCTAGGAGGCAGTAAGAAATTCAAAACTAGAGCTCAGAGGAGAAGTTTGGGATGGGGGCTCAGGGAGTCGTCAGCGTGCAGGTGGTAGGAAAGCTGGTGTTTGGATGAGATCTTGGAGAGGAGCATGAATAGAGTGAGAAGGGAGGTGGGGCCTAAGCCAGAACTATGCAACAGGTAACTAGGAGGAGTAGGAGGCAGTGAAGGGGGCTGAGAAGGATATTGGAGGAGAACCAAGGACCAGTGATGTTACAGAGAAGAGCAACAACCGGAGTAAAGGAGTAGCGTGAGCCCAGAAAAGTCCAGTAAAATAAAGGCTGAATTTGGCTCTAGCAGGTCACATATGGGAGAATCTTGGAGCCAGAGGGAAAATGGTGCTGACTTGTGGGGTGTATTGGTTTCCTAGGGCTTCCATAATGAAGTACGAAATGTATCGTCTCCTTGTTCTGGAGGCTGGATGTCCAAAATCAAGGTGTCAGAAGAGCCATGCTCTCTCTGAAGGCTCTAGGGAAGGACCTGTTCCAGGCCTTTCTCTTAGCTTCTTGGCATTCCTTGGCTTATAGACACATCACCCCAGTCTGTGCCTCCATTGTCACTTTGCGGTTTCCCTGTGTGCTATCTGTGTTTCTTCTCTTCTTATGAAGACGCCATATTTGGACGCTTCTCTTAACTAACTACATCTACAACACTCTATTTCCAAATAAGATCACATTCCGAGGTTCCCGGGAAGGACATGCATTTTGGGGGAACACTGATCAACCCAGTACAGGGGTAAATAAGTAGCAAGGAAGATTGTAGACTTTGCTTTACGTAGCTGGAGAGGGAGATAAGGATAAAGGGAGGATTCTTTTTTTCCAAGATGGGAGAGGCTTAAACCTGTTACTCTGTTGAATAAATGAAGGAGCCCTAGAGATGAGGAAGTTAAAGATTCTGACTGAGAGCAAGTAATTGATGGTGCAAGCTCCTAAGGGACCGGGGTGGAGCACAGGTGGGTGGATCAACAGTGGGCAGAAGTGGGGGTGGGGGTGGGGAACAGGTGTGTGCAGATGCAGACGTGTTTGAGGGTGGACGGGGCAACAAGCAGAGCGGGATGAAGCGTGACAGCTCAGCTCCGCGCGTGCTGGAGGTGTTCAGTAAGCGAATCAGGAGCAGATGTCGAAGTGAGCAGCTGAAATGACAGCTTGTGAAACTAGCCCTACGTGGTGGGTAGAGGATTAGTTAAGGGTCCTGACCATGGGAACCGAGAGGAGGAGGGTAATCTGTTCATGCTGTTACAGAGCTGTGGGGGAACAGTTTCAGTGTCAACTTGGAGAATGTCCGTGAGGGCCAGAGAGAGGAGCCCTGCAGTCGAGGGCACCAGCCCCTGACTTGGAGAGGAAGTCTGCACCCAGCATTATGGCTGTCCTCCATGTAATGGTCCTAGACTGGCCATCTGGAGGAGTCATTATGGAAAAGGACTGAGGGGTAAGAATGTAGCTCCAGTGTTGAGATATAAAGAGGATTCCTGGAGATAACTCAGGCAGGGTGGTGGCGGTAGAGGTGGACACGAGAAGCTCTCTGTTGCTTCAGTGTCAGCGTGAAATTCAGTTCATGGAGAACAGAGCCAATTACCATTTAAATCCCTTAATTTATTCCTTAGGCTTGAGAAATACATCTCAAGATGAACTCAAGAAGGGAAAACCATGAACACTTGTCAAATGACAGTCACAAACCTGTTGGGTAGCCTCTCTAGTCTCCCTTTTCCTTCCACGTGGCTTGGCCCCTTAACCTTGGGTCTGTGTAAGGAACCAGGCGGTTTCAGGAATAATTATTCCAAATGAGATCCCTAGTGTACTCTGTTTATCAAACGGAGGGAAAAGCTTTATACAGTTTAAGATGTTTCATAGACCTTATTTCTGTCATATCAGTTTTGGGTCTACAGGGAGGAGCCTCTTCTAGATCAAATTGTTTAAACTCAGAGTAGATAAAAGCCATTTTAGAAGAGCTGAAATTCTAATCTTTAATGATAAAAAACAGGGCAGAGCCTAGCCCTATGTTTATATATATATATATACATTTCAATGAGTTGTCACTATAGCTTGAATGGTGGTTCTCAACCAAGGGCAATTTGTCCCCCAGTGGACATTTGGCAATGTCTGGAGACAGTTTTTTCCCCTCCATTTAAAAAAATTGTGGCAAAATACACAGAACATAAAATTTACCATTTTGGCCATTGTTAAGTGCACTGTTCAGTGGCACTAAATACATTTACACTGTTGTGCTTCTGTCACCGCCATCCATCTCCAGAACTCTTTTATTTATTTATTTATTTATTTAATATTTTATTGGGGAGTTGTGGGAGGGGAACAGACAAGTTGCTGTCCTTTTTGTTCTTCAGTCTAGTTGTGGAG
>NW_017731685.1:1631204-1632182 GCF_001890085.2 Hipposideros armiger | reverse complement strand
TTAGCTTACCTGCTTCATCAACCACAGACCCACCTCTTCTTTTGGCTTGGAGTTGTCTCCTTCCTTGGCCTTAGCATACGCAGGTAACCTCAGATAACCTCAGACAACCGTGCTCAGTGTATCCTGATGCTTCATCTTCATGACTTTGGCCTAAAGGCTTTGGCATTAGGCTGTTAATTGCTTTTTTTTTTAATAGACTTTTATGGTCACAGTAGAATTGAGCAGGAGGTACAGAGATTTCCCACAGGTCCCCCCCGCACCCCCCACCACCTCTACTCATGCACAGCCTCCCCCATTCTCAATCCCCCGCCAGAGAGCACATTTGTTACAGTTGATAGTGACACATCATCACCCAAAAATCCATAGTTTACCTTAGGGTTCACGCTTGGTGGTGTACATTCTATGTTTGGATGAATGTATAATGACATATATCCGTCATTATGGTATCGTGGTTTCACTGCCCTGAAAGTCCTCTGTGCTCTGCCTGTTCATTGGCCTCCCCTGCAGCCTCTGGTCGCCACTCATCTTTTTTCTGTCCCCATAGTTTTGCCTTTTCCAGGATGTCATATAGTTAGAATCATACAGTATGTAGCCTTTTCATATTGGCTTCTTTCGCTTAGTAATATGCTTTTTAAAGTTCCTCCATGTCTTTTCATGGCTTCATAGCTCATTTTGTTTTAGTGCTGAGTCATGTTCCATTATCGGGGTGCACCATAGTTTATTTATCCATCCACCTACTAAAGGACATCTTGTTGCTTCCAGGTTATTAGCGAAAAGTGATTTAGCAGCAACCCTGCTGAGACCAGTGATGTGGAAGCAGTTTCAAATATTTAAATTAGTAAATCATACTCAATCTAAGAGGTCATTTTTTAAAAATGCCTGGTGTTTCTTCATCCTGGCTGCACACTGGAGTCACTGGAGAGCTCTTAAAAATACTCCAATGCTGGGCCCCATTTCAAGCAATCTAAATTAATTACC
>NW_017731685.1:1623179-1627937 GCF_001890085.2 Hipposideros armiger | reverse complement strand
GCATTGGGCTGATTGGTTGTAAGGACTGGCTGTTACTATAGTGGAGGGAATGTGGTGCAGGGACTGACCCTACAGAGCAGGATTCACTTCAGCAGGACTCTGGTGCCTGCCCAGTCTGCCCTTTAGGTTTGCCATCCTTGGAGGCAGCTGCATGATGCTCTGGCTCTCTCTCGAGCTGGCCACTGGGTGTGCCAGCCTTGGGGCCCATTGGGAAGGGCCTGGCCACAGGCCAAATTTACCTGCAGCTCGTGCCCTGTGAGGGGCCACTTGGTATGAGGCACAAAGCAATCCACAGATGGCTGCCATGCTGTGCTTGGAGGTGCCTTGAGAGGCCAAGCCACAAACCACAGTTGCCTCTCAGTAATGCCGGGCTTGGGGTTGCTCAGCTACAGGCATGGGATATGCCATAGCCAGATGCTGCTTGCTAGGGTTTTGTGAACCTTTGAAAGATTTTACAAAAGTCTGCAGCATGAGCCAAGGTAGGTTGTTTGTATGGAAAAGCCACTGGAGGCAGCTTGGGTGTTTTTGAAAAGTGGGTGGGGCGAGGTCTCAGGGAATCACCAGGACGGGGTGAACAAACGGTGTTAGCCAGGTTGATGGAGACTCAAATATGGTGGCTGCCTGCATCTGCATGCCAGGGTTGCAGAGGGCTTAACAAAGAAACAATGGATTCTGCCAGCTCCTCCATCTGGGAGAAAGCTGCTCCTCCAGCCCTTGCCCTGGAGCCAGACAACTTAGTTCCTTCCTGTATGTCCCTGTCACCTTTTGAGCTGCTGACCCAGCACTGGAGCTCAGAGCAGGTGAGTCCATCAGTGAGTAAGTCTACGTGTGGGCCCTTTAAGAGGATCACCTGGGTCTGCTGCCACCCTCGTCTTATTCAGCCACCATCTCTACTGGCTTTTCATGCCAGAAGTTATGGGGATTTCTCTCCCTGGCACTGGAACCCTGGGCCACGGAGCCTGTTGTGGGGCTGGGACCCCTCACTCCTCTGGAGGGGACCTCTGCAGCTGAGATGTCTCTCCCTATTTTTAATGGTCACACGTGGGACCAGCCCATTTTGCATCTTTGCCCCTTCTACCAGTCTCAATGTGGCTTCTCCTGTATGTCCTTAGTTGTAGGACTTTGGTTCAGCTAGATTTCAGGTGATTCTCAACAATGGTTGTTCTGTAGTTTAGTTGTAATTCTAATGTGCTCGTGAGAGGAAGTAAGCGCAGAGTTAACCTACTCCACTATCTTGACCAGAATCCTAGGTCTTTCATCTCTGAAATATGGATAAAAAGAAAAAAATGCGTGTCTTAGGATTATGAGGATTAAATGGAAAAACACAGAAATAATGTTTAGTATAGTGTCTGGCACATTATAAGCATGTAAAACCCAGTAATTATTTTTAATGTTTTATTACTACAAATTTGTGAGGGGCTCATCCCAGAATCTTGAGGCTTAGGAAAGTATTACATACTTTTCAAATCTTGGTAACTTGTATTTATCTTTATGGGGTACAGTTGATAAAGAAATATAGTTTCACATATTTTGAAAGATTAGACTGGAAACAGGCCCAAAGAAACATTCTTTTTATTGCTCATGTACATGTGGAAATTGTACATTTTATACATTGTTAAGTGTTATTATATGAGCCTATTCCCTCCTCATGGGTGTTGATGGGAGTTCATTTCTCAGGAAAGAGTTTGGTTTTGGATTTATTACTTACATCTGTAAAAGGAGTAAGAAAGAGTAAGAACAGGACATACTCTGATAAGCAGTTTGACAAGTTTTTCGTTTTGATCTGAAACCTGTAATCTAAGATTGAGGTAACTTTTCTTATTAAAAAAATATACTTTTGCCTAGGCTGGAATGATCTTGTTTCAGCAAGGATAAATTGTAGATGATAGAGAGGTTTTTCCTTTTGGAAGAGTCTATGTCTGTGCTTTTTGGTGTGAACTTCATGAAAAAGAGCAAGAAAAAAAAATAAAAACAAAGATGAGGGACTGCTGGGAAATCAAGGGACAAAATCGGCCTTTCTTTCTTTCTTTCTTTCTTTCTTTCTTTCTTTCTTTCTTTCTTTCTTTCTTTCTTCTCTCTCTCTCTCTCTCTCTCTCTCTCTCTCTCTCTGACACCTGTGATACCAGCTAGCAAGCACAGCCACATTGAACGGAAAGGAATTAGTTCCAGTCCTAAAAGAGGGATAAATGCACCTGGTGTCAGATTAACTCCAGCAACCAGTTTTGCTTAGTATGAAATACTCGGACTTTTCAAAAGCATGTTGATTTCAGCGTGAGAAACAGATGTATAAAGATGACTTCTCAATAAGCAGAATGTGGTGGGTGCATCTTAAGTGGACAGAAAGCAACATGGGTGTCTTTAAAACATGATGTTGAGTGGGACAATAAGAAAAGGATTTATAATATGATGCCATTGTGTAATTTAAAACCACACATACACACAAAACAGCCATGTCTATTCCTATAGAAATAGGACATATGTATAACCTACTAGAGAGGTTGCCTAGGAGGCAGGAGGGATGAGTGTGGGGATCCCAGATAAGAGGGAAAAAATAAAATCAAGCGAGAGAGTGGCTTTGCACACACTGATGACGATGTGCTATAAGTTGAGTATGATTTTAAAAACAGAGAGAAATCTTTTAGTTGTTAGTCTTTTCTTTGTTGCCATATAATCAATCTGATGCAAAGGCAAAGAAGTTTCCGCCAGACATGCTGTCCTAGTGGTAACGTGGGTTTCAGGGGATTCCTCAGAGCAGTTTGCGGTGGCTTCCTGAAGGGAAAACAGAGGAACTGTGATTTCAGCCAAATGTCAGAATCGGGACGCCGCCTGCACCAGGGGGCGCCTGTCACACAGTGATGGATAGAACCTTCCCTCCTGGGCTGGAACCCGGACCTGAGCCTGACTGGCTCAGGGCTTTTCCAGGGCTGTATCCCAGAATAGTTTTACTACTTATTCTTAGATCTTATTCTGGTGGAAAAGTTATTTTATGAGGATGAAAACAAGCAATCTGGGAACTATCTAATGACATCTTTACACTGAGAAATATTGGGTTGTCGGAAAAGTCATGACGTATTTTTGCAACGAAAACAGAAAAAATATGGCATGACTTTTCCGACAATCCAATATTACTATATGAGAGCACAGATGAAATACTTTATTTTTTTTTAATGGATTCAAGGTGACAGGGTAGGAAGAACCTGAATTTACCTCCTCCCATGGACTTAAAAAATCTACAACTATATATGGGATAATTCCCTCTGAAAGGGACCTGAAAACTAGATGATCAGAACCTCGAAAAGAAAGGACGAAAGGATAACATGGAGATGGGAAGGAGAGGTAGAGACGCCATCTTGCCAGGGGGAAAAAAAAACACAGCCCAGCTGCCTCCATCCACAAACTGGAGGGATCTCAAAAGTGTGGAGGCATTGCCTGAGGAGAGGGATTCAAATAACGTATCAGGCACCCTAACCCTTAGATTCTACACAGGAAAGACAAGCCCCTCAAACACTTGGCTTTGTATACCTTAATGTTTTATAATTAAACTTTTTTCACCCTTAAGATGTTTTCTTCAACTACAGCTTGTGTATGAGGCTAGAAAAGTACTTGGAATGAGTTTGAGCATTGATCTCGTATGGTCCATCTAGCTAGCAAGGGTTCTCAAAATGTAGTTTGGAACCAGCAGCATCAACACAGAACCTGTTAGAAATGCAANTCACTCACCAGGCCCTGCCATCACATAGATCATCACAAGTGCTACGATGGAGCTGCAATAGCCAGGTTGAAGAGTTTTGAGTTCTGTTTGTGGAGAGGGACTAAGCAAGAATGACAAAGTTAGAAAGGGTACTAGAGATAAATAGCGTTCATGCTCCTTATTTTATACAGGAGAAAACTGAGGCCCAGGTTCACAGGTAAATAAATGGGCGACATTGAGAAATATGTAGTGGGTAGACTTTGCAGAATAGGCAGGTACTTGGGATAACCGCTAGTGGCAGGAGTTAAGCATCCATGGGTGGAAGGGAGCATAGGCTCCAGTCTGGAGTCAATGGGGGCTCATGGGACACCAGTTAGAACTGAACAAAGAGTCTGAGACAGGAGCTATGCTGTGCCTAGATGTGTCAGGGCAGCAAAGAAGAGGAATTGGCAGGAAGATATGAAGAGACAGAAGAGAGTGAGAGCATCTAGTACCAGAGAAATCAAGGGAGCAGGGGATTTAAAGGAGGACTACGAACAGCCAAGGGTTCAGGGCTATTTCAAGTTGGAGTTGGTTATGGAACAAGGAAATGGCTGTTTGTGTCACTGCAGTGAGAGGCACCCAGACTGCAAGGAGTTGAGGGGAGAAGGGAAAGAACATGGAGGAGGGTCAGCACAGCGAGAGAATTCCAGATGTTGGCTGAAGTCAGGAGAATGGGCTCTTGGGGGAGTAACAAAGAGTATTTCTTTAGGAGAAGGGAAATAGGAGCATATTTTTTGGCACAGGCGGAATGATCTAATCTTGCTTAATGGGATTAAGGTTTTCCTTTTATTTCATCTCTGAGCCTTAGGTTTCATCTTTTTAAAAAAAATTTTTATTAAAATATAACTAGCATATAATATTACATTAATTTCAGATGTACACCATAGTTATTCAACATTTATACACCTAAAGAAATGATCACCACAGTAAGTCCAGCAACCATCTGACACTGTACCACACTATTACAATATTAGTGATTATATTCCCCGTGCTGTACGTTATAGTCCCAAGACTTATTTTGTCTT
>NW_017731685.1:1616040-1616904 GCF_001890085.2 Hipposideros armiger | reverse complement strand
CCTGCCACCTTTTCATAAGCTGAGGAGTTTATTTAAAAAAAAACCAAAAACCTAGGCCCAGGTTAAACCCCAGACACTTTCATTGGAATCTCTGGTGGGTAGAGCCCAGGCATCAGCATTTCTTATGCCCGCCCAAGTGATTCTCATGTGCTGCCATGTTAAAGAGCCACTGATCTAAACCAGGACTTCTCGAACTAATGGGCATCAACTGGAATCTTGTGAAAATGCAGACTCTGAGTGGGCAGGCTTGGAGCGGGGCCTGAGCTTCTGCATTTTTTACAAGCCTCCAGGGCATGCTGATGCTTCTGGATTGTCAGCCATACCCGGAGAAACAAGGATCTGGAGAGCAGAGGAAAGAACGTTAGCTGAGGGCTCAATAGACCTGGCTTCCAGGCCCCGGTTGCCTTTATCTAGCTGGGCTGCCACCTCAGTTCTTTGGGCCCAGACTTGTCCTGCCTTACCTACCTCACAGGTTGTTGAAAACACGGAGTGATGCAGAGGTGTTTCCCACAGTGTGCACAAGTACCCCATGAGTTTAGAGAGTATGTGGATAAACATCTAAAAACTTGAATAGCTGTGAATTTATTGTTAGGAGCACTTTACTTAGAGCAAGTGTTGCTGGTCTTCAATACATAGTAGTGATAAATTCCTTTTAAGAGTGAGGCCACTGAACATACATACATATCTGATTCCTTTGCAAATATTTGTGTCTTATCATTAGGATGCCAAGTGATATAGTCCACTTAAGGGTGAAAAGCTCACACAACCCCAGGCCCTAAGTGTTCTTAGGATTGATAGATGACTAAAAACACTTCCAAATATGGCCAACAAAGTTTTAATCCTATTAAATATTATTTTCCATGT
>NW_017731685.1:1609207-1613810 GCF_001890085.2 Hipposideros armiger | reverse complement strand
ATCAGTAACTTCTTTTTCATCAGCAATTCTTCTTGCCTCATGCTGAACCATCTTTGTGGACACAGGAATTCCAATTGCCCTTTGCTCTTCAATCCATATCTTCAATTCCCTCTTTAAATCTGGTCATTTTGCTGACTTGCCTCTTATGGGCTTCTTCTGCCGTGGCATTTTCAGTAGGGATTCTTCTTCCCGTAGCCAGTCTCGGATTGTTTTCTCAGTTGGAGGAGGACCAAACTTCTGAGCCATTTCTAGGCAGAACATGTCAAAACGTAACCTACCGTAATATACTAGTAACAAATGCGAAACAATGAACGCAAAGACAACAAGTGCGAAAACGCAGGAAGTGCAAGTAAAAAACAAAAACAAGCGCGAAAAAAGTGGGAAATGCAAGTAAAATAATCTATAACCATTGTATAAGACGCACTCAGTTTTTAGACCCCAAAATTTTCAAAAAAGGGTGTGTCTTATACATGGGGGAAATACGTTAAGTCTGTACCTTTAATTTAATATTTCACGATAAAATATGAAAAAAGAAAGCCTTGTTCACTAGCAGCTAGGAAAGCTGTCTTACAGTAATTCATTCATACACAAATCAAAATCAGGGGGAGTCACAAGTCTTAATTCTGACAACTTCTAATGGATAGAGACCATGTTTTCCATGTTGGGAAAGGAGGTGGGCTCCTCTGCCTGGGCTCATTTCTTGAACTAGCTAAATGGTCTTTGTATAGTCTGATACCAGGATATCTTGTGACAGCCCATAAGGACAGAGCTCAAGGAACCTGAAAAAGAAGTCACTGACTGTGATTCAAAATAAGAATTTGCTGAGATTCCTAAATGAGGAGCAAGAGTGTAGCACAATTCAATGATACCTTGTGATACTGGACCTCTGTCCTTGAATATGAGTGGGAATTGTCAACTGGGCATTTTCCCTTTTATTTATTTAAGATATTAGAAACAAATGACTTAACCTTCTCTGGGCCTCATTGCCCTCACCCATCAAATTACAGGATGGGGCAGTCGCTTGGACCTCTTTAGGCATGTCATTTTGGTATCTATGATTCTAAAGTTAAGAGGGGCGTCTAATGCAGAGTTCATGGGGAGGAGGAGAGGGCTTATTAAAAGTGTAGTTAGACACTGAATCATTAAGAATTGCATTTTCTGATCTTTGCCAAATCAGGGTTTATGGAAGAATAGTTACATTAAAAATAAAGTGAGATAAAACAAGACTTCATTTGAACTTAATAATACTGATTCTTCTCTTTGATCTAAAGAGGTTAAGGCTTGAAAATGTGTCCAAAATTAGGGCTACGTAGGCAATGTGAATGTGGAATCAATGTCTGATGAATTTAAACAATGTAGCCAATAAAAAGAATAACATAAACTGCCACTTTTTCAGCAACACACATATATAAATGGACAAACAAAAATTTTCTATTCTTAATTGTGAGGTTTATGGGATTGAAATGCATAATTTCTTGCATGAAGTCTCTAATTGCTTGCACCTCTCCACTCTGGCTTGCTTGAATACAGAGGCACCCTCACAGAGGACCTTTTGAGGCAGCTTATCCCAGCCAAGCCTCCCTCGCCTGTAACCTGCCATCTGGAGACAGAGGTCTAAGATTTATCTTACTTTAACCAAGAAGGAGCCAAAGGGAGGATGGAGGTCTGATGGCTTGTTGTTCCATGTTGGGAAGAAACAGACTGAATGAATTTGTGTGTAATCCCTAGAGAGAAAGTGTCTTTCTGCCATATTTCTTTTTGACTTGGAGACCCCGAAACAAGTTAATTAGAAGTTGGAAGAGGCAACTTCTAACAAGCTCCTGAAGCCTGAATGTGTTTGAGTTTTGGGGAGAGCCTTGATTACAAAGGAAGAAACACTTTATTTATATACACCAGATGCAATGCAGGATTTCCTGGTCTGTCTTTGCACCAGGAGCCTCTGATGAAAATCAGTTGTCTCAGTGGGGAGTCGGTCCTTATCATTTAGCAGAGCCTGATATTAACATTTCCTCCAGAAGATTTGCTGGAATCTGTGTGCTCCCTTCAAGTGATGACAAATTGATTGCCCTGGTTTCCTGTCACCAGCTCAAGCTTTCTGCAGAGGCTGGGGGAGGTCAATCCTTCTGAGGAACCAGGTCCCCAGCTTGGTTTTCTTTGCTGACACACTGGCTCCATTGCACTTCACAGCTCTTACCGTAAGTGGAGCTGTTGGACCACTTTTCCTCGTGTGCACATCCAATCAGCACCGTAAGTGCTTTCAGAGGATGATTTGATATCAAAAGGATGGTTCCTTTTGCCTAGTAGAACAAACTTTCTTCATAGGATACTGTCTTCCTACTGAGCTATGTGAAGGTAGCTCTGTCTCCTTCTAGCTTGCAATCCTGAGCTCTCTCTTAGGTGCGACAAAAAAATTAAATAAAGCAGTGTGGATGATGTAGTTAGTGATGCCTACTGGACATGTGTGTCTGTTCAAACCTAAGAGAGAAACTGGGGGGTTTGAGGATGCCCAGCAGCTGTCGTGCCAGTGTGAATAAAGAGTATAGGGGAAATGGGGGGAAGGGACTACAAATTACAGAACGTGAGTTGATCATTCACATATAATAGAAGTAAAAAAAGGGAGCCCAGAAAGGTGCAGGAAAAGGAGTAAAGATTTGCCTTGATGATTGCCCGGGAGAGGCCATTATGGGCTAATTGCATGTGTGAAAGCCATACTTGAAAATGTTGTATGCATGTATGTACGGCTACATGTATGTGTGTATTATTTTTCCAAACAGCAAATGGATTTATTTCCTTCTCTGTCATGGGCTCCTTCCCTAAGTCACTGTCCCCTAGCAGGCCTAGTTACCTTCTCCCTCATCCCGAACATGGCTCTGGGAGGGTTGTGCAGTATAAACACTGCATCTCTAATGTTTATGCTTACAGAAAGTGTGTCACATTTTTAAACTGTGACTCCTTTGTCTCTTGCAGTTTTTATTTCACAAGGATAAGAGACATTAGGCTTGTTGTTGTTATTTTTGTTGGAAGAGTGAAATTAGTGGCTGATGTAATTGATAAACTTGTCTTTCCTCCAGTGCCATCAGCCAAGTTTCTGTGGCACTAGTAGAAGGATGACACTGGACTGGTACCCCCTGCATAGAATACTGGTGCCAGTTTTTACAGATTGCCAATGCACGAGATTTGGTCTGGTGAAATCTGGCAGGAGAGGGTAGTATATTTGGTTTCCTTCTGTCGCACTTTAGGTGAAATGAATTAGACTTTTAAATCAGGAAATGCAGTGAGATGAGCTACATCTTTGCACAAAGCAGTGGAGGATTTCCAGCTGGTTGGGGGGTATGATATGGAAATGTCTTGCTAAATCAGGGTCTGGTGGAATGTCGCTCTCCTGGCAGGCTCCATTTTTCCTCTAGCAATCTGTGGGTTGCATGTAGAATGGAGCAAGAAGGAAGCATCAGCGTCGTTTGCTTGTGGGAAGACCTGGTGGTTCAGATGTTTTTCATTAGGAACTGGGTATAGCCTTTTTTCAAGTTAAACTAAAGCAGCAGTTCTAGTAGGAAGACCCTCCCCGATCTGCATCTCCTATTTCTGGATGCTTTTTCTTGGAGAACCAGATTTCAGCAGAGAGGGCTGTTAATGGTGGACTCTGTGCCATTGAAGCCCTATGGGAGGAATGTGAAAGATGGAGAAACAGTGGTTATGTCATGGACTCAACGCCTTATTTAGAGGCTGTTGATTTTATTTATTTTTTATTTTTTTAAAGATTTTTTTTNGCATCATGCCAATTGTTATGATCTCCTGTACTGATAAAAGGCAAAAAATAAAGTTGTATATGACAATCATCAAATAAATACATTCAGGTTTTATAATTTTATTCTTTGTTGTAAACTGCTAGATTGAAAAAAGGGTTCTTTGTATAAACACCATATTTTGAAATGATATAGATAATATAGTCATTTTATGATAGCATGGTATGTTTATTTTGTTAGAAATTATCGACAGGTCCTAAAATACTCCATGATTGGAATGTCACACTAAGGAAATTATCCTTATAAAGCCTTATTATAGAAACATCTAATAATTATATATCTGAAATAAAAAGATATTGTTGTTTAAAAAAAAAGAGTGAGGCCCTTTAAATAGATACTAATAGAAGTAGTTGACGGGGCAAAATTATGAAGCTAGGATGAGAATGATTCAAGTTCAGGGAATGCTGAGAAGGCAGATGCATAAAGGCCAAGAGAGCTGAATAAAAAAGAAGCACCCCTTGATTTTGATTGGCTGAGCGAGACTATGTATTAGATCGTTTATATACTGGGTTGCTGGAATCATTATTCTAAACATATTTATTGAGTGCTTGCTTTGCACTAGATGTTCTTGGTCACTGGGGTGAGAGACAGAAACAAATCATTTATGCCCATAGGAAAATTATAGGAGGATAAGAGGTCATGAAATACCATATTTCCCCATGTATAAGATGCACCTTAATTTTGGGGCCCGAAATTTGAAAGAAAAAAGTATTACATAAAGTTACTGAACTCAAGTTTTATTCATCATAAAAATTCATACAACTCCTCATCACTGTCAAAACTCCCAACCATTAGCTTGT
>NW_017731685.1:1600480-1605549 GCF_001890085.2 Hipposideros armiger | reverse complement strand
CTTAACAAATCTAAAGTTGATCAATAAAATTACTATCTTTGTGAATAATATAACCTTAAACACATTAACTCGATTATGCCCATCCTATTTTATATGCTATTTATGTGCAGCATTCTTGCTCTAGCTTTTTAAAAAATTGCAAGTTAGACACTATTGTTATTGTTTTAGACATATATACTGTTTTTGCAATCAATGCTTACTCAGCTTTTCTACATGTTTTCTAATTTCTCTATTCATGATTCCTTCTTACATTTCAAATTTTAACCTGGAATCATTTTCTTTCTTTTTACTATAAATTTTGTAGAATTTCCCTGTGGTGGTGGTGTTGATCGCAAACCCTGTCAGTCTTTGTCTCAATTAGGTAAAAAAAAAATTATGGACTGGCTTGTTCAGTTGAGTTATATTTGTATAATATGGTCAATACACAAGTCATTTTCCTTAAATTAACCATCCATGATGGCAACTGTGTTGTATTATCAGAAATGTTTGTTTTAAATGAGCCATGATGGAATTTTCTGGAAAGTTGTACATGGAAGCAATTTACTCAACATGGAGGCCATTTGGTCTCACCTGCCTCCCTCTTCACGGGAGACAGGGACTCAAAAGCACATCTGTCCAGGCATAAACTCTGTGGACTGCAGCCAGGATGGTTGGGGGAAGCATGACAATTTTGATTCCTGTGTAATGAATTCCAAAATATTTCCCAGATACATAATATGGTCTGCTGCTTTGGAGATGAAGGGAGGATTTAAAGAAAAAAAGACATCTTTAAAAGTAATTTAAAATTTTTCTGTTTTCTTTTTGACTAAAAATCAAACCACTGTGATTTTAAACTCCCCTCCCCCCCATTACCACCTTAATTAAGGAATAAGGGTGAGGGTAGGGTAATGTAAATGTACTAAATTTTATGAGTAAATGATGAATTCTGGCAAAATCTTCCTTTTTCTTAGAAGATTACATCCTTTCTCAATCAAAAAATAAGCCATTTTTCATTTAAAATAATTTTACAATTACTCTACAGTGATCATTCAAGATCAGGATCATTTTTTAAAATTAGTTTCAGGTGTACAAAACAATGTCATAGTTAGACATTTACATCCCTCACAAAGTGATAACCTTCTCTCCCCCAATCTACTACCCCTCTGACATCGTATATAGCAATTACAATTCCATTGACTCTGTTCCCTATGCTGTACTCCACATCCTGTGACCATTTATATATATAATTATAGTTGACATTCAGCATTATTCAGCTTCAGCTTCAGGTGTACACTGCAGTGGTAAGGCATCTACACCATCCATGAAGTGGTCTCCCTAATTAAACAGGTATCCATTGGCTACCTTTCAAAATTTTTGCAACATTATTGATTATATTCCCTAAACTGTCTTTCGTATCCCTGTGGCAATCCTGTGGTTGCCAATTTGTGCTTTCTAACCCTTCACCTTCTCCCTCATCTCCAGCCCCCTCTCAGTTTTTTCTCTATATCTCTGAGACTATTTCTGATTAGTTTTCTCATTTATTCTATTCTTTAGATTCCACATATAAGTGAGATCATATGGTATTTGTCTTTCTCTGTCTGACTTATTTCACTTAGCATAATGTTCTCTAGGTCCATCCATATCATTGCAAATGGTGAGATTTCATTCTTGAGAAGGGGCTACTGTTCATAATTATTCTCTGGTAACAAATGTAAACTCAACAGCCCTGGGTGAACTGAGTGGTGTGATGACTTGGAAATCAAGCATCGCCATAACTTAAAAGTTCCCTCCTTGTTCCTCTTCCTGGCCCATGTCCCTCCCCTCACCCCCTTCCCTAGGCAACCATGATCTTGATAGAGATGTGCACACTTCACAATTTATGCCCATATCACATATTCATATCATTAACTGTACAGCATAGTACTTTGTGTGTTTCTAAATGTTCCATAAACGCTATCATATGTTCTTACCTTTTTAAACAAACAAGACATTTTCCCTTCTTTTCTTGAACAATCAAAGGAACTAGGGCCAGGGAATAATGATGTATTAATTAAGGTTTTTTTGATTGAAAGCAACAGAAGCTAATTCTGTCTAGCTTAAACCATGGAGGGATTTAATGAAGAACTTTGGGGCATCTGAAGTGTCCCATGACTGGGGAAGAGGAGGTTCAGAGCAGATCCCGGGATATGAGCAACAGGTAGCTACAGATTTAACCCCTCACGCACCCATCACCAATATGGCCAAAGCATAATGGCCCTAGTCTCTGTGGTCTGAATTCCAGTAGTCAAATTCCAGAGACAGTGAAAGATTTCAATTAGGCCAGGCATTCTTTGCTGGGTCAACTTTTTGTATATGGTCAGGAATACAGGATTATATAGTAAAAACATAAGCACTGAGAGCTCATCCCACAGGATTGGGGCTTTTTCTAGAGAAGGGGAAATTGTGAGCTGGGCATCTGAAGAGGTGACTACCGTCAGTGAGCGGAGAAAACTTGGAGATGAGAAGGAAAGCTCCATGTTTATGGTTTCTTCTAAAAAGCAACAGAGGGAAAGTGTTTCCATTTGGGAATTCCTTTCTGGCATTTCTTGGGAAATTTACATGGACTCCTGAATTCTGGATTCTGAGAAAAATCAGGAAATCAGGAAAATTGGAAGAAGTATTATAATTCCGTGAGAGTTAAAGCTATTAGTCTGTATAGAGACCTTACTGGTTGGAAGAAATCCACAGACTTCAACTTGAAAGCAAGAGCAGCAAACACTGATGCATGGAGTTGAAGGTCAAGGTCGACATTTCTGGGAATGGGACAGTAGCAGTAGAAGAGAAGCATCAGTCAGACTTTCTTATATCTGNGAAAGATGGAGAAACAGTGGTTATGTCATGGACTCAACGCCTTATTTAGAGGCTGTTGATTTTATTTATTTTTTATTTTTTTAAAGATTTTTTTTTATTATTGGGGAATTGGGGGAAGGGGAACAGACAAGTTGCTGTCCTTTTGTTCTTCAGTCTAGTTGTGGAGGACGTGGCTTCACTGGCCAAAGTTGGCACCATCATTGCGCTCTTCCCGGGAGAGGCAGATCAGTTGCTGGCTTCTGGACGGCTGCTCACTGCGGCTGCTGGCCACTCACGCTGGCTGCTGGCTACACACGGTAGCCCATGGCAACCCACTGCCACAGGGGCTGCAGCCTACGCCGTCACCGGCAACTCACGGCAGCCCAGCTCCAGGTCGAGCTGTTGTTCAGCATCTTACCTGTGGAGGGCAGTGTCACTGGCCCTCATATGTGGGATTCGAACCGAGGCCCTCTGGCGTTCCAAGCCAGCTCTTAATCAACACACCGCTCTGCCGGCCCTAGAGGCTGTTGATTTTAGAATACAAGCCAAGACAAGCAAAGGCACTCGCTTTGGATGAAAATGTTGCTTTCCCTTGCAATTATAGATAGCTGAATCCTAATACTCATACAACAACACATTTTCCTAACTGATGACAGATTTTTCTGGATGTGCAAACAATATCCAAATTATCAGGCAGATATTTGGCTCAGAATCAAAATATTTTAAACCATATTGAGCCAATCATCCCTGCTTTCTGAGGTAAGGCCTGACCTCTCTTTTCTCTCCATCTTGTAACTTGTGTTTATTGGGAATAAGTGTCCTGTGGGTTCTGTTGACTGGCTCTATTGTAACCTGAATGAAGCTCTAAACATCCTTTTCAGACAGAAACACAATTTGGCTCATTGTTCCTGAGTTCGCATATGGTTGTTTTTTGTGTTGTTTTGTATTGCCTCTGGATACCTGGGACTTTCCTGTCGGAGAGCTGGATGTTGCTGTATTAAAGGCTTTGCTGTAACAAGAACTTGAGGTATGGGGAGAGAGGGAGAGCTGCTCAGGAGCAGAGATGATACAAACTGGCAGCAGTTTAGATGGGTAATACTGGTTAACTCAGAACTTCAGTTTTCCTGGGGGGAGAATTAACCACCCGTACTCTACCTGGCAATGTGTGTCCTTGGTGGAAATAAGAGCCAGACTGGAATGTTGGATGAAGGGACCAAATCAATATTCGTCATCATTTTGAAAACAATTTAGATGGATTGAAAAAAAGTTCATCATAGATCTGATGGCAGATCATTGGCTGAACCTAGTGGAACAAAGTTAGGACCGGGTTCAAGGGAAAACCAGGAGGTAGGTTTTCTTTGTCACATCCTATCTTGCCTTTCAGTTTCTGTTCCGACTCCTTAAGGATACCCCCCTGCCCACCATGTCTGACCCCCCCTCTTCAGTGCCTTGCCTTAGAAAGGGAAGCCAACAAGTTTCCCAGTGTTGGCATATATTTAGCCTTCCAAAATTTCTATTTCTGTTTTAATTAGGGGCTCTAGGATAAGAGCAGACTGCTCGAAGCTTCTAAGTAAAAACCTGAAATGGTGGAATTTCATATGAAAAGGGGGGATATTTTCAGGCAGTGCGCTTTCCAAATCAGCCTGGCATGTGAGTGCCTGCTGCGTGGATGCCTAAAATATGCCTTCAATTTAGTAAGTTAATTCTTCTTCCTCTTTAATTTGGACAATACATGTAATAGGAGATGTGAATCTGAATTTTGCTACTTACTAGCTATGTGACCTTGGACAAGTAACTTTATCTCTCCAAGCCTCAATTTCATCATGTAAAATGGAAGAAATAATGATAGCTTTTCAAAGAGTCTTTGTGAGCTTCAAATGAGGTCTCACACACACACACACACACACACACACACACACACTTTTCTTATTTTTACGAACATTTAGTTGCATCCAGGGAGATAAACAGGAGCAGGGGTGAATGCTTTTCATTGTATATCCTTTTGTATTTTTTGAATTTTGAACCATAGAAATGTATAACCTACATAAAACATTAAAATTAAAACATCCCTAAAGAACTTACCAGGAATTTGTTAATATAAAGAAATGTTGCTGGGCCGGCCAGTGGCGTGATGGTTAAGAACTGGCTTGGGATGCCAGAGGGCCCCGGTTCGGATCCCACATATGAAGGCCAGTGACGCTGCCCTCTACAGCTAAGATGCTCAACCGGGAGCTGGGCGACCGTGATTTGCCGGCAATGGC
>NW_017731685.1:1570122-1597185 GCF_001890085.2 Hipposideros armiger | reverse complement strand
CCTCATGTGGGATCCGAACTGGGGCCCTGATGATTAGAGCCAGCGTCCCAAGCCAACTCTTAACAAATGCTCCACTCAGCCGGCCCGCTTCATTTGTTTTTTAATTTTTCTCTATTATCCTGTTTCTGTATCAGGTAGAGACCATTTTTACATGTTACTGGGTTTTATAATCTTGTCACAATACGTTGATTCATAATAATAACAAACTATCCACTTATATATATATTTTTTAAACAGAAGACCATGGAAACTTTTCACATAATCCTATTACAGAAAAATGATTCTGTGCTTATTATTATGCCATCTTATTATTTTTCAAAAAAATATCAGTAAAGTGTTATGAAAATTACAGGATAACAGAATGGAATTCTCAGAAATTCCATTTCCTCATTCTTGAATTCCAATGATTAATATTGGTCCGAAGTTTAGACACAGTGACAGGTACCTGTTGGATACCTGGTAAGGTTAATGATAAAATGTTATTGTTAAGCTCTGAGCCACTCTCACTAATGATGCCCCTGAGTAAGTCATAGTTGTTGGGGAATCTCAGATACACAAAGAGAATTGCTGTTGGAGGAAAACCTCCTGGTTGATTTCAGCTCCTACTAAAAGCTGACAAAATCAATTCCATGAGAAATGAAAATTGACCACTTCCTGGCTTTCGAGGAAACATTAAAAATAGGAAGAAAAATGTCAAAACAATGAAGGTGCCCATGGTCCATCGTTTGAGGTTGATAGCTATACTTTAATCATGAAACCCCAACCATTGGCCCCACTTTTGTGTTCACATAGTATATGCAGAAAACCCTAGGTTAAAATGCAGTTGTTGTGTGCGTTGTTTCTCTATTAGCTTGAATTGATTTTCAAATTAGTGTGCCCTCTGTGAGTGTGCTCTGAGGGAATGAACAAAAGCCTGGAAAAATCTCATGGAGAGCACTGGTCAGGCAGAGCACATGGAGTTGTTGGGGACAGTGGCTCCTGATAGATGGGTGAGTAAAACCTGAACCATGCCTGGGCTGGGCTTGAGGGACTTGAGGATGACATGTGCTCACTATCCCACAACTGACTGGTCCTGATAATGCAGCATTTTACTACCAGTCATGGAAATTTACCCAGACTTCATGGCTGAAAAAAATCCATTCAAAGGCAGGAATGCTGGCTTGTACAGTATACTTGTTATTTAGCTCCGTGACATAGATGGATGTACAATAGCTTTTAAGAAATGACTTTACATAGGAATGTTAAAATATTTATTTAGAGATTAGCTATATATTGGGGACCCCCTCCAAGACCCAAACATAAAAACCCCAAAGAAAAATTTCATAGAAGCTATGATTGCAAAGGACTAATTGAATATTATTTAAATAAAACATGGAAAATACATTTCCTTTTTAATGAAGATCTAAGTTGTGTTCCTTTAGCAAAAGTCAACCATTAAAGTATAGAGATTCCTTTAGAAACATAAACTTTTTTTCCTTTTATCACATTAAGAACTTTGATAAGACTTTCTAAAGGTTTTAATAATCAGTTACTGTATATCATTTATGGTTCTAGATACTTTAGGGGACACCTGGAAATTGAATCTTCATTCTTGGCAGATCAGTTCTTATTTTTAGGTAAAACTGAATTAAAATGTAGCCTTTTTCTTTCCAAAAGCACAATTTACAAGTTAGTCAATTAACATTAAATGCTTTTCAAAGTTGGGGCCAGTGCATGCAGAAATCAGGAAAACACACCAGTGTTAGCTCTGCCCATCAACTTCTTGTACTGGCCTTGGGAGGTTTAGAAACAGCCCTTCAATATTCCTAGGCATCCTGGGGCACCTCCAAAAACAAACCCCAGCAGATCTGGAATTTCCATGTGTTAAGCTGACGGCTCCTTTTGCGTTGTTACTTATAAAGTATTTAAGGGTTAATAAAAATAACTTTTTTTCGGGCCGGCCGAGTGGCGCGTTGGTTAAGAACTGGCTTGGGACGCCAGAGGGCCCCGGTTCGGATCCCACATATGAGGGCCAGTGACACTGCCCTCCACAGCTAAGATGCTGAACAACAGCTCAACCTGGAGCTGGGCTGCCGTGAGTCGCCAGCGACGGCGTAGGCTGCAGTCCCTGCTGCAGTGGGTTGCCACGGGCTACCGTATGTGGCCAGCAGCCAGCATGAGCGGCCAGCAGCCGCAGTGAGCAGCTGTCCAGAAGCCGGCGACTGATCTGCCTTGCCCGGGAAGAGTGCAATGATGGTGCCAACTTGGGCCAGTGAAGCAACGTCCTCCACAACTAGACTGAAGAACAAAAGGACAGCAACTTGTCTGTTCCCCTTCCCCCAATTCCCCAGCGCTGTTCCCATCCTCCAATTCCCAATAAAAATCTTAAAAAAATACATAATAATTTTTTCATCCTTAATACTAGCTCACTAATTTACATATGATGTCATGCTAGATATTGCGCTGAAAATGTTAATCAGACACAGTTCCTTACTGCTGTCAAAGACAATACTGATACAAGATTAAGAAACCTTACTATTATAGTAAGAATAATTATGTTGATAATTATCATGGTAATACTAGTTTAGTAATTATAATAGCAATAATATTTATTTGTAGTGATACTGCTACTACTACTAATTATAATAATTGCAGCAAGCACTTATTAAGCCCTTATTATGTTCCAGGCACTGTGCTAAGCAATTCTCACATATTAGCTCTTTGAGTATCATGATCAACCCTAGGAACTAGATGGCATTATGTCCATTTTACAGGTGCAGAAACTGAGGCTTAGAGAGGGTAAGCAACTTTTCCAAGGCCACACAGGTAGTCGCTGGCAAAGGTGGGAAACAAATATTTGAAGCCTGAGATGTAGGAACACAGAGACAAGTGCACAAACATTTACAAGACACACATGTGACAGCACCGTTACATCACTTGAACATTCACTTAGTGGCCTTATAATGAAGGAAGTAGAGCAGCAGCAAGTTCTGTTGGAATTACTGTATGTGATGTCATTTGCTGGGGAACAGAAGGCTGGTGGAAGAAGGTATTTTGGGAGAAATGTAGAGAAGGTGTTTGGGCCGATGGAAAAGGGAAATGGCGCTTCCTTTAGAGGACTGCCTCATGAAACTTTCCACCTGCTTTACTGACTCTCGTTCTGGACTTCTGGCATTTCTTCTGCTCTTAGGGTCAATGAGTCAACAGCATGTTTTTAGCACTCCCTTTGTGCACTGAAGTAAACTCCAGCTCATAGGAATACATAGCTACCATGGACCAAATCTATGTGCCAGGCTTTCCTGCCAGCCAGGGGATCAGGGGCAGGGGCATGGTGGGAGAACAGAATATAGAAAAGAAAATTATGTATAAATACATATAATTTATTTTAAGTCTCAAAATCCTCAAGGATATATATTTTTAATTGGGTGATTTTATCTGCTCCTTTTTGCAAAGTATGGTAAGTTTCTTAATAGAAGCCTGATAGAAATTAATCTTTTAATGCCTCATAAGTAAAAAAGGGAATTATCGAATGATGTAGCTGGAAGGGACCCCAGAGATCTAAAGTGTTTCATGGAATATTAATGTCCTTGATTTGTTAATAGGTGTTTTGGTAAAGGGCCCTATGGTCAAATAAAATTTGGAAATGTGGGCTAAAGTTAAATAAGCTTCTTTCCTGAGGAACTTCAGCATCTTTAATATGCTAATGTGCTTTGTGATTCTCTAAGAGGAGGGATAAAGTATGAAATGTTTCAACACTTGTTTCCCCCCCAATTCTCTTTGTGGGAAACACTGGCCTAGCTGAGCCAGCTAGTGTATTCTCTACATGAAGACGCTGGCTGACACCCTTTTGAGAACAAGGAAGTCCCAAGGGGAAGGAAGGATATATCAGTTGCTCCTGTTTCATGCCAAGAATGCTCAGTGAGATGCCTTTCCCTGGAGGCTCAGAGAGGGCTGGAAGGCATCGCAAGACAAACAGAGCTGCCCTTTATTACGACTCGTGCTGCAGAGAAGCTCTGAACTCAGCACAAAGGGTTGACGGGCCCTTAGAATCAGGAAAATGTACTTATCCCTGACCTAGCCCACTGAGGACATACAAAGGAGAAAGCGGGTGTCACCACTGTAGTCACAAAGCTAGCCTGAGTCTCTTTCCATAAGCAAACTGGTCTGGTCCTGTGAGCTTAGGTTGGGAAGTGCCCGTTTTTTAAAAAACAAAGTGAAACTGATGTCTTTTCTACAGGACCGCTCAGAGTTTTAATATGAAAATGTGCATTGTAAAGCTCCAAGAATGGGATAGAGTGCACAGGATTTTAAAAGTTACTTGAGCCGGAAACTCTTGCTTTGTGCAACACTTGGGAGGCGCTCCGTGTGCTGGGGAAAACCCTTTGAGAAGCACTGATCTAATCTGACTTTCTCTTTTTACCAGTGAGTAACTATGGGCAAGGCATTTCTTATCTGTGGGGCCCTCTTGTGTTCCTTTCTCCATTGCTGTGACAAATTTATTGAAATTAACTTGATCATATTTGGGGGCAGCTTTGAACAGATTTCTTTAGTTCATAAACACTTTTTTTTTTGTATGTTTCAACGACAAATTACTCTGTATGTCTTGAGTTTCCATTGTCAAAAACCACAGATTAATGCAGCCAACCTTTATAAAATATCACCTATGCCTAAAGACCCTTTACATACAGTTGTGGTCTAAACTGTAGTTCTAGCTATGCCTTAATAATAATGATTAATACAATATTGATGGCAGTAATATGAACAGCTAACATTTATCAAATGCCTTTCTATTTGTCAGGCATGTACTAAGTACTTCAGTCCTTCCAACAATTTATGAGGTAGGGATTATAATAATGTCCATTTCACTGTGAAGACACGAAGGTGAGGAGAGGTTAAGGAATTATTCCAAGGTCACATACAGCTGGAGGAGAAAAGGCATATATAGAAAGGTGTAACAGTATATGAAACATGCCTTGTGAATGATACATAGCACTATGTGAATTCAGAGAAAAATAATTTTCAAAAGACTTGATCAGTAAAAGTGTGAAGCATGTGGTGGACAATTATGATTTGGTCACCATTCCTCGTCCCTTTGGGGAACAGAATCCCCTTATTTTGGAGGAACTGTTTTCCTTTCACTGTGAGGTTCTGGTAATGTAGCTGGGCACATTGCCTGGTGCTGCATCAATCAGAGTCTGGGAATGTGGAGGTTAGAACCAAGGGAAGCAGCTTTCCTCTTGGCTGGTAAAACTGTAAAATCTTGTCTGAGTTGTGCATGGCTTGTCTTCCGTCCTGTGGAAGGATCTTGGCTATGATAGGAGAGCATGGTGGTGATGTCAAGAGCGAGGCAGGTGCTGGAGATGGAGAGAGGGAGTCCTGGAGGTCTTTGGGGGATCCCTGAGACTTGGGGACTGTGTCCTTAGTGGGGTAAAAGACTTCCCACCCTCTCTTCTTCTGGGAATGATACTGTCCTTCCTTGCAAAGGGAAATGTTATTAGAAAGTGATTTTTAAAACCCCACACCATAGAGATAGGGACAGATTCTTAGAAATATTGAGGTTCTGTCTGTTTGGTGCTAAGCCAAGGCTCTCTCAACTACAAAATGGGGAACTTTACAGGGGGAAAGGGCTCTGGGGGGCCCAAGGAGAGAGTAGAGGCAACAGAAAAAAAACAAAACAAAACACAAAAACAAACAAACCTTTGCTGTTTAAGAGTCCCAACAGGATTCAGTTGATGGCTTCAGTGGTTTCCCCATCAGGCTTCACTGAGTAAAAGGGGAGGGGCCACACAAGAGTTTGGCCAGACCGCCAAGTGCCTTCTTGGCCACTTCCTTGAGCTCATAGAAAGCCTCCTTTTTCTTGTTTGTAAAATGGGAATGATACGAATGCTAGTCCTACTTCTTGGAGTTGTTTTGAGCATCCAAAGAGAAAGCAGATGCAAAGCCTTTAATCAACTGCAAAACAGCATGTAATGTGAGGCTATGATTCACAGTCCTCTTACTATGATCCAACCCTTTATAACCCTGCAACCAGTCGAATCTAGTCACAGAAAGTGAACAGTGTTTGGGGGAGGAGAAAAAGCAGGAGATTCCAGGACAGTAGCCTCACTGGGTGCAAAACTGCTTCGATGGGTAAAGGAGATAGAAGCAAACCTAGGAATTGTTTCTTCCCTCTTTGGGTTTTATCCTTTCAGTCAGTTCTCTGTTCACTCCTATGTTCTGTGGGGTATTTCTTGGTTTGGGATTTTAGATGGGCTTTATGGAGACAAGGCAGAACATCTCTAGCCCCTGCAGAATGAGAGGGGCTATTGTATGGAAAGGACGAAACACCATTCCTGGTACTCTGTCCTTGTTTAATTTGAGTTTGTTTATTCATTGGTGGTAGGATTATTCAAAAGAGCTTTTACCCTCCTCCTATTGAAAGTGATTAATTCCTGTAAAAGCTCAGCAGTAGAGGCAAATATAGTAAGGGACAAGCCTGTTTCTAAGCATGAGCTGGGCTAGGGAGGGTGAGAAGGGCAAGAAGAATAAGGAAATGTGTGTCGGTGTTGCTGCTGTCACAACCCCCACAATAAGAAAAGTTTCCACAATGAAAAGTGGGCTCCCTTGCGAGTGCCTGGGGGAAAGGGTGGATGGCTTGGCGGGCCCTAATGGATTGAAGGGCCTGACTGTATGTGATTCCCTGCAACAAATGGTAGTGGTGGGGGGTGTGTATACACACAGACACACGCAGCACCCAGCCTCCAA
The DNA here is from genome assembly GCF_001890085.2 of Hipposideros armiger. NCBI lineage: Eukaryota > Metazoa > Chordata > Mammalia > Chiroptera > Hipposideridae > Hipposideros > Hipposideros armiger. Next base: position 1,590,462 of record NW_017731685.1, on the reverse strand, counting down.
TTTCAGCGCTGGCAGAAGATAACAATTCTCAGCTCGCCTTTCCAGGGTTATTTTTGGCTGGGGCTGTTCGCTGATGGCAAAAGGTTCAGCCCCCTCCCAACTCCCTCCCTTGTCCTTGTTCAAAAGAGAAACTTGTGCGTGTAAACTGCTCACTCCCAAGGAGACCAGGAGACTAGGCTGCCGGTGAAAGGGGAGAGGGTCTGCGGGTGCGGGAGAGGATCGCAAATCCTGCTCCAGCTCTCACCCCGCCCACCCCCACCTCCACCCCAACCCCAGGCCATTTTCTAGCGGAGGGTGGGCCCCGGAGACAAACTATCGCTTGGGGACATTTGGGCCAGGCACACAAGGAGGAGTCGCCAGGGGTCTGGGTAGCTGGCGCTGGGAACGGGTTTTTGGGACGACACTCCGAAAGTGAGTCCAGCTGGGGAAAGAAATTGCGGGCCCCTTGGGAGTTCCAGCTGTAGAGGAGGTGGGCCGGGAGAAAACTTTTCTTGGAAGGTAGAGGCCAAACTTTGCTGGGGCAGCGAGGGGCCGCGCTGAGCAGGAAGATCGACTGGTCGGTGCCGCGGGAGGGCGCAGGGCGCAGGCCGGCTGGGGAGGGGGCCGGGGCGCGAGGCGGAGTCCGGGCCTGCCCTCAAGCTGGTGGGGGGCCCCCGACGGGCTGCACATTCCCTCCGACTCCCGGGATCCGCGGCAGGACCGGCCAGGAGGCGCCATGGAGGGGAGTCCCATCCCGGTGCTGACGGTGCCCACGGCGCCCTACGAGGACCAGCGGCCAACCGGCGGCGGGGGGCTGAGGCGGCCCACGGGTCTCTTCGAGGGCCAGCGCAACTACCTGCCCAACTTCATCCAGAGTGTGCTGTCATCCATCGACCTGCGCGATCGCCAGGGCTGCACCATGGTGGTGGGCAGTGACGGCAGGTACTTCAGCCGGACGGCCACCGAGATCGTGGTGCAGATGGCCGCGGCCAACGGGGTGAGTCACCTGGCAGCCCCCGCTTCCCGCTGTGCCGCTCCCATGCCCCCTTCTCTCTCCCGCCCCCTCCTACCTGCCGGCCCTTGTTGACCCGGGTCCCCACCCAGGCTCCGCTGCTCTCCCAGGTCCTCTCCGCCAGCGCCCCGCCACCGCTGCTCGCCACAACGTCCCTGGGGCACCCCGGACGTTGTCCTGTTTGCAACCATCTTCCACCCTAAATTTTCGCTCTGCCAAATTTAACAGTAGTGTTGTCACAGAATACACACACACACACACACACACACACACACACACACACACACCAGTGTTGATCCCTGACATATTTGGCAAGAGTAAAACCTTGAAGGTTTTTAATATCGTTGGTTCATGAACCCAGCAGACTTATTTCATGATTAATTTCATTCAGATAGGGATGGGGTAAAGATCAGTTTGATGCTATACAGCCTGGGTTCTCAGTTCCCCAGAGACATCTGTAAATGGTCTGAAATGAGATTTGCAGTGCCTTTCTTAAAGCAATTCCGGGCGTCTCCCCAAGATGCCCTTTGGCATTTGACAACATTTCATGCCTCTTCTCTCTTTCCCTTTTCATCCTCATTTCCTCTCCATTCTCCCACGATCTCTGCAGCCTTCTTTTGCAATTGGAATTCTCAGACCTCCCCCCCCCCACCCCCCTTTCTTCCTATGCTGCAACTAGAAGCAGCTTTCCGCAGATCCTCAATCCTGATTCCCTCCTTCCCAGCCTGGCAGCATCTCAAGGACTTCTGCGTGAGGGATACCTAACTTCAGAGGTCTCTGAATTCTGTGTGGGAAGCATTGTCTAAAAGAGTAATTTCCATCTTGTTAATGCAGTCAGACCTATACACACAGACCTTTGCTTTAAGTGAAATCTCTGCAGATGTATAAATGAGTGTGAACATTTTAAAAAGTGAAACTAAACAATTATCTGACATTTGGATTTCCTCCGTTCTCTTCCCAACACTCTCCCTGCAGGCACCCCACTATAATTCCTCCTTCTCAGGATGTTTTCTTCCTTCCTTCCTTCCTTCCTTCCTTCCTTCCTTCCTTCCTTCCTTCCTTCCTTCCTTCCTTTCTTTCTTTCTTTTCTTTTCTTTTCTTTCTTTCTTTTTTAATAACCTAAAGCAGTTGGGAGAAACAGGACTGAGGGATGAGTTGGGAGGTAGACCTGGGAATTCCCGTGCCAGCAGATGCTGCTGCTGGAGATATAAGACTTGTGTTTGTCTCTGTCTCTCACTTGGGGTTGGTGAAAGTTGGCTTGAATCAGGGATATGGAGATAGGCTGACAAATGGCCTTTTACTCGTGTCTGAGAAAGCCCTTCTCATGGAATGATGGAGAATAATGAGCCTTCGGAGAGCTATAGCAGCTTTCATACGCCTTTCTGGGCCAGTTTTTCCAGGGAGTGAGAGAAACATAGCCTGTCCAATATTTATTGTGGGTCAGGATATTTTTGAAGTTAGAGTTGTTGATTTGCGTGGGCAAATTATTATTATGCTTTATTATAATATTTCTTGGCGCACTTTACCATAAGGACTCTTCAACCTCTTACTTCAATGGGCCTTCTCTGATAAACACATTTTATTAACTTTGAGAGGAGTTTAATTTAGGAGATGGTTAGCATATGTTAATATATGCTTAAAATAGAGTCAAATTTAACCTAGCAGTTGTTATGAAGGGCAGAATGACAAATTAAAATCCACATAGAAGGACCATCTCTTAAATAATCTGAAAGTACTCCTTTTAAGATGGGTGTGCATGGGTGAAAAGGATGGTGGGCACTTATCAAAATTTCAAACAGCTGATTTTAATCAATTTTTTCCTCATTTTGTTTACCTTGGGAGCTTCTGCTAAAGCAAAGTGAATAATCAGAAGGCTGGCTTTGGGAGAAAGGTGGTTTGGATAACTGTAAACAAAATTGGTGTTGAGTAATTGCAAATTGTTGGGAATGCACTTGTGTCCTAACTTGGACTGTTGAGTTATATTCAGGAATGATGAACTTCAATTCCAAATGCTTTGGTCTTTTTTGATTTCCTATTGAATATTCATATACAGGCTAGAAGAAAAAAAATTCTTCTCTTTGAACTGATTAGATGGAATTTGACTGGGTGGGCTGCATTCTCTCTACCTGACAAATCTTTTTTGATTGAACAGCTTAATTTTACAAAGCAATTTTCTATTAAAAAAACTATAGTTGCTCTTTGATGATGTAATTGCTGGAGGAGAACAGAAGTTTGGAATTTATAAATGATACACACATTACCAATGTTTTATTATCTCATAAAGCTTGAAATAGGTTCCCAGACATATACCTGTACAATTTGGGATTTATAAATTTTCCTTTTTAATTATGAAATGTTCAAACTTTCAGAAAAATGGAAAGAATAAACTAATGATATTTTAATTGCCCATAACCTAAGTTGTTAACATTTTTCTATACCTGTTTCATCTTATTTGAGACCTAAAGTATTTTAAATTATATTAAAGAGAATGACATTTTACCTCTAAATGCTTCAGTATGGATCTCTAAAAATTAAGAATATTTTCTTTGACAATTACATCCCAAACAACAACAACAACAAAAAAACAACAACAGTGTTTTCTTTGTATCATTTATTACCCAGTCCACATTCGGATTCTCAATGACTCTGAAATGTTTTTTATAGCTGGTTTGTTCAAACTGGTTTCTTCTAATGCAAGGAACATGCATTGCATTTGGTTATTTGTCTTAAGTCTCTTTTAACCTAGACAGCGGTTCTCAACCTTCCTAATGCCACAACCCCTTAATACAGTTCCTCATGTTGTGGTGACCCCCTACCATAAAATTATTTTCGTTGCTACTCTATAACTGTAATTTTGCTACTGTTATGAATTGTAATGTAAATATCTTTTTGTTTTCCAATGGTCTTAGGCGACCCCTGTGAAAGGGTCATTCGACCCCCAAAGGGGTCGCGACCCACAGGTTGAGAACCGCTGACCTAGAAAGTATCTCCCTCTTTATTTTTATTTTGTTAATGAAATTTACTTGTTGAAGACGCTAGGCCAGTCAATTGTCCTGTAGAATGTCCCCCCACTCCACCTTTTCTGGAATTTTCTGATTATTTCTTGGTGTTATTTAACTTTTTACTCTATTCATTTTTTTTTCTTAAAGATTTTATTGGGGAGTTGGGGGAGGGGATCAGTGTTGGGGAATTGGGGAAGGGGAACAGACAGATTGCTGTCCTTTGGTTGTTCAGTATAGTTGTGGAGGATGTCACTTCACTGGCCCATGTTGGTATTGTGATCATTGTGCTCTTCCCAGCTGAGGAAGATCGGTTGCCGGCCATTGGACGGCTGCTCACAGAGGCTCATGGCAGCTCACGCCAGCAGCCAGCCACTCACAGTAGCTCACAGCAGCCACTGCATCAGGGGCTATAGTGTACGCCGTCGCTGGCAACTCACAGCAGCCCAGTGCCAGGTCAAGCTGTTGTTCAGCATTTTAGCTGTAGAAGGCGCAACGTCACTGGCCCATGTGGGATCCAAACCGGGGCCCTGCTACTCAAAGCTGGCGTCCCAAGCCAGCTCTTAACCAACGAGCCACACAGCCGGCCCTTGTTAGTTTGTTTTTAATTAACTAAAAGTTAGTTGTAAAGGCTTAAAGATTCAGGGTCAACATTTTTTTTTTTACAAGAATATTTTATAGGTGATGGTATACATTCATGTTGTATCACATTAGGAAACATAATCTCTGATTGTCTCATTATTCGTGATGTTGGGATGATTACAGGGCTATGGTGGTGATTACCTGTGTCTTCCATTATCTTCTCTCTTGGGACCAGCAAGTAGCCTGTGGGGTAAACTTTATACCATGTGAATATTCATTTCCATGTCAACCTTTATTCAGTTGTTTTAGCATCCATTAATGATCTTTGCTTGAGCACAGTATTTCATTAGGGGTTTCAAAACGATGATTTTCTAATTCTGTAATCCCATCTACATGTTTTAGCTGGTATTTTTCTGTAAGCTGGGATTTTTACTCACAACTGGGCTATTTGGTTTTTCTGTAATAGAATTCCCTCTGAAAAGCAGGATATATGTTTATTTCTCTCTTAATTACCAATTTTCATAGTAAGGTTTTAGTGAAACTGCCACTTTCATTGGTGATGCCTGAAGTTGTTTGTCTCATTAGTTATTTTGCTGTAGCTTTTTTGAATATCACTGTGGACTCTTGGATTTTGTATAATCAATTTGAATGGATTAGTGAGTAATAAAAAGATACTTTTTACCCATTTTTGTAGTTTTTATGCGGCTATGTGAATTTACCTAAAAAAAATCCCCAGAAGTGTTTTAATTCCCCTTTAAAAATACAAACTATGTCATACAAAAGAAAAATAACTACTAAGTACAAAGAGTAAAATTGCATCATTTAAATGAATTATGATTAAGCTTCGTTTGTAACTAATTGACTCTTTTTCCTATTTCTCTTTCTGTCTGCTTCTGATCCTCTTTAGGGGTTTAGTCCTCTATATATGAATTTATTCTGATCTCTTAAAGAGTTCAAGAGCTAGATGCAACATGATGGCTACATGAGTGCTTTGGCTGGTCTCTGGGTGGGTCCATCTGTGGCTAGGAGCATTCTCTCCTTTATTATAATCTTTTTTAGTCTTAAAATACCTTCAATATTGAATGATGACAGCACTGTGTCTGCTTCAAGATGTTTCTGACTTCTTCTAAAGTCTTTTCTCTCTGGAGATGACATTGTATATCAATACTGTCCAATAGAACTTTCAGTGATGATGGAAATATTCTGTAATCTGCATTGTCTGGCCACGAGGCACATGTGACTGTTGAACACTTGAAATGCAGCTAATGCTACTAAAGAACTGAATTTTACATTTTATTTAATTTTAATTAATAATAGCCACAAGTGGTTAATAACTACCATACTGGACAGCACAGCTCTATAACTTAGCATTTAAAGTGTGTGTGTGTGTGTGTGTGTGTGTGTGTGTGTGTGTGTTTGTGTTTAACTAAACAAGACTGTTATAATCAAAAGTAACTATAGGTTAAATAAAGGTAGGTCACCGAATACTACAAATACATATTTGGCAAACCCAAACCAGTCTTTAGTCTAGGAGACAATAGGTGAGGTAGAAAAAGCACTGTATCAACAGCTGGAAGGTTCATCTTTTCCGAGCTCTGCCTTATAAGTCGCAGGGCAAATGCTTTAACCTTTTGAAATACCTAGAAACCACTTTTTTCCTCATCTATAAATTGGATATGACAGAATCACTGAATTATCCTGGGAATCAGATGAAGCACTTCATATGAAAACATTTTGTAACATCCACAGCACTAAGAAATATAAGGAAGTGTTGTTAGGATAAATGGAATCTCAGATAATAATAATTTGAATGCATGTATTGAATAAAACATGCCGTGGGCCTCTTTACAAACAACTTATGTCTCTGTTGCACGTTTTAGCCAAAAGAAAATCCATTTGTTGACTAGCCGTGTACTGTGCTGGCTGTAGGATGATCAACAACAACAGTTATTATTGAATTGCAGAATTCAAGAGCTTCTCAATGCCTTGTGAAACCTGGTAGAAGCGGAAGTCGAAGTGCAATGGCATGAGGAAAACGGAGTCAGCAGGGGACTTGGGTGTGCACTCCAGTTAAAATGCTTGCACAGGTTGTATTTGATTCCAACAGGCCATGAAAAGGTGGTTGCTCCAAAGAATGAGAATACACTTGCCTTGATATTTACTAGATTATCTGGGGGACAATTTGGTGTGGCCCCAAATACAAGGAACATAGGTTTGGAAGGGTATCAGAGTAGGATGTGGTGGTGGGTGGCAAGTAGGGAGGGAAGAACAAAGAAGCAAGGGAGGGAAACCTGTGGTGTGTTCAACACATACGGCTTCTCTCAGGGAATGGATCTGGAAATCTGAGGTTGGCTGGCTACAGATCATATCTCTTGAAGGGAAAAAGAGCTGGGTGGTGACTGCTTCATATTTGCTACTGGATTTCACTGCAAAATAGGTGAATAGAATGAGCTACTGTGGCCCAGACATCAGGAATGCTTGTAATACATTAGAAAACCCTAAAACACCTTCCCTAAATTTATCTTGCTTCCCTTCCCAAATCCCCATCCCTGATTTGGAGAACTGGGAAATCTATTATATGAGCAATAGCAAATTTTAGAGAGCCCTTGGTTCCATCCATCTCCTGTTTGGGCCAGTTCATTCTTGAATCTTTTAGTCTCAAGTTTTCATTCATGTTTTTTTATGGAGAAGTAAAAGGAGTGCGAGAGGTTTTGAGAACAGCTGGGCCCTTCCAGTTGCTGGGGTGGGTTATTTTAAGCTTTGTTTAATGTGTCCAGAGACCCAGATGGCATTTTTAACTAAGCTGCTTTATTAAATCTTCTGACAAAGCATAATGATGTTTATTGAAAAGACAGACACACATCAGCAGCATTATGTGTGAAACTTGCCCTAAGAATTTTCTATGAAACATCTGTTCTCTTTGAGCCCTTTGTGGACTCTGGAAATTTGCTAGTTTTTGTACAGACTTGAGGAATAGAAGTTGGAATCAATTTTTGAGGAATCTCAGCCTAAGTATTAGCTTCACTAACCTTAACTCTCCTCTTTTGGGCCTTGGCCACTCTTCTTTTAGACAACAGTAATACTAACAAACACTGTAATAGAATTTGAACGGGATCATTTGGGAATAATAGGCAGGGAAAAAGAGGTCTGAATTTCCTAGGGATTTTCAAATTGAAGGTGGAAAGCGAGGGCTACAATGTTCTTCATTAGCCTACAGCCTTGACAGTTCATTGCAAACACTCAAGATTTGGCCAGTATGCCTTTACTGTTTATACTTGCATAGCCAAAGGGAAAGTTTTAGGTCCTTTCATCCAACTTGACTCTCAATGCTTATGAATAAGAGGATATTTAGAATATACACAAGACTTGTTAAAAATCCACATTTTTTGCATCCTTACATATATTTTATCTCTTACATTTTTAGTGACATCAAATTTTGGACTAAAGTCTGTATTTGTATGAAGAGAAAATTTTCAGGAACATTCAATCCCCAAAGAAATTCTTTTTCTTGGCATAAAATCACAGAAGGTTTTCTTTTCCTTTCCAAGTCTCTACTAATAGTTGCTTTGTATACAAATATAATATTAAATTATTGCCTTTACATTGTTTTACTCTAATAAGAGTCCAATTTTTAGCTAGGGGTATCTAATTTTACATTTACAAATTTCTGATGGAAAGAGAAAAGTATTTGAAATCATTCTATTTGACAAAATGTCCCACAAAGTCCTAGGAGAGTTTTACAACAAATGGTTACTATCTATGTTATATGAAAAGCTTTTCCAAATCAATAAGAAAATTTAAACAATTCAAAAGAAATACTGTTAGCAACAACAAACATATGAAAAGGTGATCAACCTCATTAATAACCAAAGAAATATAAATAAAAGAAATCCATCAATTTGAAAAAAATAGAAAACACCCAGTTGATGTGGGTGTTGAAAAATTGTCATGTTTGTACACTGTTGGTAGAAGTTAAATTGATACAACTTTTTGCTTAAGTAACTTGGTAGTGTATATCTAAATTAATAGAGTTTTTGTCCAATAATCTAGGAATCCCTTATATAAGGCTCTATCCTGTAGATTTTAAAAAAACTTTAAAAAATATTTTTATTAAGATATAGCTAACATACAATATTATGTTAGTTTCAGACATACAACATAGTTATTCAACATTTATATACCTAAAGAAGTGATCACCATGATAAGTCCAGCAACCATCTGACAGTCTACCACACTATCACAATACTATTTACTATATTCCTTATGCTGTACATTACATCCCCATGACTTATTTGTTTTATTTTTTTATTTTTTATTTTTAAAAATATTTTATTGGGGGATTGGGGACGGGGAACAGTGTTGGGGAATTGGGGAAGGGGAACAGCCAAGTTGTTGTCTTTCAATCTTAGCTGTGGAGGGCGTAGCTAGCTCAGCTCCAAGTCCAGTCACCATCTGGCTGCCCGTCAGCAGCTTGTGGCCGCTCAGCTCAAGGTGCTGTGTTCAATCTTAGTTGCGGGTGGGCATAGCCCACCATCCCATGTGGGAGTCGAAGCAGCAACCTTGTTGTTAGGAGCATGTGCTCTCACTAGCTGAGCCATCCTGCCACCTGTTGGCAGCTCAGCGGCAGCTCAGCTCACTGGCCCATGTGGGAATTGAACTGGCGACCCTGCTGCTCATAGCTCGTACTCTTAACCAACTGAGCCACTTGTCCAGCCCAACTTATTTGTTTTTATCTGGAAATTTGAATCTCTTATTCCCTTTCACATCGCTCCTTTTTAAATTTATCAATTACAGTTGATATTCAATATCATTCTATATTAATTACAGGTGTACAGTGTAGTAGTTAGACATTTATGTAATTGAAGAAGTGATCCCCCTGACTAATCTAGTACTGACCTGGCACTATACCATATTATTGACTATATTCCCTATGCTTTACTTTACATCCCCATGACTATTTTGTAGCTACCAATTTGTACTTCCTAATCCCGTCACCTTTCCATCCTGCCCCTCAACCCCCTCCCATCTATCACCCCAACAAATCTAGTACCCATCTGACACCATACATAGTTATTACAGTATTATTGACTATATTACCTATGCTATACCCTACATCCCATTACTTTTTTGCAATAACCAATTTGTACTTCTTAATCCCTTCACCTTTTTCATCCCCCACCAACCTTCTCCCATCTGGCAACCATCAAAATGTTCTCTGTATCTATGAGTTTGTTTCTATTTTGTTTGTTTGTTTGTTAGTTTGTTTTGTTCTATAGATTCCACATATAAGAGAAATCACATTGCATCTGTCTTTCTCTGTCTTCCATACTCCACTCAGCACAGTACCCTCTAGGTCCATCCATGTTGTTGCAAATGGCAAGATTTCATTCTTTTTTATGGCTGAGTAATACTCAATTGTATATATGTACCACCTCTTCTTTATCTAGTTATCCATTCAGGGACACCCAGGTGCCTTTATATCCTGGCTATTTTGTAAATAATGCTACAATGCACATATGGATGTACATGTCTCTTTCATGTAGTGTTTTGGGCTTCTTTGCATAAATACCCAGAAGTGGGATTACTGGGCCCTTCTTTGTGTCTTGTTATAGCCTTTTTTTTTTTTTAAAGATTTTATTGGGGAATCAGAGAAGGGGAACAGACAAATTGCTGTTCCTTTGTTCTTCAGTCTAGTTGTGGAGGACGTTGCTTCACTGGCCAATGTTGGTATTGTGATCATTGCGCTCTTCCCAGCTGAGGTAGATCAGTTGCCGGCTATTGGATGGCCACTCATGGTGGCTCACAGCAGCTCATGCCAGCTGCCGGCCACTCACAGTAGCTTATGGCAGCCCACTGCAGCATGGTCTGCAGCCTACGCCATCGCTGGTGACTCACGGCAGCCCAGCTCCAGGTCGAGCTGTTGTTCACCATCTTAGCTGTAGAGAGCAGCATCACTGGCCCTCATGTGGAATCCGAGCTGGGGCCCTGCTGCTCAGAGCTGGTGCACCCAAGCCAACTCTTAACCAATGCGCCACTCGGCCAGCTCTAGCCTTTGTTTTAAAGTCTATTTTGTCTGGTATAAGTATTACTACCTCAGCATTTTTTTTTCCACTTCCATTTTCGTGAAATATCTTTTTCCATCACTTTATTTTCAGTTTGTGTGTGTCTTTTAATCTGAAGTGAGGCTCTTGTGGGAAGATTATGTAAGGATCTTGTTTTCTTATCCATTTAGTCACCCTATCTTTTGATTGTACCATTTAATCCATTTATTTACATTTAAAGTAATTGTCAATAGATATGTAGTTATTGTCATTTTATTATTTATATTTTTTATCTTCTTTTTCCCTCTTCTTAAAGAAGTCCCTTTAACATTCCCTGTAATACTGGTTTGATGATGAACTCATTCAGCTTTTTCTTGTCTGGGAAGCTCTTTATCTGTCCTTAGATTCTAAATGATAGCTTTGCTAGGTAGAGTAATCTTGGGTGTAGGTACTTGCTTTTCATCACTTTGAATATTTCATGCCAGTCCCTTTTGGCCTGCAAAGTTTCTGTTGAGAAGTCAGCTGACAGTCTTATGGAAGCTCCCTTGTAGGTAACTAACTGCTTTTCTCTTGCTGCTTTTAAGAGTCTTTCTTTGTCTTTAACTTTTGGCATTTTAATTATGATGTGTCTTGGTTTGGGCCCCTTTGGGTTCATCTTGTTTGGGGCTCTGCACTTCCTGGGTTTGTATGTCTTTTTCCTTTGTCAGATTAGGGAAGTTTTCCATCATCATTTTTTGAAATAGGTTTTCAGTTCCTTGCTCTCTCTCTTCTCTTTCTGGTGCCCCTATTATGTGAATGTTTTTATGCTTGATGGTGTCCCAGAGGCCCCTTAAGCTGACCTCACGTTTTTGGATTCCGTTCTCTTCTTGCTGTTCTTATAGGGTATTTTTTGCTACTTTCTAAATCACTGATTTGATCCTCTGCTTTATCGAATCTACTGTTGATTCCCTCTAATGTATTCTTCATTTCAGTTATTGTATTCTTCATTTCTGACTGGCTCTTTTTTATGTTTTCCATCTTCATTTTTATGTTTCCTATCTCTTTGTTGAAATTCTTACTGAGATCATTGAGCATCCTTATAATATTTTGAACTCTGCCTGGTAGAATGCTTGTCTCCATTTTGTTTAGTTCTTTTTTCTGGAGCTTTGTCCTGTTATTTCATTTGGGACATGTTCCTTTGTCTCCCCATTTTTGCTACCTTCCTGTATTTGCTTCTGTGTATTATGTAGGGCTGCTATGCGTCATAGTCTTAGTAAAATGGCCTTATGTAGTAGGTGTTCTGTGGGGCCTAGTGGCATAGTCTCACCTGGGCTGGGTGCTCCAGGTGTGTCCCTGTGTGTGTTGTGTGTACTCTCCTGTTGTAGTTGAGCCTTGGTTGCTGTTTGCACGTCAGTGGAGGGGATTGACACTTGGGCAGATTGGTTGTGAGGACTGGCTGTGTGTGACTATAGTGGAGGATCTGTGGTGCAAGGGCTGACTTTCCAGAGCAGGATTTGCTTTAGCAGGGTTTTGGTGCCTGCCCAGTCTGCCCTTTGGGTGTGTCATCCTTGGAGGTGGCAGGATGATGCTCTGGTTCATTCTGAAGCTGGCCACTGGGTGTGCCAGTTCCCAGGGCCTCCTGAGAGGGGAATCACTGAAGACCAAGTTCAGCTGCAGTCTGAGGCACAAAGCAATCCATAGATGGTTGCCTTCCACATTGGGCTTAGAGGTGCCTTGAGAGGCCAAGCCACAAACCAAGGCTGGCTGTCACTAGTGCTGGACTTGGGGCTGCTCAACAGGAGGCACAGGACATGCTGAAGCCAGATGCTGCTCATGTATTAGAGAGGTTTTAGGAAATTCTGCAGCATGAGCCAAGGCAGGCTGTTTGTATAGAAAAGCTGCTGGCTTGAGTGTGCCCGTAACTTGGGTGGGGTGTTGTGTCAGGGACTCACCAGGGCAGGGCCAGTGAAGGTTGTTAGCCAGGTTGATGGAGACTAAGATATGGTGGCTGCCTATATCTGCACACCAGGCAGTAGAGAGGGCTCAACAAAGAAACAGTGGCCTCTGAAAGCACTTCTGTCCGGGAGAAAGCTGCCTCTCTAGCCCTCACCTTGAAGCCAGACAATTCAGTTTCTTCTCGTGTGTTCCTGGTACCTTTTGAGCTGCTGCCCCAGCAGTAGAGCTCAGAGCGAGTAAGACCGTCATCAAGTAAGTCCATGTGCAGACCATTTAAGGAGCACCCGGGACTCCAGCAGCCCTCCGTCTCACCCAGCCACAGTCTCTGCTAGTTTTCACAGCCAGATGTTATGGGCATTGGAGCCCTGGGCTTGGGTGCCTGGTGTGGGGCTGGGATTGGAGCCCTGGGCTTGGGTGCTGGGTGTGGGGCTGGGACCCTGTGCTCTTCCAGAGGGGGCCTCTGTAGCCGGTAAATCCCTCTCAATTTTTTTTTAAATTGGGAAATTTGGGGAGGGGAACAGTGTTGGGGAATTGGGGAGGGAGACTAGCCAAGTTGTTCTTCTTCAGTCTTAGTTGTGCAGGATGCCAGTCGCCATCTGGCTGCCCGTCGGCAGCTCGTGGCCTCTAAGCTCAAGGTGCTGTTTTCAATCTTAGTTGCCGGTGGGCATAGCCACCATTTCATGCGGGAGTTGAACCAGCAGCCTTGTTGTTAAGCGCACACGCTCTATCCACTGAGCCATCTGGGTGGCAGCTCAGCTCACAGTGTCGAGTTCAGTCTTAGTTGCGGGCAGGTGTAACCCACCATCGAACAGGCAGTCTTGTTAGGAGCACGTGCTCTCACCAGCTCAGCTCAGGTACAGCATCACTGGCCCATGTGGGAATCGAATCAGTGGCCCAGTTGCTCAGAGCTCGTGCTCTTAAGCTAAAGCTTAACCAACTGACACATTCAGCAGGCCCCTCCCTCTCAGTTTTTAGCGGTCACACATGGGTGTGGGATCAGCCCATTCTGCATCTCTGCCCCTCCTACCAATCTCAATGTGGCTTCTTCTATATATCCTTAGTTGTAGGGCTTCAGTTCAGTTAGACTTCAGGCGATTCTCAGTGGTGGTTGTTCTTCAGTTTAGTTGTAATTTTGATGTGGTAATGAGAGGAGGCAATTACAGCGTTTACTTACTTCGCCATCTTGACCAGAAATCTATCCTGTAGATTTTCTAGTACAAATGTGCAAATGTCTGTGTACAAGAATACTCACTGCAGCATTTTGCTAAAGAAAATCTTAGAAGCAATCTGTATGTTCAACAACAGAGAATAGGCCCATAATTTATGAAACAACCACACATGGATACATTAAAATCTATGAACAGAGGAGGTGGATCTATGTGATATGAGAAAGACATGAACGATAGTTTGTTAAGAGAAATAAAGCAATTAGTAGAGTGTATCATGTGTAGTACTTTTGTGAATCTAATGTAAGCATAGAAAATAGGGTTGGAAAAACACTCCAGTTAACAGTGAATATACTATACCTGGGGTCTGTGGGTGTGCATGGTGGAGGAAGTAGAATCCTTTTCATTCTACTTTATATACTTTTCTTTATTAAATAATCATACATGTATACCCATTGCTTTCATAATTAAACACACCAATAAAGAATAATGAAGAAAAAAGAAGCTTTAGATTTGAATCACGATAATATCATTTGCAACTTGTGTGATCATGGGGAAGCCACATAGCCTTTTTGGGTTTGTTCCCTCATTTATAAATAGAGAAAGTAATAATACTTGCCCCTGCCATCTTTCAGGGTTATTGGGAGGACTGAATGTGGTAATAGATTATTATCAATTATTTTATTTATTCATATAACACAATTACTACCAAATTATTTCCTTCTGATGAAAAGAAAGACATGGGCATATGTGCTTTTTAGTCTCAGTAGATTTATTGATCAGAAGGTGCCTGTTGATGTGGTGATCACAGTTGCTTTTGGTAAGGCTTCCTCTTGACTTTTGGCATTCCTCCATGCTGCTGGCTAAAGCTTGGTGATAACTGCTGAAGTCATGACCCCCCTCCCCGCTCCCAGTGTGCATGCGCGTGCACACACACACTCACTCATGCACACACAAACACTTATGCATACACAGCCTGCTATAATATTTGTGGCAGCAGCTGCTCTGACATAAACTTTAACTCAATATAAAGGAGATTTTTTTGCATGGTTTGTGCATTATTTCCTGTTATGAATTAGCTGTGTCAATGCCATGCTTTTCTACCTTAAACCTCTCGGAGGCTCAGGCTGTATTAAGAGCAGACCTCCCCCCGCCACTGCTCACCTCCTCCCCACACACACTCCCCACTGCCCCCTCCTGAGACCATGTCTTAATCTGCTCACTTTATGAGGATTTTTAAGTCTAATGGACTGGGACATGTGAGAGATTACTGAGAGGAACAGACCAAGCAGCGGCTAGGAGACTCCATGTTAATCTGCTGAGTAGTCTGAAAATGCACAGCTGCAGGAACGAGTGATTCTTTAAAGTACTCTGTCAGGCTGTTTGTCAGGGTGCCTGTTCCTACAGCCCTGCCGAATGTTTGGTTAGGAGGCATAATCTTTCTTTGGACAGGATCTCCCAAATGTAAAGTGACAGATGCTAATGTGGAATATAATACAGACGATCCAGCTTTGCTGTCATAAATAACAGTAAATTGTTTAATCTTGCTGAGTTGTAAATCTATGATCGCCAGAGGTCTTTAGTTCACTGGAACATACTATGGGGGGAGGGGGCATTTAGCAAATGGGCAGTAATTGTTTCCCAACCAGACAGAAGACAGAAACTGGCCTGATGGAATTTATGTAAAGATCCGGATTTAATTGACGTGACAACTACTCACAGAAAAACACATAGCTATAAAGAGAGATTATTTTTGTTGTTGTTGTTTTGGAATATATATGGTCTATCTACAGAGGTGTCAAAGATGCTGACTTTTTTGTTTTGTATATATAAAATTTCTATCTACCTATAAAGATGCCAGATGTATATTATTCTTAAGCATTTAGGCAGTTTATCAAGTAGCATATATGTGTGCACAAGGGCACAGGACACATACCCTCTCGCTCCCCAAAGAGATATCTTCTTCCCTGGTTATATTCAAGAGCAAGATAGAACAGAATCCCAGACGTAAGAAATGTTTGCAGACTGCATAAAATTGGGGGAGGTAACTAAATGCTCCCAAATGACCTACATTTCTACAATAATAAATAGAACTTGTGCTGGAGTTGGATGAACCAATACTAAGAAATATAAGCAGCATAAGTCCTACTATTCTAGGCAGGAATCTGTGTTGCAAGGACAGCTTTCTGCAGTGAGCTCAACCACATGGGCAAGTTAGCAGGCCAGCATAGTACATACCAGTGGACAGTGCAAGTCAGAGGCATAAATGCGGCAACGACAGAAGAAAATTCTAGGTCAAGACAGTGATGCAGACATGGTCCTGCCACTCCTTGCCATGGACTTCAGCCATTTCTTAGTGAGCAGATTGGGTGGTTAAAGAAGAAAGAAGGCATTATAGTCATGCAGGCATGTTGCAACTAATTTTTCTATTTAATTATTGACAAACTATATTCAGTTTAATTTATTCCACAGTGTGGGTTTAGTCTTCAAACATTTTTTAGTTTTACATATAAAAACTTTAGATGAAAGGACAGGGCACTCAGCTCTGCCTTCTTGACCCAGGTAGAGCCAGCAGTTTTCATTCTGGTACCCAGTTGGGTTGATCACCCCAAAATGGCAGCAAACAGGGCCCTTCCTTGTTTTAGTGAGCCAAGCCCTACACCTTAAGGTAAAGATTTCAGCATTTCCCAAGTACACCAAATTAACTTATCACCAGGAGGGACCTAAGTTCCAATTCCACCACCCTCATTTTGTACCTGAGGAGAGCGAGATTACTGGATCCTTTCAGTGAGATCTTGAGAATTAGTGGGCTGATTGAGGACCAGTCAGCTTGGGCCAAACCTGAGCCAAATTTCTAGATGCCTGTGGAATTGAATGTGAAATCCTTCTTGGTTTGGTTCTAATGGACTCTCATCTTTTGCTTCCAGCCCCTGAGTGTGTGTATAAAGGCTTCCTGGGGGACAGGAAGCTGAGGATGAGCTTGGTTGCTCCCATCTGGCCTCCATGTAACAAAGCATATAACTGCACAATTATCCATGAGCAACTGGAGAAATCCCTTGGTGTTTGGATAACCACATCCATGTCTTGCGTTTGTTATTTCTTGAAATTCCACTTAGCCATCTCTCGCTTACTCATGTGCAGCCGTGCTTAAGGGCTGGCACTCCTCTCTGACAGCTGGGACTGAAAGACTGAAGCCTGCCATCTTGGCAGCTTGGCTTTGGGCTTCCTTTGTGGGTTTTGTTTTCTGTTGAACTGAGAAGACAGGAAACAGACATCTTTGTGTACCTGGCTTACACGCACTTCGTAGATGGACGTGGTTGTGGCTGTGTGGTCCTGCACAACACTCTGTCTGCGTACCATCAAGGAAGTTTCTGTTTATTGCTTTCTTCACTCCCTCTGCTTCACTTTGGGAATTACAGGGATATGACACAGTAAATGGAAGATTTTGAGGAATGTCATGCTTACTTTCTCTCTTCTCTCTTTGGGACTGTTTTTGAAAAATGACCTATTTAAAGTTAAAAGGAGATCCTAAAGGGGAAGTCTTATTGAAGGGAGCTCGCACAGGGAGACAATCCTGCTTTCATTCGTGTTCTGTTACTGGGGAAAACTCATTTGGATTCAACATTCTTCATGTACTCTGAGATTCTAGCCTGCAGGTTTAAATTGTACATTGCTGCTCCCTAGGACTTTAATTTGAGCTAATTAGAAACTGAACTCATACTTAATCTAATTTAGAAGAGTGGTTGTTTGCATTCTGAAAAGAGGCAGCCATCAGAAATAAAACCATTAAAAAAATTAGTAGTGTAGGGCACCTGGTGTAAAGAAATGGAAGTGCTGGGAGAAAGCTTTATGTAATAAAAATGTTTTCTTTCTCAGGACACTGGTCTGTGGCATGTGGAGGGCCATATCAGCACCTGCTATGCCCTCTCATGGGTGGAACAATTAATGGTACAATCTAGGTGAGGTTTAAGGGTTGATGGAAGGCACTGGCAGCAAGTTAGAAGGATAGCCACAGAGAGATCATAAGTAACTGGACCGTCGGGATGATGGTGATTGCACACTGCTCCCTGCTATGTCCTCCCTTCTCCAAGCATGTAGAAGTCATGACTGAGTAGGAATAAATTCATGCTGTCTGTCTATGCCTCTGTGTGTCTGGCAAAGTGTGCACTTCACGCATGTGGATCCTGGGGTGTGCATCTGTGTGGCTTCTATATGTGTGTGTGACAGTGGACCAGGGTCCACCTTGCCCCCTTGTCCTAGTGGGAGCTGAGGGACATGTTCCTCAGTGGCAGGAAAGCCCACTCAGGTTAGTGCACCTCCTGCAGGGCTGGGTGGGATTCCCCTTTCTCCAGCCAAAGACAGGCCGTGTGATATGGGAGTGGTGATTCTTCCAGGACCCCTTCTGGAAGGGTCAGTGAAGCAGCAGTGGAATGCCATGGTTTGACCTCCCCGGGCTGTGGTCTGGGCTTCACTCAGGAATAAAAGCCAGATGTTGCCTGCTCCAGGGCTGTAAATGAAACCAAAAGCCAATGATATAAGTAGACCATCTTTTCCTGCAAGGTTGCAGTCGGCTACATTGGCGGAGGATAGTATTTTTAGGACTTTTTCAGAAAGTGAAGTGGCAGTTTGAAGGATAACCTGCTGTCTAAAAATGAATTTTAAATATTGGGGGGTTGGGTTTGGGGAAGGCAATAGCACACTTTTTGCCGTGTTTAATTTCACAGAGTTTCCCTTTATGTAATCTCATCTTAAGTGAATTTTCACAACCTTGTCCCCTCTTGGCCTCAGAGAAGTGAAGCGATTTGCCTTAGGCCAGAGGTGGAGGCGAGACTCATATCTAGATCTTTGAACTTTCTATATACAACAAGGCTTCCAAAGATTATATTTCTTTAGTCAATTACTAAGTCATGAAAGCCGTACCTTTTCTGATGCCATTTGTCTTGGGCTAATTGGGAGAGGGAGAGTTAACAGAAGAGGAGAAAACAGACACACAGAGGAGAAGGTGATGTGAAGACAGAGGCAGAGATTGGAGTGATGTGGCCGTAAGCCCAGGAACAACAGGCAGCCGCCAGAGCCTGACAAAGGCAGGGACCAGATGCTTCCCTGGGGTCCCCAGAGGAAGTGCAGCCCTGTGGGATTTCAGACTTCTCATTTCCAGAACTGTGAGGGAATACATTTCTGTTGTTTCTAGCCACTAAGTTTATGGCAATTTGCTACAGCAGCCACTGGAAACCAGTATAGGTTTTGTATTACTTTATAGATTTTGTTTTAGTTTCCTAAGGCTGCTGTAACACGTTGCAATAAATTTGGTAGCTTAAAATAACAGAAATTTATTCTCTCACAGTTCTGGAGGCCAGAAGTTGAAATCAAGGTGTCAGCAGGGCCAGACTCCCTACAGAGGCTCTAGGGAAGAATCATTCTGTGGCTCTTTGAGCTTCTGGTGGCTGACATATTCCTGGATCTCCTTAGCTTGTGACAGCATGACTCCAATCTCTGCCTCTGTCTTCGTACCATGTCCTCCCCTGTATGTTTCTTCTCTTTTGTGTCTATTTCGGTAAGAACAATGTGCTGTTGCTTCCATGATGGAAGTGGTCCAAATGTAATCAACCTACCACCAGGGAGCGGGCTGATTACCCCGGGAATGGTGCCGTATTAGGGACTCGGTGTTGGTCTCTGCGGCTGGCAGATTGGGCACTCAGTGGTGCCTATAGCAGGCTGGCCTTGGTGAGTGGAAGTCCGTGTTGCAGAGCCTGTGCAGAACCTCCCTCTCTGCCACTGTGGCCACTCTGTGACAGGAGTGGCTGGAGAATGAGGCTGACTGGTATTCACAGAACAGATAATTCTATCCACTGGATTATTAAAATCCTCCTCTTCGGAGGTTTCCTGCCTTTTGGTGAGCATTCACATGGAACACAAATATCTTCATAACTTTCCATGTCTTTCCCCGGGAGCTTGACCACTATTTTTTCATATCTCCTCCAGTGCTTGTTGCCCCTCAATGCCCCTCCGTGTCCTTTGGTCGTTGGATGAATAGGTCTGCATAGGTAGAATTTCTAGATAACTAGAATTTCATCTTCTGTTAACCCTCCAATTACAACTAAACTGTTTCAGGTTGAAATTTTATTCAAGTGTGTTTTTCCACTTTACTCTTCTTAAACAGAGTATATCTTATCCTTTCAAAAAAGAAATAATTACAATTTAATAAGATAAAAATTTATCTGTAATCTCTTCTACTTAACTAATACATACTTATTTCTGTATTTTGCCAAGTCCTAGCCCCAAAGCGTACATAATTTTATATTGCTGTAATAGCATAAAAGTAATTTTTTATTCTGCAATAGTCTCAGAGATATAGAGGAAAAACTGATGATTGCTAGTGGGGAGCGGGTGGGGATGAGGGAGAAGGGGAAGGGATTAGACAGCATAAATAGGTAACTACAATATTGCCACAGGGAGATGGAAGACAGTTCGGGGAATATAATTAGTGATGTTGTAAATATTTTGTAGGGTGTCAGATGGTTACATGTCTTGTTAGGGAGACCACTTCATGGATGGGGTAGAGGCTTGATCACTGCACTGTACACCTGAAGCTGATGTTGTATAACATTGTATGTCAACTATAATTG
>NW_017731685.1:1497755-1570107 GCF_001890085.2 Hipposideros armiger | reverse complement strand
ATATATATATATATATATATATTGGATGTGGTGTACAGTGTGGGAGTGGAGTCAAGGGAATTTTAATAGATATGTATGATATGGGGGATGGGGGGGTGAGTGGGGCGGCGGATTGGGGGAGGGGTTGTCACTTTGAGGAGTAAAAAGTATAACCATTGCACGATGTTGTACAGCTGAAACTAATTAAAAATGTTTATTTCACAATAAAAATAAACAAATAAATAAAAATTTTTAAAAGATTTTTATTAAAAATATAGCTAACATACAATATTATATGGGTTTCAGGGGTACACCATAGTTGTTCAACATTTATATATCTAAAGACGTGATCACCATGAGAAGTCTAGAAACCATCTGACACCGTAGTATACTGTCACTATATTATTAACCATATTCCCCATGCTGTGTGTTACATCCCCATCACTTATTTGTTTTATGCTTGGAAATTTGATCCTCTTATTGTCCTTCGCCTTTCCCCCCTCCCTTTTAAGTTTTTCAATTACAGTTGACATTCAGTATTTTGTATTAATTTCAGGGGTACATCATAGTGGTTAGACATTTACATTATTTAAGAAGTGTCTCCCTCCCTGACTAGTCTAGTACCCACCTGGCACTATACTAGTTATTGCCATATCATTGACTATACTCCCTATGATTTACTTTACATCCCTGTCATTATTTTGTAATTACACATTTGCACTTCTTAATCTCTTCACTTTTTTAACCCTGCACCCCACCCCAAACCATCTATCACCCCAACAAATTTAGTACCCATCTGACACCATACATAGTTATTACAATATTATTGACTATATTCCTTATGCTATACACTACATCCCCATGACTGCTTTGTAACAATCAATTTGTACTTAATCCCTTCCACTTTTTTTCACCCACACTCCCAATCCCTCTCCCATCTGGCAACCATCAAAATATTTTCTCTATCTATGAGTTTGTTTCTGTTTTGTTTGTTTATTTTGTTTTTTAGGTTCCACATATAAGCAAAATCACATTGCATCTGTCTCTGTCTGACATACTCCACTTAGCACAATACTCTCCAGGTTCATCCATGCCACCACAGATAGCAAGAACCCATTTCCTTCCATGGCCGAGTAATATTCCACTGTATATATGTACCACCTCCTCTTTATCCATTCTTCCATCGACAGACACGAAGGCTGCCTCTGCATCTTTGCCATTATAAACAGTGCTGCAGTGAACATATGGATGCACATGTTCACTTGAAGTAGTGTTTTGAAATCCGAAATGGTACTTTGAATAAATACCCAAAACAGGGATTATGGATCCTTTGTCTCTTGTTATAGCCTTTTTTTAAAGTTTATTTTGTCTGGTATATGTATTGCTACTCCATATTTTAATTTGTTTCCATTTTCATGAAATATCTTTTTCCATCTCTTTATGTCTGTATGTGTTTTTCAATATGAAGTAATTCTCTTGTAGGCAGCATATGTAAGGGTTTTGTTTTCTTATCCATTCAGTCCTCATATGCCTTTAAATGGAGCATTTAATCCATTTACATTTAAAATAATTGTTGATATGTAAAATAGCTATTGCTAGTTTATTATTCATAATTTTGATCTCCCCCCCCCCTTCCATCTTAAAGAAGTCCCTCTAACATTTCTTGTAATACTGGTTTGGTGGTGATGAACTCCTTTAGCTTTTTCTTGTCTGGGACACTCTTTGTCATTCTATTTTAAATGATAGCTTTGCTGGGTAGTGTAGTCTTGTTTTTAGGTCCTTGCTTTTCATCACATTGAATATTTTGTGCCATTCCCTTCTTGCCTGCAAAGTTTCTGTTGAGAAGTCAGCTGACAATCTTATGGGAACTCCCTTATAAATTACTAGTTGTCTTTCTCTTGCTTCTTTTAGGATTCTCTCCTTGTCTTTAACCTTTGCCATTTTAATTATAATGTGTCTTCATGTGGGTCTGTTTGGGTTCATCTTGTTTGGGACTCTATTTTTTCTGCGCTTGCATGTCTATTTCCTTCACCAGGTTAGGAAAGTTTTCAGTCATTTTTCTTGAAATAGGTTCTCAATCCCTTGCTTTTTCTCTTCTTCTTCTGGTACCTTTATGATGTGAATGTTGTTATGCTTGATTTTGTCCCAGAGGTATCTTGAACTATCCTCATTTAAAAAAATTTTTTTTATCTTTTAGCTGTTGGATTGGGTGTTTTCTGCTACCTTGTCTTTCAGATTGCTGATTCGATCCTCTGCTTCATCTGTTCTACTGGTGATTCCTTCTAGTGCATTCTTCATTTCAGTAATTGTATTCTTCAGTTCTGACCGGTTCTTTTTTATGGTTTCTATGTCCTTTTTTATGCTTGCTATCTCTTTGCTGATGTTCTCATTAAATTCTTTGAGCATCCTTATAACCCCTGTTTTGAACTCTGTCTCTGGTAGGTTGCTTGCTTCCATTTAGTTTAGTTCTTTTTCTAGAGTTTTCTCCTGCTCTTTTATTTGAGACATATTTATTTGTTTTCTCATTTTGGCTACCTCCCTGTGTTTGTTTTTATGTATTAGGTAGATCTGCTATGTCTCCCAGTCTTGGCCAGGTGGCCTTATATAGTAGGTGCCCTGTGGGGCCCTGGCACCTGAGCCGGGTGCTCCAGGAGTATCCCTTGTGTGGGTTGTGTGTGCCCTCCTGTTATAGTTGAGCCTTGATTGCTATCGGCATGTCAGTGGGTGGGATTGGCCCTTAGGCTGACTAGCTGTGGGTTTTGGCCACATCCACAGCTTACAGGATGCTGTACAGAGGGCTTACATCACTGAGTGGGATTTACCCAATGAGCTCTCGTGCCTGTTGAGACCACCCTTTGTGTGTGGCACTTGTGGGGCTAATTGGGCAGTGCTCTGCTATGGTCTGAAGCCAACCCCCAAGTATGTTGATTCTGGGGTCTCTTGGGAGGGGCTCCAGTGCAGGCCCAGGTTACCCACTACCTATGAACAGCTGGGGACTACCCGGTTTTTTGCTGTCTATGCTAAACCTGGAGGCACGTGGGAGAGATCACGCTGTGAACCGAGGATGTGTGCCACCAGTACCAGGCCTAGGGTAGTTCCACAGAAAGCCAGGACACCCTGAGTCCTACTGCCACCTGCCAGCTCATTTAAAGTTCAGCTGCTGATAAAGCCTAATGTGGTATGCAAGTTGGATGAGGCAGGGTCTCAGGGTGTCACTACCATGGGAAGCATTGTGGTCACCAGGTTAATGTAGACTCTGGTTTGGTGCCAGTGCTAAGCGTGGAGCTACTCAACAAAAGTCTTAGAGCACATTAAGGCCAGTTGCTGCCTGCCTGGCGTCCTTGGACTCTGATAGTTTTTCAAGAAAGAGTGCAATGTGGGCGGGGCTGGCTGCTCATGGAGAAAGTGCCTCAGGCGCTGGGGGAGTTAGATGGAGTGGGGCTCCAGTGAGCCAGCAGGGTGGAGTCCCAGAGCTCACCAGACCAATCAGATTCAGATTTGGCCATAAGCATAGGGGGAGGGCTCAACATATTAAATATGGCAGTTGCCTGCCGGCTTCATAGGAGGAGGACCTCCCATAGGGAAAATGGGACTGTCCTCTAGCCTGCACCTCAAAGCTACACACCTCAGTCTGCTCCCCGTATACCTCTGATGCCTCATGAGTCACCATCCCTCCGTCGGAGCTCAAGGTGGATGCCTGCGAGTGCGTCTGTGCACTGGCCCTTTAAAAGGATGTCTGGGATTCCTGCAGCCTTCCAGCCCACCTGGACGGTTGTAATCCCCATTGTTTTTCACAGCCAGATGTGGGGGGTTCCTCTTCTCAGCACCAGTACTCTGGGCTGGCAGCCTGGAGTAGGGCTGCGGTCCTTCTCTCCTCCAGGGAGAACTTCCACAGCCAAGCTATCCCTCTCAATTTTCGTCTGCCACATGGAGGTTTGGGACCAGTCTGTTTCACATCTCCACCCCTCCCACCAGTTTCAATGTGGCTTCTTTTTTATATCCTTAGTTATAAAAATTCTGTTCAGTCAGACTTCAGATGGTTCTCCAGGTTGATTGTTCTATAATTTAGTTGTAATTTTAATGTGTTTACAGAAGGAAGTAGGCCCAGTGTTTATCTACTCTGCCATCTTGGGTCTCCTCCCCTATTCTGCATTTTTTATTTTGCATTAAAGCATTGTCTGTTCCTTCTCTAACTCTTAAGAACATGTAAGTTGTTACAGCAAATAAACCTGTAATGTAGGCAATTTTTATTGCCTTAAAAATAAGAGAAGCTTATTTCTCATTCACATAATAGTCCACTGTGGATGTTCCTGGTGGTGGGCAAAGACTCTTTTCTATTCAGTGAGGCACAGACCCAGCCAGGTTCCTTCCATCTTGTGGCTCTGGCATCTCCTAGAGCCACACGGTCACCTGTATTGAGTCTGTAGAAGGGGAAATAAGCAGTGTTGAGAAAGCATATCTGCTTCTTAACATCCTTATCCCAGAAGAAACACACATTCTGTTCTCATTCTCACACTAATTTATCACTCATTGTGAAAACTAATCATGTGGCCACATGTAGGTACCAGAAGATGTTGACCCTGGCAGGGCAGCTGCTCCTCAGCATCAGCTCTGTACTGTGGAACGGTATCATAACGTTTTGTGGACTATGAACCAAGTCTGCCACTGTTGCACGAGCTTCATAATTACCTTTTAAATGGCTGAAGAATATTCTATAAGTTGCTGTATCGTACTTTATTTAACAGGTTCTTCATTTTACACGTTTATAAGGATTGTTTAAAATGTTTCACTTCTAATGAATACCACTATAAGAAATATTACACATACATACATCTTCCCTGTTTCAAGATTATTTCTTTAAGAATAATTCTAAAAAAAAAAATGGGAGAGAGAGAAAATTATGAACAAAATTTACAATAATTTTTCAGATTCCTGAATCTACAGACTTATTCCTCAGGGTTAGGAACTAAATTATATCTGTAACTGCAGGGTCTTCTACATTGCCTGTTTCATGGTAACAATGAGATGACTTAGTGACCAGATAAACTTTAACAAGAGCAGTCTTTAACTTAAAAGGTTAATGCTATTTAGCTTCTTAATGATTTTATAGTTTGATGAGGATCATTTCTCAAAAATGTTTTTTGAACATTTTTCAAAATGATGTGGAACATAATTTATCATGGCTCTGCCTAATAATATGAGTGTAATTATTGCCCTGTGTCTTTCCTGTCTTGATAAATGGCACCACCGTTCATCAAGTTTTAAAGGTAGAAAGCTGTGCAAAATATTACCACAAAATTAGTGGCCTAAAACAATAGCAAATATTTATTGTTTTGTATAGCTTCTGTGGGACAGGAGATGGGCTGTTCCGTCTTGAGGACTCCATGAGGTCATAGTAATATATTGATGGGGCTTTGTCATATGAAATGCTTGACTGGTGCTGGAGGATACACTGCAAGATGGCTCACCTACACGGCTAGCAAATTGCTGCCAGCTGTTGGAGGGAGACCTCAGTTCCTCTCCGTAAAGGTGTCTGCACCAGGCTCCTTGAGTGTCTTCATGACATGCCAAGAGAGCAAGGCAGAAGTGGCAATGTCATTTATGGCCTCACCTCAGAAATCACGCACTATCACTTCTGCATTATTCTCCTAATCACTTAGATCTGCCTTTTTCACTGTGGGAAGGGACTGCACAGAGACATGAGTGCCAGAAGGCAAGGATCACTGGGAGCCATCTTGAAAGCTGGTTACCGTAGCTTTCCTCTCCCATATTTCATTCCACCTACATCTTCTGCTCATTCTCCTTCCAAAAATAGATCTCAAATATAATCACGTCTCTTCATTTCTACTGCCTAATACAAGACACTATCCACATTCAGCTCTGCTGTAATAGCTTTCCATCTGATCTTCTTCTGTCTGCTCGTCACTCTCTAATGAATTTTTCACATAGCAACCATTCATTCATTTTTTCCCCCAATTAATTAATTCAACATATATTTATTGTTTACTTACTACATGCTAGGTTTGTTTTAGAGTCTTGGAATATAGCAGTAAAAAAAAAACCAAAACTCCTGGGCTGGCCAAGTGGCTCAGTTGGTTAAGAGCTTGCTCAAGAGTGTGAACCCTGAGCAACAGGTTGCCAGTTCAATTCCCACATGGGCCAGTAGCTGTGTCTGAGCTGAGCTGCTGCTGAGCTGCCAACAGGTGGCAGGATGGCTCAGCTGGTGAGAACATGTACCCCTAACAACAGGGTTGCATGTTCAACATGGTGGGCTATGCCTGCCCGCAACTAAAGACTGAACTCGGCACCTTGAGCTGAGCTGCTGCCCAGATTGCTCAGTGGATAGAACATGGGCTCTTAACAACAAGGCTGCTGGTTCGACTCCCTCATGGGATGGTGGCTATGCCCACTCACAACTAATTGTACACAGCACCTTGAGCTGAGCGGCATGACTGGACTTGGAGCTGAGCTTGCTGCGCCCTCCACAACTAAGATTGAAGGACAACAACTTGGCTGTTCCCCTTCCCCAATTCCCCAACACTGTTCCCCTCCTCCAATTCCCCAACACTGTTCCCCTCCTCCAATTCCCCAACACTGTTCCCCAATAAAATCTTTAAAAACAAAACAAAACAAACCCAAACCTCTTTAAGGCTTATATACAGTGGGGAAATAAATAATGTGGAAAATATTATGTGGTAACATGTATAATACAGAAGATTAAAGCAGGGTAAAGGAAAGAGAAGACAACAGGGAAATTAGGGACTTATGGGCATTGTATTACACAGGGCTGTCAAAGGTGCTATGTGCGATTAGTTGACATTGGACCAGAAACCCAGCATGGCAGGAGTGGCCCACATATGAATACCTGGGTAAGAGTGCTCTATGCCCAGGAAAATCAAATGCAAAAGTCCTGATTATGCTTGATGCATTTGAGGAACAACAAACCAGCCAGTGTGACTGAAGCAGAGGGAGGGCGTGGAGTGGAGAATGGCATGTGGTGGGGGTTATTCAGATCATGTAGGGTCTTGTAGTCTATGCTAAAAACTTTGGTTTTATCTTGGGTTGGTGTGGGACAAAGAAAGGCATTGGAATGTTTTGCTGACACAATATGACTTGCTTTTTAATAAGATCATTTGGACTGCCCAGTCTGTGATCTTTTAAAATGTGAATAATATCAGGTCATTTCCACTGCTTAAAATCCTTCAATGGATGCCCATTGTACTTAGAAAAAAAATCTAAGCTCACTTAGCTGTCATTTCTATTATTGTCATTGTTATTATTAAAATTGATGCCCCATTATTCTCCATCATAGACCCCTGCTGATTTCCTTCCTAATATGTATCCAATTTATAATAATAATTATTATTATGCTTATTTGTTTATAATCTGCCTCATCCGTTCAAAACTATGTACTCTGGGGATATTGTGGTATGTGGACCTTTCCATACTAAATCATCCCAAGACTGATTTATTTTTGGAGCTCTTTTGTTTGTTCTCTATAGTATATTTTTTCTGTATCTTCCCTCATTGTCACCTTTGGTCAGTGATCTACCTCTAGCAGTGCTATTGTTGGTGCCAGGGTCACTTTGCTATTGAGCTGGATGCTAGAGCTTGCCTTGGCTTGTGGGCTACATCAGGACTTCTCAAACTTTAAGGGACAAATGAATTATCTGAAAGGAGGGGAGGCATCTTGATAAGTTACCAGTTCTTATTCAGTAGGTCTTGGGTGGGCCTTGAGGTTCTGCATTTTTCCCAAGCTCTCAGGTGATGGTCATGCAGCTAGTCCTTTGAGTGGCAAGGGGGTTGATCGCCAAACTTGGCTGAACATTGGAATCACCTGTGGAGCTTTAAAAAAGTACAAATGCCTGGATCCCACCCCCAGAGATTCCAATATAATTAGTCTGGGATGCAGTCTGACTATTGGGAATTTTCTAGGCTTCATTAGTGATTCTAATTTGTAGCAACATTTCCATACGACTTCATTGATATGTGGGATATAAAAATGAAAGCAACCAAGGAACAAGACAAACAAGAAACAAAAACTCAAAGACATAGACAATAGTTTAGTGGTTACCAGAGGGTAAGGAGGATGTGGGGGTGGTAGAGGAGGGTCAAGGGGGTCAAATATATGGTGATGGAAGGAGAACTGACTCTGGGTGGTGAACACACAATGCAATATATAGATGATGTATTCTAGAGGCATACACTTGAAACTTATGTAATTTTCCTAACCAATGTCACCCCAATAAATTAAAAAAAAATTTGTAGCAACATTTGAGAACCACTGGATTGGATGACATTGGGCCCTATTTTAAAACAAACCATACCAAGTAACTGTTTTTTTAAAAGTCAGTTTTATAGCTATAGAAAGAGTCTGGCCACACCAGTGGATGGCTTCCAGATCTCTGCCTGGTATGACTGAGTAGTTTCCCCACTGTGTCCTGCACATGGTGTCACTTAGTGGCAGAAATAGTTCCTGCCTTCAGGAGAATGGTCATTCCAAGTGCATTAAAAATATGGCCCCTGACAACGAGGCTGGATAGTAAGTCAGGTCCCCTCCTGTGTGAGCTCATGCTGAGGCAGAGGAGGGGATGAAGCATAGAATTACTCCATTTCTTTTTTCTTGTAATTTCTAGCATGTTAATGTGCAGTTTCTGAGCCACTAACAAACTAAGAACTTCTTGTGTGGTTCAAGCTAACCCTTTGGTCATCAAAAGCAGATGTTTCAAACTACTGAAAACCAATGAGGCAGTTTCAATTTATAGGTTAATAACTGACTGCGAGCTGTGGGTGTCCCAAATGGTCTTGGAGACATTGGGCAGAGGAGACAAGGCCCAAACCCCGCTACCCTCCACATCTTCTAACCTAAAGCCCACTCAGTTCCTTTTGCCAAGTGATTTACTATGTGTTAACAGAGCCTGGGGCACTTTTCCTTTGAAAAGTATTTCAATCCCATGTAACTGGATTGATTTTTTTCCTTGCCTGGTCTAGATTGGACGACTGATTATTGGACAGAATGGCATCTTGTCAACACCTGCTGTTTCCTGCATTATCAGAAAGATCAAGGCAGCTGGCGGCATCATCCTAACAGCCAGCCATTGCCCTGGAGGACCAGGGGGGGAATTTGGAGTGAAGTTTAATGTTGCCAATGGAGGTATGTGGTTCAGAATATGCCTTAATCATCATAATTTCTTTCCTCTTTTATTAAAATCTTACCATGACCCCCCTGATGGTAGACAAGGAAGGTGGGGAAGAAATGGCTCAGAAAAATCTAATGAGGTACCTGTATTAGGGCTCTCCAGAGAAACAGAACCAATAGTATATAAAGGGATTTGTTGTAAGGAATTGGCTCACATGATTATGGAGACTGAGAAGTCCCAAGACCTGCGGTCAGCAAGCTGGAGACTCAGGAAGGATGATGGAATAGTTCTTATCCGAGTCCAAAGGCCTGAGAAGCAGCAGAGCTAATGGTGTAAATTCCAGTCTGAGTCCAAGTCTGAAGGCAGGAGAGGACCGAAGTGTCAGCTTAAAATAAAGGCGGTCAGGCAGAGAAAGAGGATTCTCCCTTCCTCAGTTGTTTTTGCACTGTCCAGTCCTTCAGTGGATTTGGATGAGTCCCACCCATCTTGTGGAGGGCAGTCTGCTTTACTTGCCTCCTGATTCACGTGTTAATCTCTTTCAGAAACAGCCCAAATTATGTTTAATCAAACATCTGGTCTCTCTGTGGCCCAGTCAAATTGACACATAAAATTAACCATCACAGTACCCAAGGTGACAGGCCAAGGAAGTGACATAATGGGATCTTGAAACCATTTTGTCTCTTGGTCCCCTGCACTCCTCAGCACAGTAAAACAGTTGAATAGTCGATGCTTATCTGATATGGAAGAACTCTGGATTTTAAAGTTGAGTATACCCTCAAAGTCATTTAGACATATTGTCATTTTACAGATGAACAAATCAAAGTCCTGAGAGGCTGTTATTTGCTCAAGGTCACATGGCTGCTCAGAGTCAGACAAATGACCTTTTAGCTTAAGTCCTGGACTCTCTCTTTCCTATAGGAGTGTTGACTTTCTTTCACTGAAATGCTTAGACTTACATTATTTTTTTCTTTTATTTACAGAAATTTATAGTTTGGAGGCCCCAGTGGGGTGAGATATGTGCATAGGGGTGAATTAAAAATGTTTTGAACATATGTAAAAGTAGGGAGAATAATAAATGGATATCATGTGTCCATTACAACCCTTCCCCATATTGCCAATCTTTTTTTCCTTGAGGAATTTTAAGATAAATTATCGCATGAAGACATTTCACACTAAATATTTCTGAATGTATTTCTTAAAAAGAAAGACACACCCTTATATAAATAACTACATTATCACACCTAACCAAAATAAGGCTAATTCTCTAAATATCATCAAAAAATTTATCTAGATTAAAAACTTCCCAGTTGTCCCCAAAATGTCACTTATAGCTATTTTGTTCAAAACAGGATTTATCTCAGAACCATGCATTGCATTTGGTTAAGTCTCTTAAATCTCTTTTAATCTAGAGTACTCTCTGAGTGTTTACATGGGTGGGAGCTGAATTTTAACCAACAACAGTTACCAGTACCTTTATGAATTGTTACTGGCCCCAGACAAAACAGCACATCCTCAAGGGAAGGTACATTATCTTCCCCTCCTTGCAGCCATTTTAGACATTATCCAAACCAGGAACTTTATTCATGTTAAGCATTTTAAAAAAAAAGCCCACCTTATGAAGTGCCTTGTCTTTGAAGGCATGTTTAGAGAAGCTCTGCTTCACTGAAAAGCACGCATAGGATCTATAGCTAGTCTTGCAGCAGCTCCTGAATGTTTCAGGAAAAACTAGGCACTGTACAGGTATTCTATACACTAATAACACAGGAAATTGAATGGGCTCAGAAAATGGCAACTTGTCGAGAAATGCAATACATAAGTTGCCAAACTAAACAATAGATTTCAAGTAAGCGTTTGAAATTAATATCTGCTTTATATCTTGCAAAAGCATCTTAGTCATCTCTGTGATATCCTGTGAGACATAACGGAAGAAGGTATTATTTAAATACCCATTTTATAGACTAAATTACAGGAGGTAATGTAACCCATTCCGCCATACCTTGAATAGGGGGAGGCGATTGAACTTATCATTTAGCCTTTAGCTATGCTGCATGTTCCTCCTTTTGTATTTAATTCTTCATGTTTGAATGTGTTGGCATCATTGATACAACGAACATTCCCGATGGCATAGAGAGATGCCGTTGGTTTCTTCTTGTTCTAAGCAGAATAAGTTTTACCATGACACCCTTCATCTGAAGTTTCTGGCATTCATCTCTTCTATTGTGTGTCATACAGATACATCTTATGAAACGAGTTAAAAGGCTAACTGTATAGAATTAGCAAGCACATCCAGGGAAATGGGACACATCTGGAGCTATGTTGCTTTTAAAATATACTTAGAAAACAGGACCGTTCTGAGCATGTTTTTAAGTAAAGGGGACGATGCTAGAGCCCAAATGAAATCAATAATAAAAATAGTGATCTTTTTTTAATACTTACAATATGCTAGACTTCATACTCAGAACTTGACGTAGATCATGTTATTTAATCCTCACAACAACCTGATGAAGTCACCAAGGAATAAAATGGTTTAAAAAAATGACCAGTGTCACAGAACTAGTCAGCTGTGGAGCTCGTTCAAAACCTAGATTCCAAGAAGGGGACAGAACTTCTGAGTAAGAAGGCAAAGAGAGGGAAAGAAGCAAGCTGGAGGGGTGCAGAATGGAAGTTTTGGGAATAGTTGCCTATATCTGTTTAAAAGAAAGTAAGAATAAAGGTTGCCTGCTAAGATAATGAGGCAAGACTAGAGAAGGAACTTGGGATAAATGGAGATATTTTGTAAAAGGTATTCTGGGAAATTTGTTGAGAATTTGTGAGAAGTTTTGAGGACCAGGGTGCAGTTAAACCATCATTCTTAGGGGAAAGCAGTTTGTATAATTTTATGACTACCTTCAGCAATGCAGGGAAGTCTGGGAATGGCATCAATGGGAACAGATGATGGTGATGTCCCGGGTTTGGGGAATGGCTGGGTGGGCACGGCAGAGCACCAAGAGTTGTTAAGAGTGTCTGAGCTGACATCAGACTACTAGGATTCCAATCCAGCCTCTGTCAATTACCAGTGATGTGACCTTGGTTAAGGTCACCTTTTCCAATTTCAGTTTCCCCATTTGGAAAAAGGGGGTAATAATAATACTTACTTCATCTGTTTTTTGTGAGTACCAAATTCCATATAAAGTATGACACGTGGTATATGTAAGTTGCAATAATTGTTGGCTTGTTGCCATTATGCTACCAAAGGCATAGCTCAAATGGTGGGTTCCTGCCTCGGATGAGACCAGTGACACTAGAATGGACTGATGGCCTGAGAGTAATCATGTACTGATGGGCGTTAGAACAGCAATGATGAGTGGATTCAGCAGAGGTACAGAGTAGGGTGGATGGGCTGAGGACACTGATATTTGATATTTTTGAGAGAAGGATTTCAAGAGACCATAATACTTAAGGAACGCCTATACCAGGCATTGACGAAAATGAAGAAGAAAGCCATTGGAGTGGAAGATGTCAAAGAATGCAGAGGCAGTTGATGAGTTCTGAGGCTATCAACGTGGGTAGTTGAGTGGCACCCTAGAAAATTATCTAGTGTGCTAGAATCTTGTTTTACTTTTGGAAATCAGTGTGCTTTGTCATAAAACTTAGACTTTAGAAAACTGATGGAGACAGCCCTAGCACATAGTGTGGCGTTGGGGGGCAAGGAGATATTTATGCATTCTCCAATCTGGTAAGCATTAGTTTTGCATAAAAATGCAAAAACTGAATAAGACTATTTTTTTTGCTTGAAATTCTGTCTTCTTTATTAAGTTATAATGTTTGTGATTTTTTTGAGTGATCAAGAATCAAACATACACATTACATTAGCCCAAAAAGGAATGCAGTGTCAAAAATTATAAATATAAATATGCAACCAAACCCAAATTGAGCTTTACTGAATCTTAAATATTTACTAAATTACTGAATAATCCAGCCCTTTAAAAATCTGGAAGAGAATCCCTTCTCTATTAGTAAGGACCTAAAAAGAAGAGAGAGTCTTATGCTTTGCAAAAGGGTAAAAAATGGTAAGGAGTCAAGTTGAGAAGGGCTATGTTTATTTCTTTGTGGCCCTCACTTTTCCTACAGGACAAGAAAATGTCAGTACAATCTACTAGGCTCTTTTCCACCTACTGGAATGGTGCTATTGCTATTCCTCCCTCTCCCCCCCGCCCCCCAGCTTTAATGAGGTGTAATTGGTATACAAAAACTTGCACATATATAATGTATGCAATTTAATGAGCTTGGGCACTATTCCTTTTTATATGTTCAATGAGTATTTTTTGGGAGGCAGTATTAGTGTTATGCTCTAAAGCAGTACTGTCCAATAGAAATATATTGTGAGTTACATATGTAATTTAAAATTTCTGGTAGCCACATAAAAAAGTAAAAAGAGGGGCCGGCCGAGTGGCGCGATGGTTAAGAGCTGGCTTGGGATGCCAGAGGGCCCCGGTTCGGATCCCACATATGAGGGCCAGTGACACTGCCCTCTACAGCTAAGATGCTGAACAACAGCTCAACTTGGAGCTGGGCTGCCGTGAGTTGCTGGCGACGGCATAGGCTGCAGCCCCTGCTGCAGTGGGTTGCCATGGGCTACCATGTGTAGCCAGCAGCCTCCGTGAGCAGCAGTCCAGAAGCCGGCGACTTATCTGCCTCGCCCGGGAAGAGCACAATGATGGTGCCAACTTGGGCCAGTGAGGCAGCGTCCTCCACAACTAGACTGAAGAACAAAAAAAGGACTGCAACTTGTCTGTTCCCCTTCCCCCAATTCCCCAGCGCTGTTCCCATCTCCCCAATTCCCCAGTAAAGATTAAAAAAAAAAAAGTAAAAAGAGACAGGTGAAATGAATAATATATTTTATTTAACTTAATATATCCTAAATATTTTTATTTCAACATGTTGCTATAAAATTATTAATGCAGTCTTTCTACTAACTTCAAAACTCGGTGTGTATTTTACAACTATAGCACATCTCAGTTTGACTAGTCACATTTCAAATGCTTAATAACCATGTGTGGCTAGTGGCTATTGTATTAGACAGTGCAGCTCTAAGGATTGGGATATAAAGGAAATCAAGAAATAATTTGTGTTCAGTAGAAAGTTAAAATATAGTTGGTGAGTGAAATTAATACACAAAGCTATCTATCACCTATCTCTCTGTATGCCTATCCATCCATCCATCTTTTATATTTTAGATTTTTCAATCTACTTATTTATTTGATTCCCAAACTTGTTGCAAAAAATTTAAAGTGGCTCACATTAAGATATAATATATAATTTTACTATCCAATGTCACCCCAATAAATTTGATTTTTAAAAATTAAAAATAAGATATAAAAGTTAAAAAGACAAGAAAAGCTAAAGGAGGACAACTATTGATTTTATGTTCAATTCATTTAAAGTCTGTTACAGTTTAATTGTCAACCTGACCTTGTGAGCAAATGCATCATATACTTTTAGTTAAACCTCATTTTAAAAACTTGGGAGTCAGTAGAGACTGTGAGTTGGGGAAAATAATTTACCCTGGTAAACTCACGTACCAACGAGGGCAGCGGACCTGGGAGTAGAAATCATATTTGCTTCCTCTAGGTGCACTTGGTAAGCTGCAGTTTAAATCTGGAATCCCTCACTTCTGTCAAATGCATATCCTGTTTGTGTCTCATATCCTGAATAAAGCTGATTACATAACCGGGCCTCCCTGGCAGGTGTGAAACTATTTTTAGGGGAGACGTATCATTGCTTAGAAGTGGATTCAAACAAACAAACATGTAGGTTATTAGCCTTCATAGAATAGGTGAGGCTGACCAAATTTCCTACATCGTGAATGTATA
The DNA here is from genome assembly GCF_001890085.2 of Hipposideros armiger. NCBI lineage: Eukaryota > Metazoa > Chordata > Mammalia > Chiroptera > Hipposideridae > Hipposideros > Hipposideros armiger. Next base: position 1,555,136 of record NW_017731685.1, on the reverse strand, counting down.
CAGCATAAGAAATATCAAGCATAATTGAACTGTGAACGTATAAATCTTTCTCCTGTTTGGTAGAGGAGGAGGTAACATTTCTCTGATGGAACTTTTAAATACATTTATTTTTGGTGGTGCATTATTTTCAAATTTTAGGTCCTGCGCCAGATGTTGTCTCAGACAAAATCTATCAGATCAGCAAAACAATTGAGGAATATGCCATATGTCCTGATCTTCGAATTGACCTATCTCGACTAGGAAGACAAGAATTTGACCTGGAGAACAAATTCAAACCATTTAGAGGTAATAGCTTATAATTTGAAGAAGTCCGATGAACTCTGTGGATGGAGGTGACTCTGCTATCTGCAGGGGAATGCACACACAAAAGCAATGGAATTATCAGTGTCGGGGGTGACACTTGATAAACAGACGTAATCTGAATGTGGGGCACAGGGAAATGAGAGCAGCCAAGATATTCAGAACGGGCCACTTTCAAAAACCACTTTTAAACGCTTTATCATTTTATACATAGGGAAGGTTTCATGGCTGACTCTTATACAGTGTTCCAAGAGCAGGCTGCGAATGCCAGAACGTGTCTTTGCGTTCCTAAGCAGTGAAGGTGAAGATGCCGGGATACTTTAGATAATTAAGAGGAGACCCAACACTGCAGTGGGGTTGTTGAAATTTCCCATGGAAAGTGGGCGTTCCTTTTCCAAGCCAGAACCATGCATTTCATCTTGCTTCAATGCACAATTACTGATTATCTGCTCTTTATCAAGCATTGTATCAGGAAATTTTACCAAGAAACTCATTGCCAAATGGATTTAGGCAAATGGCTCAAGAATTAGAAAACTAGGATGAAATTGCCAAAAATAGCATCCTATATTGTAGAGTAAATAAAACTTCTAAAGTACTCAGATTATAATCTTTCAATGTATAGATTAATATTGAATCATGTAACAACATTAATACCACGTGTGTGCATATCACTTCCTCTCTATTCTACCCTATTGTTTTTCTTTTCCTAGAAGGCATACAAGGAGGAATAAAATGAACATTTTTGTTTTTTTTTACTCCTTCGGTGCCCCTAGAAGCTTAAATACAGTTTGTGTTAAGATGGTATCCAAGTAATTTAACAGAGCTAAAAGGATGAACTACCTGGCTCATGGCCACATGGTACTGTAGGGACAGGGAAGCGCTTGAAATAAACTGGTCAGGGGTCACAGTGTTGGGCCAACTCTATTACATTTTTCTTGAAAGATTTTGAGTCAATTGCTTACTTAGCTAGTCAGCAGAAACTAATTCAAAGCCATGTGATGCTTAAGAGAAGCAATGTATGCCTGCTTTTATTAATCTAGTTGGAAGTGAGCGTGTGCACGCATACACACACACACACACACACAATGATTTGACAGCTCAAAACCAGGGAAATATTATATTAAACAAAATGATTAAATATGCTTGGTTACATGTGTTTGGAAGGACAGGACAATAAGGTGACTGAGAAAAATCAGACATTACCATCAGGAAGAAGATTTATTTATTTATTTATTTATTTATTTATTTATTTATTTATTTTTGCTATCTTCACAAATTATTTAGTTGTTCAAGAGACCCAGATCTTTGGTGAGCTCAGATCCAGGCCCATTGCTGCAGCCACTTTGCTAGTCTGATGAGTTTTTAAAAAATGGTACAGATACTGGGAGGTGGGTAGGGAGAGTCCCTGGTGCCCCAAAAGAATTTGCAGATAATTGTTTGGGATAATTTTTGTGCTGTGTTCTTGTGGCTTTAAATATTGAGCAGGGCTTGAGTTCATTGGCGACAAATCAGTCCTTGGCATTTCACCTTAAACAGTCAAGCACATGAACTGTGTGATGTGAACTTTTGAATTTCACTGAATTCTGTATGCTGCCTTGCTTTTTACATTTCTGTTTGGTATCATGTGTTACCAGCTATAAATACCAAATCTACTTAGGCAGGTGTTTCAAGAATTTAAGAACCAGAATGAAATTGCCAACAATATTATCTTATACTACAGAATAAATAAAACTTTTAATGTATTCAAGTCTTTTATAGATCAATTTTTTTTTGTTGTGGTTAAATGTACATAACATAAAGTTTACCGTTTTAACCATTTTAGGTGGATAGTTCATAGAGTTTAATTTTTTATTAATTTTATAGATTAATATCCTCTTCACATCAAAGATGACTAAAAACTATCTGTTCCTTAAAAAGTAATTGCATTATATTTGAATGGACACATATACTACAATGATTTAAGTGCAAGGAAAAATATTTTTAGATTTATATTTGACCAGGTGAAGAGATAGTTTCATATTACATATTAAAATATCATCCATTCAATATTGCACCTGGATTTACTGAAAGTTATTAAAGGTATATTGGTAATATATTCAGTGCAGGTTTACGTATTTCAGGATTCAAAAGTACTATGTATTTGAAACATTTGAAAAAACAATATACATAAGTTTCACAATTTAACTGCCAATTTAAAAAGCCAGGCTCATGGACAAGTTGTCTAAAGTCAAATAGAAACTTTTCTAGGAAAAGTACTTTCTGAGTATTATTAGGTACTGATTGCCAAGTTTGAAAAATGTAATGTATTTTGGATTTTATGTATTTGTCAAATAAATGGAAAAGACTTGTTTTGGATTCCTGGTCATTGGGTGGTGCTGGACACTAGAGAACATTTGTATTTAATGAGGATTTTGAAATATCTGACATTCACCCTAAAATTGTTACTAGAATGGGCACCCAACAGACTTCATACAGATTCAGGAATATATCCTTCATCACTAATTCCAAACCTGGATCTGGTTTGCACAGTGACATTAGGAAAATAGGAGTCACTGCTGACTGAGGTCACTCCTTGATTTGATTCATGCCATCTGAGTCAGTTTTTTGGCCGATCCCCATGGGAGAGGCAAGTGGGTGTGCCAAGATGCCTTTTAGCATTAAGGTGGGTGCATTTTTTTGGCAGGAAGGTGACAGAAAGAAGATGTGAGTTGGGATAATGGCACAGTTTTATCTTAACAACTTTATTATTTTGGTTGATTTTTCACATGCAAAGAAAAATTTATAACTTGGTATTATTTACACCCGTTGATAACCTGAAAAATTTGTAGCATCTTGATTGTGCCTTAATTTGTGATTTTGTCTATAAATGGACACTTTGCCTCCTGCATAACATGTAGGGTTATGATGGGATTGTGCTCAGAGTTCCATGTATTAGGGTAGTGATTCATTTTCACGCTTCCAAGTATTCTTCATGTTTATGGTCATTGATGTTTCCCTTTGCTTTCCTATCCTAGTGGAGATAGTGGACCCAGTGGATATTTATCTCAATCTCCTTCGGACCATCTTTGACTTTAACGCCATAAAGAGTTTGCTGACTGGGCCTGGTCAACTGAAGATCCGAGTTGATGCCATGCATGGAGGTAAGCTCGTGGTCTTGTACTTTGGTGGGCAAGAAATGTTAAGGAGACCTTGACACATGTTGGGTTTTGAGGATTCTGAGGAAGGTTGGATTCATGGATATTCACACAACATGTGTATGTTCAGATATTTGGAATGCTCTGGAAAACTTGAGGGCTCTAATTTCTCTCTTTTGATGCAAATGAAAACAAAGCTTGAACAAATAAGTTTGAGTTGTTAGAGTGTGATGTGGACAGAGTATAACTGTAATCATTAAAAAAATTTTTTTTGATCACAGTACATGCACATAGTTGTGTTGTTTTTTTTTTTTAAATTGGGGAATTGAGGGAGGGGAACAGAGTTGGGGAATTGGGGAGGAGGACCAGCCAAGTTGTTGTTCTTCAATCTTAGTTGTGGAGGGCACCAGTCTCCATCTGGCTGCCCGTCGGCAGCTCATGGCCTCTAAGCTCAAGGTGCTGTGTTCAATCTTAGTTGCAGGTGGGCGTAGCCACCATCCCATGCAGGAGTTGAACCAGCGGCCTTGTTGTTAAGAGCACATGCTCTATCCCCTGAGCCATCTGGGTGGCAGCTCAGCTCAAGGTGCCTAGTTCAGTCATAGTTGCGGTCAGGTGTAGCCCACCATTGAACAGGCACTCTTGTTGTTAGGAGCATGTGCTCTCACCAGCTGAGCCATCCTGCCACCTGTTGGCAGCTCAGAGGCAGCTCAGCTCGGGTGCAGCGTCACTGGCCCATGTGGGAATCGAACCGGCAGCCCTGTTGCTCAGAGCTCACGCTCTTAAACTAACTCTTAACCAAATGAGCCACTCGGCCTGCCCTTGCACATAATTTAAATAGTCAAATAGTTCAAAGTTCATTGTGAAAAAATCTATCCCAAACTTCTTCCCCCAATTTCCTGCTTACTAGAGGCAACTTTTAAAAAACTTAGTTGTTTTAAAGTACTTATCTCTCTATTACTCAATATTATGAATATACTACTTCTTGTTGATTTTTCAATTTTGGGCATTACTGATGTCATACTATGGAAAATGAGGTTGTAACTCTTTTTCATCCTTTCTACTCACTAAATCCAAGCACATTTCCCTAAACTAATTATATGAACAATTTGTAAAGATCAGTATCCAGTGTCAAATTATCATAACACTGCTGAGCCATGAAAAATACTATAATTATATTTTCTTTACAGCAAAATTAAAAAAAATTTCCTTGGAATTAGTAATTGTCTTGTTTTCTCATTGCTTAGTTTTTAAGTGTACTTATTTCTATTAACACCCATACTTTCCCGGTTTCTAAACCTTCTCTACTTCATTGTCCTGGAGACCTCTAATCTACTTCAGTCCGCATTGGTTGCTCTCTGAGCTGCTGTTGTCCTGGACTCTTCCCTTATCATCATTCTAATAATGCCCTTTACCCCTCTCATGTTGACTCTCCTATTTCTGGACCCTTTGTCATCTGTTTTCCTGCTTTACTCCTAAGTTTTGGAGGGACACATTTTCTAGGAACTCTGTGAGAGAAAGCTCATTGAAAGTAAATATTTTGAGTCATTGCATATCTGAAAATGCCTTTTTTCAATGCTTACTCTTTTTTTTCTTTAAAGATTTTTATTGGGGAATTGGAACAGCGCTGGGGAATTGGGGGAAGGGGAACAGACAAGTTGCTGTCCTTTTGTTCTTCAGTCTAGTTGTGGAGGACGTTGCTTCACTGGCCCAAGTTGGCACCATCATTGCGCTCTTCCCAGGCGAGACGGATCAGCCGCCGGCCTCTGGACGGCCACTCACTGCGGCTGTTGGCTGCTCACTCTGACTGCCGGCTACACATGGTAGCCCATGGCAACCCACTGCCACAGAGGCTGCAGCCTACACCATCGCCAGCGACTCATGGCAGCCCAGCTCCAGGTTGAGCTGTTGTTCAGCATCTTAGCTGTAGAGGGCAGTGTCACTGGCCCTCATATGTGGGATCCGAACCGGGGCCCTCTAACATCCCAAGCCAGTTCTTAACCATCGTGCCACTCGGCCCGCCCTCAATGCTCACTCCTAATTGATATTTGTCTGGATATAGTGGATATAAAAACCTAGGCTGGATATTATTTCCCTTCAGAAGTTTTGAGGGTATTGCTTCGTTGTCTTATGGCCATTCATATTAAACTTGAAAAATTTGGTGCTTTCTGATTTTTAATTCATTGTATGAAATCTTTATTTTTTCTTCTCAGGGGCTTTTAGGGCCTTTGACTTATCTTCAGTGTTTCTACCTTTCACAATGATGAGTCTTAGTGGGGACTATTTTTCTCTGTTGTGTCAGGCACTTGGAGGATTCTTTTAATCTGGAAACTTGTGCCTTTTAATTCTGGGAAATTTTTTTGAATTACTTCTTGGATGATTTCCTCCATTATTTTCTTTTCCCTTTCTTTCCATTATGGCATTTGTTTAGATATTGACCCTAATGGACTGATGCTTTAATTATCCTATTGTCCCCACCACCTATTTTTCTTGTCTTTGTTTTGTGCTACTTTCTGGGAGATTTCCTCAGCTTTATCTCTAATTCCTTCCATTAAGTTTTTTAGTTCCACTATGATATCTTTAATTTCTCCCAATTGTTTTTTGTTTTCCAAATAATCTCTTTTTAAAAATAGCTCCCGTTTATGTTTCATGAATGCCATATATATTTTTTTAATAAGTCAGGTTTATTGAGGTATAATTTGTTTACTGAGGTATAACAGTAAAATTCATACCTTGTAGGTATACAGTTTGGTGAGGTTTGACAAACATATATAGTTATTAACGACTATGATAATCAAGATATAGAATAGTTCCATCACTTCATAAAGTTCCCTTGTGAAGTCCTGTGTAGTTATATCTGTCCTCCTCTACTTGACCCCTGGCAATCACTCCTTAACTCTTTGCCCCTATAGTTTTACCTTTTCCAGAAAGCCATATAAATGGAAACATACAACATGTAGCCTTTTTCTTCAGGCTTTTTTCATCCAGCATAATGTTTTAGAGATGCATTCACGGTATTGTAATTATCAGCACTTATTCCTTATTATTACTGAGTAGTAGTCCATTGTATGGATGTTCACTTATCCATTCACCAGTTGATATAATTAGGGTTATTTCTGGGTTTTGGCTACTATAAACAAAGCTGCTATAAACATTTGTGAATAAGTCTTTATGGGAATATATTATTTCATTTGTCTTGGATAAATACCTAAGAGTAGGATTGCTGGACCATATGATAGGTATGTGTTTAACTTTATAAGAAACTGCCAAACTGTTTTCCAAAGTGGCCGTACCATTTGCACTACCAGGACTGTGTGAGGGCTCCAGTTTCTCTGTGTCCAAACCAATACTTGGTATGGTCAGTCTTTTCAGTTTTATCCATTCCACCATATCTTGTTGATCTCTAGTAAGATATTACTGATACATACTTTAAAAGATTTTGTTTTCTCCAGGTTGCTCTTTACTCTGTTTGTTTTGGTTTCATGTTAAGTGTATTCTTCAAAACTTTGGTGATCCTTGGCTGGCTGACATATTTAAAAGTGAGGGCACTACCTCCATGTCATATGAACTTCACTCTAAGGTCGTCTGTCTTGTCTGCTTTGTTCTTTCTTATTGGGCAGGTTATATTCCCTAGAAAAAGATCTTTCAGGTTCTTTCTTTAGCATTATCTGGCCTAGTGGGAAGAAAGCTTCTCTTTCCAAATAGTTTGAGCAATATTTCTGGGTTTGAGCCTCATTGCCTAGCTTGTACTATATGTCCATCTCTGAATCAATCACTCTGGCTGAGGAATGTAGGACACTGATTGGGCAGACCAAGGTCACCTCCCCAGCCTTGGGACAAGCGGGATTTAGCCACATCACATGAACTGAGATGGGAAGGGGGTGGGTTCTCCAAAGGAAACCCAAAATGCTGCTACTAGATGAAGGTGAAATGAGTGCCAGGCAGGCAAAATCAAGAGATGCTCACTAGTTGAGGTTTGTGTTATATTAGTGGAAAATAAATGGAAAGCAATCCTTTATGTGTGTTTCAGCCCGTAGGATTATATGCTAGTCCCCAAATATGCTGTATATTTTATCTCAGTCTCCATTTTCTTGCTCATAATGTTCTTTCCATTTGGATGGCATCCCCACTCCCCACCCCTGTCAAATTTATATTTTTCCTTCAAGTCCTCTCAGAAATGCTACCTCATTTTTGAAGCCTTGCCTGTGATCATTCCTTCTCTTAAGCCATTGAATCTAACTGTTTCATAAGTATATATTGAGTAGCACTAGTCTTACCATTGCAGCCACTCATCTGTAGACTTTACTCATTCCACTGCTAGCGTAAGAGTCCAGTGATGTAGGAACTGTGTGCTTTGGGTCCCTTGAATATGATTCCCTCCGTTGCTAACATAGGAGTTCCATGTTAGGCACTCCATAAATGTGTGTTGAACTGGAGAACACTATTCCTTAGCATTTATTTTACAAAATATGCTTAGTTTTATATGCTTCAGTGGTTTACAGTGTTTAATTATACACTTGGCAGAGTTTCAACCATTACAAAGAACATTGCTAGAGCCTTTTAGTGCTTTTGCATATATTTCACTAAAACTTTTAATACATAAAAAGCAACAGGCAATAAATCATCATTAAGTAGTTGATTTCTTTCTGGCAATGATATAGAAGTTTTGGAGAAAATTTTCATGTAATTGGATTATTGAGTACATCTTTTATATGCCTAACACAGTAACTGGCACATAGTAGGTGCTCAATGAATAGTACTTGAAGTAAATATTATTCCGTGTTGTATCTTGAAAAAGCTTGCAGAATTTATCTTTTTTTTTCTGTTCTATGAAATGGCCTTTCTTGTTTTAACCAGAACAAAACCCCCTTGGGGGGTTCTGCAAAGGTTTTACATTGCTGTGTCTCTTTTTTTTTAGTTATGGGACCCTATGTGAGAAAAGTCCTGTGTGATGAGCTGGGAGCCCCAGCCAATTCTGCAATAAACTGTGTTCCCCTGGAAGATTTTGGAGGGCAGCATCCTGACCCAAACCTGACATATGCAACAACCCTTCTGGAAGCTATGAAAGGAGGGGAATATGGATTTGGTGCTGCATTTGATGCTGATGGGGTAAGTAGGAATGTTTTTGCCTGCTGACCCTTTTACCATAGAATGAGCCAAGGCCTGGAAACCAGAGAATTAATGAACACATCTGGGACTGACATATATGGGCACGTGAACCCTAACTGGCACTGCATCTGCTCTTCTGTTTCATGGATCAGTATTGTAACTTAATAGCCATTACTATTCTGAGTTCCTGGTAAACATTATGTGATGAAGAGGTTATTTCTTTTTTAAAAACATTCATGCAATAAATCTTTATTTATGGCTCGTTTTGTTGAAAGCACATGTTAAGGAACCAGCTGTTTTAGCAATTACCCCTGTTCTCCATTATGTTTGGAGGACAGTGCAAATTAAGACTATGGAGGCTACTGACGCCTAAGACAGTCATCCACGTTTCAGTAGGTGGGACGCCGTCTTAGATGCGTCAAGATCCTGGGGCCTACAATATTCAGGGATTTAGAAGAAGGTTTCCCATGCCCTCTTGGCCTCATTCAAGTTGTTTTAGGTTGTTTAAATATGGGATGGCCGTAAAGGGACTTGTGATGATTATGGGAATGGGCTGCTAGGAGCAGATGATCATTTTTACACATTCTTTCCCACAGGACCGTTATATGATCCTAGGCCAAAATGGCTTCTTTGTGAGCCCTTCCGACTCCCTGGCCATCATTGCTGCCAACCTCTCTTGCATTCCATATTTCCGTCAGATGGGGGTCCGAGGGTTTGGGAGGAGCATGCCCACCAGCATGGCCCTGGACAGGTAAGCAGGGTGTCACCGTGAATAACTTCATGGTAGGTCCTGATGACAGTGTTCCCTTTGCAGGTAACTGTCACTCGTTCTCCCCTACTCCACCTTGTTGAAAGCAGGGGAACTTAGAAACATGGATAGTGTGCTGGGTAGGAGCGTGAAGAATCAGGTGGCCTGAACTGGATTGTTGCTTCTGCCACTTCTCAGCTGTGGGAACTTGAAGACTTATTTGATCTTTGTGCCTCAGTTTTCTTATCTTTAAAGTGAGGATAATAATAGTATCATCCTTACACGGATTATTATGAGGTAGGAGTGGGTGATTCATGTAAAGCATTAACAGAGTGCCTGGTACATACATAGTAAATACTTCATAAATGTTCAGTAATAAAACTGAAAGGTGGAAAGAACATGGGTTTTGAGATCAGATTATATTATGTAAAAATGCTACCTTGTATCCTCATTAGCTCTGCAAAAATAGGGATGATCTTGTGTGGGTTTTTGTGAGAATGAAAGAGATCTGCATGGAAAGTGCCCAAAAGGATATTCACTTAGTATATCAAACAGTGTTAGGTTTCTTTCCTCTTGCCTTACCCGTTCCTGTCACCTTTTACCATGTCTTATAAAACAGTGAATTACAGAATCTAATATTTTAAGGCAACATATATTACGGAAATACTACTTATACATGGTGGCAAGTTAGAAAACACACAAAAATAAGTAAATGTAAACCCCCTCTTCCTGAGTTAGCTATGTTGATAGATAAATGTATATTCCCTATGGATCTCTTTATAATATATAATATGTATAATACATAATAGCCTTTTAGCAATACCAAAAAGAGATGTGACAGTACAGACTGCTTTGTAACTTGTTTTTCCTTTTCCATCCACAATCTCCAGCTTTGCATTAATGCATTTTTATGTCATCTAAAACCAAGATTATATTGATATTTTCCCCATGTGTTCCCAAAATACCTTTAATTGACTTTTGGCCCAAAGTATCTTCCCATCCAAGACCATACATTGTATCTGGTTATGTCCCTTAAGTCTTTTATAACCCATCACATTCCTTTTCTCTTGTACTTACTGACAATGGTTTCTGAGGAGATCTGACCAGTTGTCCTGCAGAGTCCCACTTTCTGGATTTGTGTGGTTATTTCAACATGGTGTTATTCATTCATTCATGAGATAAAATTTACATGCAGTGACATGAGTAATCTTAAGGGTACAATTTAATGAATTTTGGAAAATATACGTCTGTGTAACAACCACCCAAGTTAAGATAAAGAACATTCCCATCACCCCAAAAGCTCCCCTGTGCCTCCTTCCAACCCCCTATAAGGAACCATGGTCATAGTCTCTATTGCCATATTTAGGTTTTGCCTGTTCTTGAATTTCACATAAATAGAATCATATCCTGTGTACTTGTTTGTTACTGGTTTTTTCATTTAATATATATTTTTTGATTCATGTATATACATTGTATGCATCAGTAGTTCATTCCCTTTTGTTGCTGTGTAGTGTACCAATGTATGAATATATCACAATATATTTTTCCAATCTCATGTTGATGGATATTTGGGTTGTTTCCAGTTATTAGCTATTGTGAATCATGCTCCTATGGGCATTTTTATACAAGTGTTTTTGTGGACACATCTTCATTTCTCCTGGGTAAATATCTAGGAGTAGAATGCTGATTATAGGGTTAATGTATGTTTAATTTCACAAGAAACTGCCAAACTGTTTTTCATTTTACACTCTTATTTGTAGTGTATGAGAGTTCTAATCTTTTCATATCATCATCATCTTTTGGTGTTGTCAGTTCTTTTTATTTTACCCATTCTAGTGAGTGCAAAATATTGTTTCATTTTGGTTTAGATTTGTATCGTCCTAATCACTAGTGAAGTTGAGCTCATTTTCATATACTTTTTGTCCATTTGGGTAACTTCTTTGTTATATCTATTTGCTCAATTAAAAAAATTAAGTTGGCTTTTTGTTATTAATCTATAGAAGTTCTTTATATTTTATGGATAATAAGTCTTTTGTGAGATGTATGTATTACAAGTATTTTCTTCCTGCCTGATGCTTCCCTTTTTATGGAATTAGTGGTGTCTCTTGATGTGCCAAAGCTTTACATTTTTATGAAGTCCAATTTATTATTTTTTTAAATGGTTAGTATACAGCTTTTTTTGTCCTCTACAAGAAATCTTTGCTTACCCCAACGTCTGAAAGATGATTTTCCTATTTTTTTTCTAGAACTGTGGCTTTGATTTTTACATTTACGTCTATGATCATTTTTAATTAATTTTTGTGTGTGGTGTAAGACAGGGGTCAAGATTCATTTATCCCCATAACCAGTTGTTCTGACACTATTTATTGAAAGGAATTTCTTTTCCCCTTGGTGCCTTTGTTAAAAATCACTTGACCTTTTATATATGTGTGTCTATTTGAGGAGTCTCTATTCTGTTCCACGGATCTGTTTGTCTTCCTTATGCCAATATTATGTTGTCTTGATTACTGAAGTTTTAAAGTAAATATTCAAATCAGGTGACTCCTGAAATTCTTTTTTTCTTCTTAGCCAAATTAAAAAAAAATGTATTCTAGATCCTTTGCATTTCTATATACATTTTAGAATCAACTTGTCAATTTTTACCAAAGCCTGTTGGGATTTTGATTGGGATTGTGTTGAATCCATAGAGCAATTTGGGAAGAATTGCATTTTTAATAATATTGAGATTTCCGGTTCAGGGATGTGATATATATCTCAATTTATTTAGTTTTCTTTTGTCTCTCATACATACTTTATAGTTTAGTATCTTATACATATGTTTTGCAGTTTACTGTAGAGGTCTTACCCAATTTTTGTTAAATTTATTCCTGAGTATTTCTATATATTTTGGTGTTGTTGTAAACGGAGTAGCTTTACAGATTTAATTTTACAGTTATTTGCTGCTAGTAATTAGAAATACAACCAATTTTTGTAAATCGATCTTCTGTCCTTCCACCAGAGACGAGAAGAATCACATACCTTTTGGATGCCTCCCTCTTCTGTCCCTCAGGTGGTAGTGATATCAACTTCATGATGATGAATCACCTCAGTTTAAAATTTTTTGCCTAGTAGCACCAAAGAGTAGGGTGTGTGATTCCATGTTTTGTTTTGTTTTTCCCATTTGCCTTTGCTTATATCCTTCCTTTCCAAAAAAATAAAACCCCAAAAAGGATTCAATAAAACTGTAAAGAATAGGCAAAAATGAGACCATCTTTAGAAACTGAGAACTAAGAGTCATATAAGCTTCTGAGTGCTATGTAGTTTATCTAATATTGTGGGAATGATTTATACAGATACTTATACAGAATCTTACACGTTAGAAAGAACTTTCATATATTTAATCTCATTTGATCTTTGCAATAATAGTGCATTATTGGGTAGACATTTACTCTCAACATATTTAAGATGTTGAATCGAGTATCAAACAGGTTAAGTGACTTGCACAAGGTTACACAGCTAATAAGAAAATGACCCAGGATTCGAAACTAGGTATTCTGATTTAGTTTGCTATTGCATCTGCCCGGTAACTACTACTTGATTAGGATGGTCCCTGAGAAACCAGTTAAGAATATTGCCCAACTGTCCTGTTGGGTAGCCAGCAACTTTCCAGACCTTGGCCAGGAGAGGCTGGTTTCATTCTGACAACAAAACCATTTGTCCTCCTTTCTCGTGGAAATTTCCCAGTAGTTCTTGATTTCACTTTATCCCCTTTTCCCAATAAATCTTTGTTTCAGTCAGAAACCAGAGGCCTTGCCTAGAGATTTCACAAAGGACCTGTTCTGATATGTAAGTGACCATTTAAAAGGATTATTCATGCTTGCCGGTTGGGACTCAGAAAACTGTGGGGCTCTGACGTGGTGATTTGTTTTGGGTATTTGATCTGGTGTGTAGCTCCCAGGTGGATTCTCATAACGGACACTTTATAATCTTCTTTCTTCTTAGGTAAAAGAAGTGCAGCTTCCAAATCTTAACAGTGGTTTCCCATGTTGAAACATTTATAAAAATCATAAGAATGTGCCCATAAATGCCAGGCCCTGAAAGAATGACAGCTGAGTAGTTAAGAAACATTAAATGGTACACTTGCCTGAACTCCTGGGATTCCAGAATAAAGGGGGGCCTGCACCCTTGATACTGATGAATTATTCAGACAAGATTTTATTGTTCACAGATAATTGTTGTTCCTGAGGGAAGATTTTCAGTGTCTTTAATTTCTACCCTTATCGTGTCACTACAACAAGGATTCCATTTACCTTGGCATAATACAGTTTCAGCCTGGAAAATGGCATTCTTTGGGGGCTTTGTCATTCTGAATGTGCCTGATCTGTGGGTGCAGATGAGTCGGTGTTGCTGGAATCATTTTGGGTCAAATGATTTGAGACGTCAAGCACATTCAAAGTGTATTTATCTGTGGCCCGAGGTCTGTCTCCACCCAATGTGGAGGTATTAAATAATCCCCTGCATTACTCTTCAGTAATATTTATGAAGAGCCCATCTGTGCTTGGGGCTGTGCCGAATGCGGTGTGAGACAAGGCAAACTCATGCAGACTTGAGCCCTCCTCATTAGAGATATTCACAACCTCAAATATGCTAGCACTTTTGGATACACCGCAAGGGAGCCAGATCTAAAATGTATGTTTTGACGACAAGGGAGGCCATATAAAATCCACAACCCATAAATAGGGTGGTGAAGAGAATTAATGCACTTCTGCCCTCTTTGCTCTGTGTGCCATCCCTGTTCACCATTTTCTTACTCAATAATTATTTATGAAGGGCCTTCTGTATCCTAGATATGGTTGCTTGCCCTGGTGGAACCTACAGTGTAATGGAGAAGATAGACAATAACAAGTAAAAAAAAAAAAATATATATATATATATATGAATTGTAACACATGCTCATGGGAAATGAACTTGGTGCAGCAATAATTGGTGGGTATGAAACATCCTGCTTAGATAGGGTTACCAGGAAAGGGCTCTCTCAGGAGGTTATGGGTTGGAATCAAAGATCAGAAGGATGCAGCAGGGCCTTACTATTATTCTGGGATCAGAAATGGCCCATAAGGCATGGAAAAATCCTTTTTTTCAGAATGTAGTCTACAGCTATTTGTTGTCATTCTCCAGTTGAAATATTGGGTTGTCAGACAAGTCATATAACACATTTTTTCTGTTTTTCGTTGCAAAAATGCGTCATGACTTTTCCGGCAACCCAGTACATACTGTAGATTTATCTTGAACATATTCAGCTGGTCTTTGGAATCCAGACAGTGTTAATCCTGCAAGTATGCAAGTATCTACTGATCTGTGATGACCTTGATCCTGACTGCATCCTTCAGATCTGTGCTATTTTGTGTCTAAGATCCATCATGATAGACTACAGTAATGGGAGAGACAGTGATATAAGCTAATATCTAATTACTTAGTCTCTGCATACATTGCTTTTGCTACAGAATCATGGGAATTATTTTGCCTCAACAGATAAAAATGTTCAAGTGTACTTGTATTAAAATAAAAGAAAAAAGAAAAAGAAGCCCTTTATCATTGGTGTTACTACCCTGAAATTGTTCATAGCCGATTTAGTTAGAGTCAAAGCAGAAAAGAGATGGCACCCTCAAAAGGGGCTTACTAATGATAATTTAATAATAATAATAATAATAATAATAATAATAATAACTTAAAGCCTGATCCCAAGAAGTATGGGTAAAGTTAAAGATACTCCCCAAAATCAAGAGTAGATGGCGAGGTACCACAGGACTCACAGTAACAGAAAGCTGTTAATTTTCCTAGGACAGAAGGGTTGAGGGGAGGGGTCAGGGTAACCAGGGTAACTGTAGCCTGGTGAGCTCTGAAGTTGTGAAAGATGGGCTGTCAGAGAGGAACACAACTTGTCAGGGAGGCATAAATACCCTGACTTCTCTGTTTTCCCACCTTTCAATCTTCTGCTAATGGCCTATTGGCCAAACCCAGCTGGAAGCCAGAGGGCAACCTGTGGAAGTCAGCCTTCTAGGGAAGAGAGCAGAGCAGAGATGGGCATTGAATGAAATGGGACTTTCATTGGACAAATTATGAAAAGATTGTTCAATGATGAATATGATTAACTTAATCCTCTATGCCTGATGTCCAAAAACAGGGTTGGGGGGAGAGGATGAGACTGGGAGATAAGGAAGTGAAGATTACCAAAAAGATTGCCATTGTGCTGGTTATTCTTTGTTTGCCCCCTTTTACTCTTTAGTCCAGTTTTCTACTGCTTAACCAATTGAGCCACTCGGCCGGCCCTATGGCAATATGTCTTTTACTGTAATATATTATTTTTTAATTTAAACATTTACCCATATTGATTGAGCATACCTCGCATGTACCTAAATCATAAACCTTGGCATAATCCTAGACTTCTACTTCTCTCTCATTCCCAACGCACCATAGCCATTGAGTCCTGTTAGAAAAATTGCATAAATTTTTCCTGAGTCATTCTTTTTTTTCTCCATCCTTACTCTTACTTTTTTAGTTCTCATAACCTTTTGCTTGAACTATCGCAATAGGCAGTGATCTGGTTTCCTCTCTGCCCTCAGACCTCCTCTTCAGTCCATATTCTGGACCACACCAAGGTCAATTGTTCTAAAGCAAAAAGCCACGCATCTTCCTTCCTTGCTAGAAATCTGTTGAGGGCCTCAAATGCCTGAAGAATGAGTCCTCATCTATGGATTCTAAAACATGCATAATCTCCTGGTTATGAGTATCTCACTCCTGCCTACATTTCTATCCTGCCCTCTAGATGTGTTGTGCTGCTTATAGTTCCCCAAATTTGGTGGCCTTTCACAGTGCTGTGTCTTTGTACATGCTGCTCTCTTTCCTTGAAATGTGTCCACTTTGCCCCACCCCACCCCACTTTGTTCTTCCTTATCTTTTAAAGCTTGAGTCAAGCATCACCTTCTTGTAAGCTCTCCTTTTGCATTGTGTTCCTTCCACCTCGAAGCAGCATATGGAACTGGCTCTTCATAGATCCCTTTACCACAGTTGTCACAGGCACTGAAAACATGTACTTCTTTGTTTTCTAATGTCCTTTGAGGCCCCTGAAGGCAAAGATTTTACCCAGTGCCTGGCACAGAATAGATTCTCAATAAATATATATTAAATGAATGAATAAGATTTCTTCCCTTTTTTCATACCTTTTATTTGGGAAAAAAAGAAACTAGAACTCCACAGATCTAACCACATAATTCTAAAAGTTAAGTATTATGAACTACCAATACACTTGTTTTAACGTTTGTACAAAATAAATTTGTTAGTGCTGTCACCTGGTTGTACGGGGAAATGTACTTGAATGATAAGAAGAACATAAATGATGTATAATTGCACAACCATCTTTGGGTATAATAAACCTGTGCCTGATTTATGATTTTCATTTATATTTAGGTAAGTTTTATAGTGAGTCAGATTAGTAGTGATGAGATGTGGGTATTGATTACAGTGTCATCAAGGTTACGTAAAAGGAAGCAACCACATAGCAGTTATTTTCTAGTCAATAATTAAAAACTCACCATGGCCTGGACTTAAGCTCAGGATTTTTTATTTCATGCCTTGATGAGTAGGGTGAAGAAGGATTTCTTACTATTGGGTTGTCGGAAAAGTCATGACACATTTTTGCAACAGATGGCACTAGTTCATTTTTGGAAGTACTAGAGTCATTCACATCTATGTTATTGCTGTGTCATTTGACAGTTGACAGTTCTAGCTTCATTCTAAAAAAAAATTGAATGATTTGGTTGAGTTTTGGAGATTTTACAACAACTTGAAGATGGAAGACCAAACTGTGCATTTTTGCCATATTTTACTATTTTACTTCCATAAAGGGAAGAACGCGCGTCAAGCTTGTGAAAAGTTGCATAAAGTTTACGGTGACAATGCTCTACAAGAATGTCAGTGCCAACAATGGTTCACGAAGTTCTGTGCTGGTGATTTTTATCTCAACAACGCTCCTTGGTCAGGGAGGCCCACCAAGGTTGACAACGACAAAATAAAGGCATTGATTAAGTCAAACCTATGTTACATGACATAAGAGATTGCAGAAACATTGAACATTCATCATTCAAGCATTCATGACCACCTGAAGAAGTTGGGATATGTAAGCAAGCTCGATATTTGGGTTCCGCATGAACTCAAAGAAGTTCATTTGATGGCGCATAAAGGCAGCTGCAATATGCTCATAAAACACAAGGAAAACAATCCTTTTTTGAAGCGATTGATAACTGGCTATGAGAAGTGGATTGTTTACAACAATGTGGTGCAAAAATGGTCTTGGTCCCGATGTGACGATTCACCTCAAACGACATGGAAAGCAGACATTCATCAGAGGAAGGTTATGCTCTCAGTGTGGTGGGATTTTAAAGGTGTCTTGTTTTTCGAGGTCCTACCAAGGAACCAAACAATCAATTCGAATGTGTACTGTTGGCAATTTGACAGTTTGAATGAATCCATCATCCAGAAACGTCCAGAGCTTGTTAGTTTTGAAGGAGTTGTGTTCCATCGCAACAACGTGAGACCACACACAAGTTTGATTACCCATCAAAAATGATTGGAGCTTGGATGGGATGTGTTGCCACACCCACCATACTCGCCTGACCTTGCACCGTCAGACTTCCACTTGTTTTGCTCTCCTAAAAATTCCTTGCGTGGTATAATGTTCCATTCAAATGAGGCTGTAAATCAGCACCTTGTTCAGTTTTTCGCCAATAAAGACAGATCCTTCTATGAACGAGGAATTATGAAGCTCACCAAAAGATGGCAAAAGTTATCATCGAACAAAAAAGGCAATATATTATTGATTGATCTTTGTTCTTTATATAAATGACCTTTGAAAAACAGACAAAATATGTCATGACTTTTCTGACAACCCAATAGAACATTTAGTATTACCTTCCTCTATGACTTTTGTGTTTACCTACTGGAAAGGACACTGACAATGATTCAAGTCTGTTATGTGGTGTTTCTGAGATTTGATGTCTGATAAACAAATTATTTCATGCCTACATTTAGTAGAGGGCATTTATGAATTATTGGCTAAAGTGAGAGTAATAAATTGTTAACATTTAAGAATAGAAACTGAGGAGCTTTGGAGATGTTGGATAAACCATCTTTTGTTCAGTTGTTCCAAGCCATCGTGGGTTTCTGCTATCTGAGTTAGTTAGAAAAACAACTTTGGATAAGCATTAAGTGACTAAGTTCCAAAATACATAGTCATCATCACCCTCCCATGCGAGCTGAAAGACTAACCATTTTTAGAAGTCAGTTCTCTCTTGCCTGCTGCATTTGCAAGGATTCTTTACCACTCTTTGGTTCTGTCTCTAGAAAAGCATAGTCATTGTTTAGGGTGTCCAGTATCCTATTCTCAGCCCTTCCACTGACCCAACCCTTCTTGGCCTTTGTCAAATCACCTTGACCATGGGTAGAATCAGCTAGTACTGAAAGAAGCCCTAATACCACCCTGGGCAAGTGGGCATTAAAGACCATTTAAACCAGGGATTCCAATGACATCCAGTTGTTGGATAGAACATATAACTCAGTGCATGCAGTTCCTTGCTCTCCAGTGGGAACATTAACTGTATGGCCTGCCTTTATTTACAATCTCAGTTTTGTTTTCTTGAGGATCCATTTGGTTAAGTAACTTTCTTCTTTTTTTTTTGGTTTTTGTTTTTAAACTTGTGACTTAAAATATTTATACAATTTAAAAATCAATCTCATTCATTGTTGCAAAGAGGCATGAGGTAATTTTTTGGGCTGATAAAAATGTTCTGTATTTTGATTATGGTGGTAGTTATACAACATAGTTATACAACTATATAGTTATATATGTAGTGTTGACATATACTCGTATGTATACATATGTGTGTCAGTGTATGTCAGGACTCATGGACTGTATACTTAAAATTGATGGATTTTATTTTATGGAAATTATACCTTGATAAAAGTGATAAAAAATAATCAAAACCTATTCATTTAACAACAAAACAAAGCCCCCTTTCTCGCACTTTCCTTTATGATTGGGTTTGGGAATCAACACCCTCTCTGAATGACTCTAGTTCCCAGAATGGAGCCTTGTATTTACTAGACTGTCACCAAACATCGTCCAGGTTCAGGTAAGCTGAGTGGCCTGTGGAACTGCTGTCCACTGCCTCCCTCTCTGTAGTAAGCTAGGACATCAATATACTACCTGCAATCTTGTCTTCTTTAGAAAAGACTTCATTTATGTTTAGAGTAAGAGGTTCTAAGATTTCCAGGTCATTAGTCAAATTTATTGGTGACATAAAAAATACAGGGAAGATAGGGTAACCCAGTGTAACTCAGAAACATATACTTAGTCAAGCTGCCAGGAAAGCTTGGCATTTGACAATGCTGTTAAATGGAGGAGGATGATGATAAGTCATCCTAGGCCTGAAGATCCTTCTGGAATGAAAGAGCGTAATCTTTTCATGTGTGCTTTGTATTTTAAAATGAATTTTGTAACTGTAGCAAGAAAAGTTCTAAAATGTATTCTAAACCCCAATCTCACAGGGTAGTGTTAAGTTGGAACAATGCTTAAATGATCGCTAAAGAGCATCGATTTCACGTTACCCATCAGGCTGGAGGAAGAATAGTATTTAAGGGTGAATCGAGAAGCTGCCTCAAAGCTTTGCCTACTCAGCAAAGAGTAAGAGGGTGAATGCATTTTTATTTACAGTGAAATCTGTCACAGTATCTTGTTAGATTTTCACACAAACCCTCAGAAG
Organism: Hipposideros armiger; assembly: GCF_001890085.2. Lineage (NCBI taxonomy): Eukaryota > Metazoa > Chordata > Mammalia > Chiroptera > Hipposideridae > Hipposideros > Hipposideros armiger. Next base: position 1,535,052 of record NW_017731685.1, on the reverse strand, counting down.
TATTTGAGTCAGGCACTATTATCGACATTTTACTTATAGGGAAAATATGATGTTGAGAGGTGAAGTAACTTACCCAAGGTTGCACAGCAAGAAAGAAGCAGTCAGAACTGGTACCGAATTGTCTGATTCCAAACCTTATAATTTCTTTACGTTCCTTATTGTTAAGAGCAGGAAACTGTTCTAATTGTACTTTGAGTGTGTGTGTGTGTGTGTGTGTGTGTGTGTGTGTGTGTGTGTGAAGCTATGTTGCCCAAAGGGTGGTGTATGACATAAGACAAGCATAAGTAATTTCAACCCCAAGGTGTCATGTGATTTTGACCTTGAACATCACTACTGTTTAGTAAAACCCTGGAAGAAGTAGTTTCCTGGCTTTTACTCAAAACTTCCAGGAAAATGTTGACTGGAGTTCAAGCTAAGGTTTGAATTTTATACCCTTGCATCAGAATCTGCTTGAAGTGGTAAGATCACCAGCATTTGCTGCACAAAAAAGATTTATCAGGTTTCAACAGCCTTTCTCTGTTACATTCTATGTAAAGTGGGTTAAGCAGATGCAATTCCTTCTCTCTAAGCATTTTTAATCTCAGACTACGCTGATGACCAGAAACATAAAAGATACTGATTAAGTCTGGTGAGCTCCTTTAGTAAATAATGTGTTAGCAGTTGGGTACAAGATGCGCATGCTTAGGAAAAAAAATAAAAATAAATCTTGTCTTCCCTTGTCTATATGCCTTAGGGGACCTGGGGAGCAGACCTGGGGACCCATTTGTCTCCTCTCAGATCAGGTTCCTACCTGAGGTTTAAATTTGTCATTTGAAATCCCAAGCTCTTTTAGAGTCCTCGATTGCATCAGTGGTTTCTCTTCTAGCATGGAGGAAAACTCTTTGGTGAGTCGGTGCCTGTAGTTAAGAATGCAAGATCTCTATCCAGGACTCGCAGAGAGATTGTATCAGTCAGGATCTTTGTGCTGGAGTGAGAGAAAACCAGCTGAAATGGGCCTAAATAATAAAGGGAATGTGTTGGCCCAGATAACTGAAGTAGAGTTGGCCTCAGGTAAACCTTGCTTCAGAAGCTCAAATGATACTACTATTTGGCTTGGAAATTCCCACTCTGTTCTGCCTTAAGTGTCACTCTAATCCTCAGGCTCCCTGCCTTCAGCTCTGCAGGCTCTCCTTTTGGGGGAAGCAAATGTCTGCAGTTTCCAGACCTCACACTCTTGAACCACATGGTCTATGAGAGACATAGAGTTTTTAGAAAGAAACCATTGAAAACATCTCCTTGAGCCTTGAATTTGGTGGCCATTTGTACCATCTCTGACCCGTAGACTCACTGAGGACGTAAGGGGTGGGATAGACTGAAAATCTTAAGCCTCTTTCGCTTTTTAAGTAGAGCAGGGAGGAGGGTCATTCCTTCTCAAACCAGATAACTGAGTATGGATGCAGTTGTTCTGCAAAGCAAGGTCTGTCTTTACTCCTTCCAGGAGTAACTGCAACAACTCAGGGCCCTACAGGTGGCAAAGGGATGTGAGCTGTGTGTGGGCATCGGGGTGCAGTTCTGGAGGGAGAATTCAGGACCGTTTCAGAACTCAGGGTGCCCTTCTCGTTACTGCCTCGTGTCCCTGCAAATCCCCTGCTCCTTACCAACAGCGAACAGTGGTGCTAGGATTTGACTGGTGGTGCTTGCCTGTGATCCTTGCGTGTGCTCATGGATTCATCCATCCTTGTTTCCCATCCTCTCCTCCTACTCCTGCCTTTCTTCCTCCCTTTCTTCCTCCCTCCCTCTTTCCTTCCTTGCTTCCTTCCTCTCTCCTTCCTTGTTTTTCCTTCCTGCATTCCCTCCCTTTTTCTTTACCGACCTTCTATTGTACTTTACCATTTTCCAAAAACCATTTTTTTGGCACCTACTGTGTGCTAGGCACATTGCTAGGCTCTGGACATCACTGCTGAAGCTCATCTTCTTTTCCACATCCTTTCTTCCTCTATCAAACTTCACTGTCAGCAAAGTTTCTTTTCTATATGTACGGTATTCTGCTAGACTCATAGAGGTCCATGACTTCAATCTGTACATCAAGGATATACCTGGAGAGTGTTTTCAAATCATGATGACTTTTTATCCTACAGATGCCTTGTACGGATTCTGCTACCTATATTTAGGAGTAGAATTCACTAGTGAAGCCATCTGGTCCTGGACGTTTGCTCTTGGAGAGGTTTGAGATGATTGCTTCAAGTTTCTTCTTGTTGATAGGAGTGGGAGGGAGAGAGAGTGTGTGTGCTAGAGAGAGCATAGGCTAAGGAGTGCAAACATGTTTGCCTACCAGTGTCCTTACATGAGCTCATGCACGAAATGGGACATGGCACACTCTGGCCCCCCTTGGCCTCTGCATTCAGACTACCTAGGTTTGCATTTTGCCCCTGCTCTTTGGCCTTGTGACCTTGGGCTGGTTCCCTATCCAGGGGGCCCTCTGCTAAAAGAAAATAATAGCAGCACCCCTGTTGCTGTGGATTAAATGAGGTAATCTATAGACAATGTTGAGGACAGTGCCAGTCCATAGGAAGAACTCAGTGGACGTTAGCTATTGTCCCAATGGCAGAGTTTTATAGGTAACAAACCAAAGGATAGACAGTGGATTCTACTGACTGGTCTGCAGCTTTTCCACGCTAAGGAAGTGGGACTAAACCTTAACCAGTGGCTACACTTAGATCCTATATTCCCCATGTGCATAGTAGTGATTGACGGTGCTCCAACTGTGGGCCCCTACATTTCACAGCGTAACAAAGCTTTTAGATGATTACTCTGTGACCCTCACATATCTGGTTTTGGTAGTTTTTCAGATTACTTTGTAAATAATGATCGCTAATTTTCTTTAGCTCTTTTGAATGTGTATATCAAACGTTTCAATTAGGGACTCCAGATTAGACCCATTGCCTTTTTATAAATATCCTTTAAAGTTGTTACAAATGAGTTCTTTATTACCTCTATCTAAAGTGCTTCCCTAGAAAACATATGGCACCCTGGAAGCCCTATCTCTTTAGAAAAATTGTCTTTCTGGGAAAACATAGGGTTTCTTTCTTTCTCTTTTTAACACACCTATGTCTGTCTGTATGCTGGCTAAAACCATTAAACATCCATACAGAGCTCAAGGTTTTTTCCCTACCACTCATTCTGATGATAAGATTTTGACTTTGTGTTATATATACATCCCATTAAAACATATAATGTGATTTGTGTGCATAATGTAAGCGCTTGCCCATTTCATAATATGTTCAGTAGTTCAGCCGAAAACTAAAAAGGTGAAACAAGAAAAACATACTTTCTGATGTTTCAGTGTGTGGGGATGAAAGGACAGAGGCGAGATTGCTGAAAGTGGATTTTTGTTGTTGTTATTAATGTAACACTAACTGTTCCCTTTCTTAACATTAGTATCTCAATCCCAGTTTATGTAGTGGTTGTTTCCTGCTTTGATAACGACTTTTTGGAAATTCATAAGCTCCTCTTCAGTTCCTTTATCCGTAGCTCCATCAGCCAATGCCTCTAGTGTGCTAGAGAGGTGGAAGGGCGGACATTCCTTCCCAAATGGGGTTTATTTACATGAATCCTAACAAAGCAGGTGGGCGCCAGGAGCAGGAGCAATTTGAGGACGAGAGCTGATTTGCACAAGGTGATTTGGATTTGTAGAAGAAACTCCCCTCTGAAGGCCAACTTCTGGAGTAGGTCATAGACCAGAGCGTGAGCTGTGGCTCTGGGTGGGTGTGACATTGAGCCAGGGCGGGGCTGATCAGCGGGAGACCTCATGTGTGATGGGAGTGTGTGACCTTGTTGGCACCTCTGACTTGACTGCTGATTATTGTCCCTTCTCAAAGCCTGGCTCCCCCACCTCTAAAAGGGGAGTAGTCAGGGCTGGTATAGTGGCTGTTCTCTGCAGAGCTCCCAGGGACCCACATTCCTTCTCCCTCATTGCTCGGCCCCCCTCGGCTGTAGCCTTTGCCTTCATGTTTCAAAGTAGCAGGTGCACCAACCACCAGGTCTGCATGTTAGGCAGCTACTGGAGCGAAGGATAAATAAGAAGGGCAAAGGGAATAGATATACTAGCTATCTTTCTAAGAGACTCACAGAAGTGCAGTGTTGACACTTTTCCTTATATCCTATTAGCCAGAACCTACTAACAACCTGGCTACAAGGAAACCTGGGAAACGGAGTCTTCATTCTGAATGGCTTTGGCACAGCTGAAAATCAGGGATTTTCCTATCAAGAAAGAAGGGGAGACTGGTTATAGAGGGACAACTAGCAGTCTCTGCCATAGGTTTAAATGATGTCCTAAACCTTTGTGTAGAATATTGTAGTCTTTGAAGATATAAAACATTGTTTTCTTTAATCTTTGACATGCTGAAATCATTTTTTTTGTTTCTTTACCAGCAGTTCTCAACCTGTGGGTCACGACCCCTTTGGGGGTCAAATGACCTTTTCACAGGGGTCGCCTAAGACCATCGGAAAACAAAAAAATATTTACGTTATGATTCATAACAGTAGCAAAATTACAGTTATAGAGTAGCAATGAAAATAATTTTATGGTTGGGGGTCACCACAACATGAGGAACTGTATTAAGGGGTTGTGGCATTAGGAAGATTGAGAACTGCTGCTTTAGACTAAAGAATTTAGGATGATGACATAAACTATGAGGATGATATTAATGATGATGATGAGGAAGAGGAGGATTATTTATTTTAAAAGATATATAGCAACTCATAACTAATGAGAAAAGTACTATTTTCCCCATATTATAAATAAGTAAACTGATGCTCAGACTGGGAGAAACCCACTCAGGGAACACCAGTCCTTACCTATGGAGGTATGATACGGCAGCAGAGATTGGGAAGCAAAGTTTTGGGGAGGGAAACAAGGTGATTTTTAGTTGCAAGTAACAGAAAACTGAACTCCAGGTGACAAACAGTAAAGAAAGGGTGTCTCTCACATACTAAAACATCTAGAAAGAGCTGGCTCCAGGGTGGTTGGGGTGGGGAGCTATTGGGTTGTCGGAAAAGTCATGACGTATGTTTGCAACAGATGGCACTAGTTCATTTTTGGAAGTACTAGAGTCATTCGCTTCTATGTTATTGCTATGTCATTTGACAGCTGACAGTTCTAGCTTCATTCTAAAAAAAAATAGAGCGATTTGGTTGAGTTTTGGAGATTTTACAACAAGTTGAAGATGGAAGACCAAACTGTACATTTTTGCCATATTTTACTGTTTTACTTCCATAAAAGGAAGAATGCATGTCAAACTTCTGAAAAGTTGCATAAAGTTTATGGTGACAATGCTCTACAAGAATGTCAGTGCCAATGATGGTTCACGAAATTCCGTGCTGGTGATTTTGATCTCAATGATGCTCCTCAGTCAGGGAGGCCCACCGAGGTTGATGACGACAAATTAAAGGCATTGATTGAGTCAAACCCACATTACACGACACAAGAGATTACAGAAACGATTGAACACCCATCATTCAAGCATTCACGACCACCTGAAGAAGCTGGGATACGTAAGCAAGCTCGATATTTGGGTTTCGCATGAACTCAGAGAAGTTCATTTGATGGCGCGTATAAACATCTGCAGTATGCTCATAAAACGTGAGTAAAACAATCCTTTTTTGAAGCAACTGATAACTGGTGATGAGAAGTGAATTGTTTACAACTATGTGGTGTGCAAACGGTCTTGGTCCCTATGTGATGATTCACCTAAAATGAAAGCAGACATTCATCAGAGGAAGGTTATGCTCTCAGTGTGGTAGGATTTTAAAGGTGTCGTGTTTTTCAAGCTTCTACCAAGGAACCAAACAATCAATTCGAATATGTACTGTCAGCAATTGAACAGTTTGAATGAATCCATCATCCAGAAACGTCCAGAGCTTGTTAATTGTAAAGGAGTTGTGTTCCATTGCAACAATGCAAGACCATACCCAAGTCTGATCACCCGTCAAAAATGATTGGAGCTTGGATGGGATGTGTTGCCACACCCACCATACTCACCTGACCTTGCACCATCAGACTTCCACTTGTTTCGCTGTCTTCAAAACTCCTTGCATGGTATAATGTTCAATTCTGATGAGGCTATAAATCAGCACCTTGTTCAGTTTTTCGCAAATATAGACAGATCCATCTATGAATGAGGAATTATGAAGCTCACTGAAAGATGGCAAAAGGTTATCGAATAAAACGGGCAATATATTGATTGATCTTTGTTCTTTATATAAATAAATGACCTTTGAAAAACATAGACAATATACGTCATGACTTTTCCGACAACCCAATATTTCATGGCCTCAGCATTGTCACTAAGGAGCCAGATTCTATCATCCTCAGGGTGTGGCCTTTGTCCTTTGGTGCACTTTTCTCATGGAAAGTTTCCAGGAATCCTAGCTATTTTCCTTATGTATGACAGGGTCTTATGGAAGAAAAAGGACTTCCTTTTGTTTATGTGTCTTTCTAAAGTCCAGAAAACTTACCCCCAAGCTATTCAGTGCACTACTTGTCCTGTTCTATAATACGTTCACCTTTGCTGAGGATAAGGAAAAAAGTCATGGTTCTGTCCATGAGGAAATCAGCAAGAGTGACTTTGGGTGGGCAGCTGTCAGCACCAGCTCATTCACTTAAATTATTTTCCCACTACTAAAGGACATTCTAGAATGATGCGTGTTTCCCTGAAAACGTCATTGTCTTTGACATCACTTGCTTATTACAGTTTGTTCATTTCCTCATCAATAAACATTTATTGAATGCCTTCTCTGGATTAGGTAGTGTTATAAGTGAGTACAGTTCATGCTTGCCCTCAAAACAATGTATGATTTAGTGAGAGAGAGACAGCCCTCCTGGGCAACACTTACAATACAATGTAAAGCCATAACAGGGGCCATGAGAATGAATGCAGAGGGGAAACCACTTCCTTGGGCCTGGACCAGGACCAGGACTTCTGGCTGTAAGGGAACTTTTTTCTCTTAGGTTATGAATGTTTCTCATGGGAAGCCCTTGAATAAGCTCCTTGGGAATAGGGGACACACTTTTTGTTTTACCTTTGTTTTTAATCTGAGTATAATGCTTTGACCACAGTAGTTGCTCAGTACAGTAAGCAGGGATGAGTCAGGTCAAGAAAAGAGAAAACATTCTGGAAAAAAACATTCATTGTGAGTAAAAAAGTGCTACATGGTGATAAAGAGTATGGACTTGACGTGCATAATGACCAGAGTTCAAGTGTGAGCTCTGTCGTTACTTGGCTGTGTAAATGTAGGGAAGCTACCTAACCTCTCTGTGCCTGTTGTCTGTCAAATGGAAATGAGAGCACGTAACCTTATTAGGTTGTCATGTAACTTGAATGGAATAATACATGTAAAGTGATCAGTACACAATAAGCACTCAATGAATATTAGCTGTTATTATGGTTTATTATAAGAATAACATAATCTACCTTATTTTTTCCTCCCCCATAGAGCTGAGAGTCATAGCATTAACAGACATTTATAATCTGATTCAGATAAATATCACATGCTAATAGGTCCTCCATTCTGTTTGCTCAGTGTTCTTTACTTCCTAAAATAGGAAAGAGTGCATTGTTGGAGAGTTGCCAACTTTTTTCCACAATGGCCTGGGTTTTCCTTAATTGATGAAACTACCCTTTGTCGATGGGACCCATTTCCACAGGAATTTCTAGACCTTCTCAGGGCTCCTGCGCTGGGTGCCACCGTCCTGGCCCCAGACATGTTAGGTATTTTTAAGTCAAGAGTGTCAACTGATCATAGCCGCCACATGTCAGAGACCGTATTTCCTCTAATTGGCTTCAGAGGCCATTTACTGAATAGTCTCTTCCTTTTATAAAACTGTGTCATGTTCCATTTGTGAGAAGGACACAGTATTGAGTTATTTAGGGATAACTGATCTAACAACTGCAGCAATTAGGTTAAGGAGAAATCAGTTGCGTGGAGCCCCTTGGTCTTGGGTGTGGCTTGAAGAGATTGAGGACGCTGGTGTGTTCTTTGGAGAGAGATTTGACAGGAAACATCTGTTTTAATCTGTTCTAGTATCAAAACAATCGATATGGTGGGAAACCTGTCATTACTGTGTGGGTCCCATTTCTCAAGCCAGGGCTTGGCCTGAGTTTGGGGTTGTTTGGACAGGCAGCACAATGTGGTCCCATTTGTCAAAATATGGACGTAATGAGCAACAAGAGTGTCCTGGGGCTATTTGTCTGTTTAAAGGAAATTGTTTCCTTCTAAACCTGTGTGACTTTCTCTTCATTTCTCTCTCTTTTCATTTATGTTTTCTCCCCCCAGCACATTTTTATCTGGGTTTTAATTATGAGTGAACACTTCTCAACTTTAACTCTGTCACCGCATCCTCTCTCATGAGTAAGAATGGCTCCTCGTGGAGGAGGATTCTCCCCAAGGGTATGAAAATATCTGGGAAACAAGTGTGCCCACATGCCAACTCACATGTACTCACACTCACAAAATTTTAGAGATTGTCATCTACCCCTTCGTGTATGTCTACTTCCTCTCCCCACCTTCAGAATCACTGCCTAGAATTAATGAAAGATGCTGTTTCTTGAGTGTTATGCAGTTGGTTTGCAGGGAAAACGGCCTCATTCTTCATTATTTAAAAGAGTAAAGCTGGTATCTGACACTTAAAATTTGCCTCTGGAGAATTCAAGGAATTCAAAGGAATCTTCTTCTATCAGTGCATTTATGATACTAATCAGTTAAATATTATTACACTGCTAATAAAATGTGAAGCGTAAATTCATAGTACTGAGCTCACATTACCTCCACAATGAGTTTTTAAATTCTAGTGCCCAGAATATCCTAGGCCTTGTGGACAACTAATAAAGGAACACTAGAGCTGATGTTCTTAACAAAAAAACAGTCACATTCAGAGAAAATCAAGGGTGCTTTTCACCCATTCTGGTATAGGATAGATTGATTAATCTACAGAAATTGGAAAGGCCATTTGTTGTATCATGGGAGTCTACTCACACCACCAGTTGAGATAAATCAAGGCGCTTCCAAGTTCTTTTTTGTTGACATTGGCAATAGGTCCAAATGAAAGACAACGAAAAGATCTCTGATTACTTTCTCCTTTCTTTCTACCTAATGACTTGAATGCATATGTATTCCAGATGTTGGCCTCATCTCATGTGAACAAATTCATTTCCTGTCTCTTTACCAACATCCTCTACCCTGGTCAGGCTGGTGTGTGCACTGCTCTGGGCCCAATTCTGTGCACAGTGTGGAGGGCAGGTCTGCAAGGAAATGATAAGACACACTCTCTGCCAAAGATAACCTCAAAGCCCTGGAGAAGGTACAGACGAGTAAACCAATAATTACAGAAATAAAGATTACAAGGTACATCAGTGACATGAACAAGCAAGAAATCTACTTTGCTTAAGATTGGAGGATGTTGGGCAGAGAAGACTTAAAAGAGGAGGATGTATTGGGAGAGTGTGTTGAATAGAAGGTTTGGAGAACAGGAGTTTGTCTGTTGGACGGGAAGGAGAATTGGAAGGACATGCCAGGCAGTAGAGAGCAATCAATAGAAGGGTGTGAGGCATAACTTATTAGGGCTCATGAGGAGACTAACAAGCATGATTTTTCTGGAGCATTTGTTGCAGGACTCATGGAGGCACACACAATACAGCAATGGGAAATAATGACACTAGAAGAGTAGCCAAGGGAAGGCCATGATGGTATCTGCTGGGACCTGATTCTTCATGTAATGGGGAACCAATTCTCTGGACCTTCCCATATTCCCTGCAAAATCTTTCTGGCTTCCTGTCCACTTATTCACCAGTCATTCAAGACCTAGCGCTGTCTGGTATCCAGTTTCTCGTCACATGCAGATGGAATACCTGGGCCAAATTGAAGTCTGAAGACCTAGAGACCCGGCTGAGCTCCCGGCAGTGTGGGATGTGCCTGACGGAGAGGAACTGAGGTGCAGGTTCCGGGAAGTAGTTTTCAGAGAGACCGTGAAGCTAAAGGCTTGCAGGTGGGCATCCTACAGGGCAAAGACCTGCAAGGGAATTCCGATAAGAGCTTCAGGATTGGAACTGGGGACACCTGACCACAGTTTAGGGGATTCAGAACACAGCCTGGAACCTGGAGGACTTCCCTGAGATATAAGAATGTGGACATCTGCAGACATGGCCTTGACCGTGGGGAGAGAGGTTGCTGTTAGGAGCAGGAACAGACTTGGCTTACACACAACTCAGATTCATTTCTCCATAATACTTTCTTTATTTCACCCACTTGGAATTTATTGATTCCCTTCTTGGTAGTATAGAGCATTCTGTTTATGCTTTTAGTAATTATACAATAGCATACCCTGTTTCATAGTATTTTTCTATATTTCTGCCTCAACTCTTGATTATAAATTTGTTAAGGCAGGGAATGTGGTTTATTTCAAATATCTACCTATCTATAGTGCTCGAAATAGTATTTAGACAGACCATATATAAATATACAGATACATTTTTGTTAAACTTAATTGAATGAGTTCCATCCTATTTCAGAATAGAAACTGTATTTTCTAGGACCTAGAAATTATTCCAGAAGAAGTCAGTATTTTTGAGATTTTAAAATGACTGGCTACCTTAGCCTGTTCTGGTTGCTATAATATATCACAGATTGAGTAGTTTATAAACAGCAGACATTTACTTCTCCCAGTTCTGGAGGCAGGAAGTCTGAGATCGGTGTACCAGCATGGTCAGGTGAGGGCCGTCTTCCAGTTTGCAGACTGCTCATTGTGTCCCCACATGGTGAAAGGGGCGAGGAAGCTCCCTGGGGTCCCTTTTATAAGAAGAGCACTAATTCCATTCACGAGGACTCCACACTTATGACTGGAGCACCTCCTAAAGACCCCACATCCTAACACCATCACATCGGGCATTGGGATTCCAACATATGGATTTTCTGGTGGGGAGACAGGAACACGGAGATGGTGCTATGCGCTTACGAGGAGATGTAGGATCTGAGAATTCCTCTCACAAATGCTCGGCCTGTCTGATGATTGGCTAGCCAGTGACTTCCTGCCATCCACATGTAAAAGAGAAAATTCAGTATTAGGTGTAGTGCTTTGAGTGCAGCGGAATCCACACAAGGAGTTAGGGGTTGCTCTGTTGGGCTTCCTACGTGAGTGCCCCATGAGAGTTGGTGTGTAAGTACCCTAGCTCCTGTGCCCCTCAGTTGAACCCTGAGGCATGTTTTCACAGGCTCCCAGGGTGCCTGGGCAGGAGGAGGTTTCAATCATCTGCCGCCATAACTGGCTTGAGAACCCGACATTTATTAACTTCCTCCTCTTCCCCTCTCGCTTCCCTTCTCCCCGGCCTGTACTCCTTCCACTCCCCTCCACTCCCCACTTGAATCCTTGTCTAACGATTCAGATCTGCTCTCAGGTCTGCTAAGACAGCAGGTGTATTTATTCTCTTTCTCCTCCTCATTTGGTGCTGATATATTTTAAAGCCCCAACAATTTTTCCTAAATATTCATATCCAATTATTTGTGCACAGCGTAGGAAAAGTAGGTGAGAAAATTAAGGCATGCAGAGAAATTTTACACAGTTGCAGTGGGATACTCACTCAGAAATGTGCCCAGCGCTAGGGGGTTACCTCTGGCCCCTCTAAGCAGGAAATCTCAAAGGGAGTGTTTTTAGTTTTCATGATTACGTGTGATTTTGTTATTTTATGAAATGTACTGCTATGGAACTCTGTTGAGGAAAGACACTTGATAAAGCTAAGTATACATCTGCTGCAAAGGGAATTTTATCTCAAAAATGCTATTTCCTTCTCAGCTCTGAATGTTGACAGATTTTCTTTCCTCATGGTGTTCAACAGGTTGGCTGGAAAGCCAGGATCAAATACCAATGGGAGGTGTGATGACGTGGCCAGCTCAGGTCCAATGAGTACACCATTCTTTTGCTCGGTTCTCCATCCTGATAAAATAACCACCCTCTTAGGGAATACAGGTCTGTTGAGTGTCTTTATGCTGTCTGCAGCAAAACTGGATGAAATAGGTACAGCTTTGAAATGATGTTTAGCAAAAGGTCCCATGCAATAGGGTTTCCTTGACAAAAAAAGTAAAAGAATAATAATAAATAATAATAATAATAATGCTGAGACATAGCGACAGAACTGTATTTGGAGGCCCCTTCATTGACAGTGGGTAATGCTTTTAGCTTTCAGGCTAATCCTGCTGAGAAGCACATGTGTTAAGTCCCATGAAGCTTTTCACGCATGTCTAGATCCCTGCTGAACCCGGGGGACCTTTGGGAAGGAATCGTGAGAGTCAGAGAACAAAGGCGTGTGCTGTCTTGGGCCCTGGGGAAGAGTGAAATGCTTGTGCTCTATCTCCATTCATGAAAAAATGTTATCCAGTACCCTGGGTGACCCATTTCATGGAATACTGAGTTGTACATCCATTCATTGCTATCATTCACGACAATACCCAAAATATAAGATAGGCATTTTTTAACACAAAGCTGTGTTAAGAAGTGACATGCATGCTAGAAAGGGTACATTATATACCTAATCAGGCAGGAAGAGGCTGTAGAGTACAGAAATGCTGCTAAATTCTGGGACAACACCTGTCTTCAAAACCCGTTGACTTCAACCTGTTTCCTGGAGGCCTTATTCTTTTCCCTGGCTGTCATGAAAGATTTGTCTTCTACGTTGTTTCTGGGATTTGATGGCACGTGCCAGAACTTTGAAGAAGCCGGGGAAAGCCTCTTAGCTCTGCCTCAGTGGGACCATGTCTTTCCCCTGCTGCTGGCGTTTGGGTTGCTTTCATTTCACTCTCTGTGTTACGGAAACCTCTGGCAGTAACTGTTCCCCGCCTGGCTTATACTTCTCTTGAGACACACAGTTGCCAAAACCCTCTCTGATACCACCAGGGAGCAGGGAACTTAATTCTCTGCTTTTGATCTCTCCTGTTTGCTCTGTTTTTGTCCGGACAAGAGCCAGAGCCTTTCTCCTTGGGGTCGCCGAGGGCCTTCCTCTCCACTTTGCCCTGCTCTCTATCACATCCCTGGATTACAGTCTTTTTATACTCACTTGTTTGCGGGAGCCTATGTTTTGTTTCCTGGGCTTGACCAAAGGCACCACAAGTGTATTCGAACTACAGAGGTCATGTCTGCCTGCCAAAATCCAGTGCCCCAGTTAGTTCACTGGGCACATCAGCTGGAATCCTTTCTTGTTTACCTCTGTGGACTCAGAGAAAGGAGTCCCCTGAGAATCTGCCCCATGGGGTTGCTGCCACCTCCCCCTTTGCTTTGGCTGAGACAAAGGCCTCCTGAGCTCTGAACCCGACTCTGCCCAGTGCTCAGCCTTACAAAGAAGTGGTATTATTTTTAGCTCGCAGACCTTTTAGTTAACATCCTGTAGTGTTGAGGGTGTGAGAGCAAAGCGCTTTGGAAATCAGACCCTGTCACTGATAGCTTGTCCTAAACTGAAAGGGCGATAGGAAAAAGGATGCCGTGTGTTTGGGAAAGGAGAAAACTTCAGGCTGCTTCTGTTTTTCTCACCTTGCCTCTGCTCTTTGTCAAGAGGACACACTGCTCTTAACAGGTTGCTCTGTGAGGTGCTGTGTCTTTGGTGGCACCTCGCTTTAATCCCGTCTGAGCCCAGGGGAGCAGTTTTATCAGCTGGCTGCAGTGGGGGTTGGGGTGGGTCATGACCAGCACCTTTGTCAGGTCCCTCTGCCCCGTCCCATCAGGACCGCTCCTGCCAGGGTGTCTGCCTGGACCCCCTCCTATCAGCCCTCAGCCTGTTGGTTTGGGTGTCAGAGTCAGAGGGGGGAAGGAGGTGTTGAGAGACGAAGTTCAGAGGAAAAGTGATACTGTGTGAGGAACCAGGCTTATGTGAGCTTCAGCGTCGACTGAAAAAAGAGAACGTGGTAAGGATCAGGTGGCCTCTTTTACAATGGTTATAACTTTTACTTACTGCTTTACCAGATGCCCTGCTCCCCAATGTATGTGGAAAAATAAACTGCTTTGGAAGCTTGACAGAAAAATCAGATTAAAGAAATCTTAATGAAATCAGTTTGATTCAATATAACACAATTGCTCTCAATCCCATAGCTTATTATTATTATTTTTTTAATTTGGAGGGACATATAGGCACTATATTGTGTCTGAGAAAGATGAAAAGAAGATAATACATCTTGAGGTTTGGGATTTTTTTTTTTTCTTTTCAGTTTTAAAGTTCCGTGGCTGCTGGCAATTTTCACCAAGTATGTTTTATGGGTAAAACAGCAAAACACAAATAGATTTAATGATTAGCTCCCAGACCTAAACTTAGCTCCTCCTCCATTTGCACCACCAGCCAGGCCACCGGAAGGAGGAGGACATCCTGGTTGGGAAGAGTTGGTTGTGGGTGGACAGACACACTCCTGGGGAAATTGGTCCACAGCCAGGGAGGATATTGCTTCAGACAAAGCTGGGCATTTTGAAGCTGAGGTGGAAGAAACCATATGGAGGGGTGCTAGGTGAGGAAGTAGGACCCATGGGGGTGGAGTGGGGTCTCCCACTGCTCTTCTGCTACTCACTTCCCCTCTCCTACACTGAGCTTTGCTTAGAGGCATTTTGTGGAAACCAGCATCTGTTGCTTTTTTTACTTAGCATTTAAATGCTCCCAGGCTGGAAATATCAGTTGCCATATGAAACCTTACCCTCTGTGTATTCTCAGAGCCAAAACAGAATATTTTCATGGTAGAAATGAGAGCATTTTCAGTGTCATAACTAGAGCAAGCTTCCTGTGTTTTGAGATGGCCTTTTCCGCTCCCAGGAGAATTCTGTCAGGGCCTAACATTGTTGAGAAACCCTCCTTGTTCTGCTGAGCGCTGGTGCTGCTGGAAGACTGTTCCAGTCAGAGTCCAGCGAGGCTGCGGTGCTCCCTACTGAATGGGGTAGCTGCCTCGGATCTGTAGTCCCGCTTGGGGACAGAGGCCAAAGGCATGGTAAGTGCCTTGACCCCAGTGTTTGGAGCTGTCTCTGCACACACTCTGAATCAAGTTGTCATCAAGCACTTGATGCAAATGTACATCAAGAGGAATCCCAGCTATTTAATGGGATCAGCCCTTCCCGCTGTACTGGGCAGGCACAGCCCAGCCCTCAGTTTGGGACTGTGAAGACCCTGGAGTTGTTACTTCCAGTGGCAAACTTCCGAGGGTTGGTGTGTTCCAAATACAGAGTCAGAAGTGCCTTGTTGTCTGTGACTTTGTGGGTCAGGGAAATAGAAATAGGTCACATCTGAAGAAAACTCAGATGTGATCTTGAGTACAGATGAAGGGAGCAGATCCCTTTGAGTTCATGCAGCCGACCACCAGATTCATATTATCCATGAGGAGTTAAAAAATGGCCAAAGGTAAAAAAAAAATGGCCCCACTAACCCTGAGCTTATTCACTCACAATGCTTGCAAGTTAGATAAGAGGTAGTTATCATGATGTATTTCCAGAATATTATTAGAATAAATGGGGCTATAGGGAGGCGCTTTGTAAGCTGTCATGCACTATACAAATTATTACTGGGATGAATTTTTTCTTAAAATGGATAGCTTGAAGCATAAAGTTGATTAAGAAAGGTTGACTATTGCCTATGATTCATTCAGTATAGCCTTGTTTATTAGTCTATGGCCAGATGTGGTGACTTACTTGGAGCCTAGAGATCTTACTCAGCATACCGTGACCTTCAGGCATTCATCAGTAAGCAAAACATAAGAGCGTCTGGCCTTGGTGCCTGAAGGACCCTGGACTTCGGACCTGACTCTGTGATACATTCGTTAGATACTTAATCTCTCAGATGTTTTTTGTTTGTAAAATGAGGATAGTAATTCATGAATTGCGTCTTGGTAATTGTGAAAACTAAAGTAAAAATGGGTGTCAATTATACCTCCATAAAAAAAGCATGGATGGTTTTGAATGTGCTTTGACACAGTGAAGTGCTATAGAAGTACAAGGTATGATGATGACCATAGGAGCTTTGAAAGAAGTAATACTAACTTGAGATTCATGCTTCGCCTATGGATGATTTCTTCTCTGGAAGGCAAGGCTGAAGAAAGATAGATGAATGAATGATGTGATATGATGTGTGTACATGTGGGTGCCTGTGTCCAGGTTGGAGTACAGAGTGTGACAAGTACGAGGGTAGATGTGTTCTGGCCGTTTTCACTTTTGCACTCAGATCCATTCCCTGCCCTTCCGCTGCTCTGCCTGTATCTCAGGGAGCTCCATTCCTAGGTGCCTCCTACTACGGCAGCTTCCTCTCTCACCCCAGCTGTGCCGCTAGGTCCTCTTGGATGGCTGCAGCATCTGGGCTCCCCTTGTTTTCCCTGCAGCCCTGGAGGTTGAGGCTGATCCCTGATGTTGCTAATCTCTGGGCAGTCTCACTTTCTTCTGTTTGGCTGCTTACTCCTCCATCTCCTGGGTAACTGATTCTCCATATTAAATTCCTTCTGTTTGAAATGCTTAGAGTTGATAGTGCTTTCCTAACCGGATCCTGATCAATACAAGATGTTTACTTCATAGACGGATGTGAGATTAAGACATGGGTACCAGCAATTTGTAGAGAAGAAAGATGATATAGAATTTTAAATGAATGTTTAGCAAACTTGTAGGTCTGTAAATTTAGTCACCCTATTTTATTTTTGTTTTAAATAGTTGACATTCAGCATTATTTTATATTAGTTTCAGGTGAAATGCATCGTGGTTAGACATTTATATGATTTATGTGGTTACCCAGTTTTAAAACAGGGTAACTATGTTTTGAGTGTACCCTGAATTTGCTTGAAGACTTGATTAAAATAAGCAGTTTAGCAGCTTGGGATCTAATATTCTGAAGCAGATTTTTAAAAAAGTTTAGTTAACAAAAGTTTTTCTCCCTGAAGCCTTTTTTCAAGATTGGGAGTAACCAAGCATGTGTTTTATAGTGCCTGAGTCCCTGCTTGGGTAAATGGGTTGAGATCATTATCATCATGCAATAAATATGAATGAAATAGAAACTCAAGCTTGCTTTTACAGAAACAATACTGAGAGAGACTGTAATCTAAATCTGAGTGCATTAATATTGCATTTACATGTGATTAATCCTGAGTTCTACTTATGTGTTATCTTACTTCAGTCGTTGTTTGTCTTTATAAAATTAAGGCTAGGGTGGACTTTCCCAAGTTCTTAATCATGGAGGGGTCAGGGATGATTTTAAATGACCACGCTGTACTAGGGTGATTGATGGGCTTTCCAATTCCAAAAGGCAGCTGAAATAGCATGTTAAGAATTCTTTGGACCTTCAGAAAGTTAGACAGTTCTACATTTGCCTTTTTGTCCCTCAGATCTTAACCTTTCAGTTACATCTGTGGAAAGGCTCAAAAACATCTGTGTTGAGGTTTAGGCCAAGTGGAAGAGTCAAGTGATGCATCATCCATATTAAGAGTGGAAATGAGCAATAAAAGGCTGTTGATGAAAGGATTAAAACCCCAATCTTTTAAAGTATCAATGTGTAAGTAGAATTACTTCTAATCTTATTTTAAAGCATTGCAATCTGACTACAATTTTTTTTGAAGTGTAAAGCAGATTGTCTGGTACCTGCATATTTAAGTAATCAACAAATATGTGTCAAGTGACTAAATCACAAATAGAATTAAGAATGGAATGTACTCCTGCCAGGTCACTAAAGAAAATAAAAGCAATACAATTGAGTCCTTATAGTGGTAGAAATAATTCGTGAGGAAGTGTAAAGTACGGAAAGTACAGAACAAGGTGACAGAGGAAGTCCCTGATTTGTGTCCATGTTTAGATGACATATGTAAATGAATTAAAATATTATGGAAAAGACAAAGGCTCTCATAATGGAGTTTAATGGTTAAAATTAAAAAGTATGAGCAAAAAAGAAAAGCAAAAATCAAGGTCAGAAAATGTGAACTGAAGCAATGAGGATAATTTGTACTGATTTTTTTATAACTAATTAATATGTATCAACAGCATCAAAATATATAAAGAAATGGTTCTTTAATGTGCAATAATTAAAAAAAACCCTCTATAGTAGTAAGAGAACTTACTTCAAGTCTCCTAACTTTTGACAGAGCAAGAAGGAGGAAAAATGACCAAGAACAACAAAATAACGATTTGATGACTTGACAAGATATTTAATAACATTAGTTGGCTCTAAAATGTCTACATGGAGTGTTTTAGGCACCTTAATCTTTTCAAAAGGGGTCTAGAGGAATTGTCTTAAAACTCCATTTGAATAGCAAGGACTCAGCTTTTATTTGTGTTTACTTAAATTATTGGGTGGGATTGAAGGAGTTTATGGGATGGGGCTGAAGTTCCCACACCTGCTCCCGGTAGTTAGCACAACTGTTCATCAAGGTTGGTCTCCATGCCCTGGTGCTCCCTATTACCATTTAGGAGAGTAAAAAAGGTGAACATATAGATGAGATAATTAAAGGAAATAAAATTAGCACACTAATAGGAAAATAAGTAATAGGATAAAAGTGCCCTGCAAAGGTAAAAATATGAATGAACACATCTAAATATAAAAGGGTAAATGTCCTACAGTTACGATTTGTTTCAAGGATGATATGGGAAATGATAACAGTTTCAGGCAGGCCATTTGTCTCTCTCTCTCTCTGTGTCTTTATATATATATCTGCAAAAAAACCGGGGGAGGTGTTGCCAAAAAAAGGTATACAAGTGGACACTTGGATCAACGTTGCTCAAGCAGTAGTTTGCCATAGTCAGAAGTGTCTGGATGCTGATGGTAACCACTTTCAGCACCTCTTGTAATTGCAGAAGTCAAACATGACTTGTATTTGTTTGTTATTGGTGTATAATTAGTATTACAATTTTAATACAGTTTTTTTCTTTCTTAAAATGTGTATACACTTTTTTTTGGCACCCTCTGTGTATATATATCCTTGAAGGCTGAGGTCCTTGACCCCTTAGCATTCCATGAGTAGCAAGACACAGCCCTCAAATGCTACACCACATTTTGAGTGGAAAAAGTGTGGAGTGCATATATATGTAACTCTACCTTCTTCTCTCCTTGCCATGGGAGGAGCATGGAGGAGATAGGGAATCAGGACACCATTAAAGAGACAGAATTAACCTAGATGGGGAAGACTAGGCTGAATGTGAGGAGGTTGAATTTTACTTTGAAACCCAGCCAGATATCACCGCCACCATGTCCCTTGACAAAATAGGTAGACACAGTTTGTGGCCATTTCTCTTCTAACTTTATTTCAGAACTCCTTTTCTCACTCCTCCCTTCTCACATCTGCCCTTCAGGCACCCCTGACCTCATGATGGACGAGGATGGTGAAATGTCTGAAAATTTTTTCTAGGAGGAGCTGTTGACAAAACCTGAGATTGTTTATAGCATAGAAAAGGCTCAGCTTTGCATTTACGGAAAAGTGTTTCTCAGAACAAACGTTTCTCATGAGAAATATAAATGGGCATTCCAAAATAAGGCAAGGGGTTCCATAGATGATATAAGTTTGAGAAAGGATGACGTAAAGGTAGAATACTTTTTAAAAAACTTTTCACAGCCCTTAGCAGACTACTATGATTCTCCAGTAGAAGACTACAGAATGCAGTCTTTCCCAAACTTATTTGAGCAAAGGACCTCCTCCCCAGGTGCATCTGTGAACATCTCTTAGAGCACTAGAGTTCCTAGGGAACCACTTGAGAGAAATCTTAACCTAAGCCATCAAGTGGAAAAGCTATGGGTTTATTGTATATTTCATCAGAGAGCTGATGCTGGTAGATGTTTTAGGGAGAAACAAAATTTGACTCAATATAAGAGAAACTGTAACTATTAATGCTGCTCCGCAGTGGAATTCAGTGGCTATCCTTGAAAAGGGAGCACTGAAACCTGCAGAGGCTGGTTAGCTCCATTGTCATAGATTTTACAGGAGTCCTTTTATATTAGCAGGGAGGCTGAACTATTTGATTTAAAAGACCCTCTCCAAAACCTGACGCTATGATTTCAAGTTGTCTTCCCTGCTCAGACTTGTCTTCTGATGTCCAAAATTGACCTTCTTCCTTTTTTGTCTGAAATTAATGTATTTATGTAATTAGACACATTTCTAGCAAGGCAAATTTGATGTAAGTCTCTAGCTATTCATTTGCTGCTCATTCAAAACATGAAATCTCTTATTCCAAAGAAATCTAAGAATTATAATGCGAGATCTTTTTTGAGGAGTTTTCTGTATGTTCTTTCTAAGTCTAGGTCACTTCATCCTTGTTTTCTTCCCTTTGGCAGGCCAAGGACAAGTTCAGAAATAAGCCAGAGTTATCAAAATTCCCACAGCAGTGAGAAAAAAAAGAGAGCAAGAGGAAAAAGCAAACGAGGCCACTCACTCTCTTGATAACGTGGTAGAAACATCCAGCTAGCTGAATTGTTTTCGAAAGATGGCAGGCAAGGCTCAATGTGAAAGTGTCCCATCTGGTCGGTAATGTCGTGATAATCCATTCGATCATGAAAGGGGGAGAAGGAGGTGAGGGCTAGAGTAATGAAAATCCTAAGGTGCTATTGCTGGTAACAGGAAATTGTGGAGGCTTTCAATTGTTTATGTATCTTGGAGGAAATGGACTTAGAATTTTGCAAATATATATTTGATACTGTATTGCTTATTATATGTAGTGGAGTGAAAAAATCACGAGCGTACGTACTCTCAGAGGATGCTGGGGTTGGATCAAATCTTATGTGAAGCACTGTCCTGTTTTGGAATTAAGATTCCTAAATTCCAGAAATATCTTTAATCCAGAATAGCTCAGTGCTAGACATTTGGATTCAATGATATTCTGCTTGGCATGTGGGAGGGAAACCATCTTGAAACAATTGTTTTTATTGGTCAAGCAGTATGATAACAACTTATCAATTTTTATTGATTGCTAAATTAAAGCAAAGTTCTAACCTTCCCTGTCAGTAAACCCTGGACATAAAAAGTGACCAGGAATGCCTAAAGTGGCTTTCTGTATCTGGCATAAAAATGAATTTGTATTGAAAACAGACTAGGATTCACATTTTCCTGATTTTCAGTTTTAGATTAAAAAGAACGCTTTCTGATTCTCAGCAAAGTTAATTGTGGTTTTTATTTGGAGTGTGAAACCCCTTTGTGCTACTTTAGCTATATTTTTAAAATTAAACTTATGACTGAAAGTATTTAAAATTATTTAAAGAAGTATACTGATGATTAAAAACTAGCAAAAGTTTCTCTTACACTAGCCCAGCAACTGTTTTGACTCACCAGAAGCACAGGAGTATAGTAGAAAGTGAGAATTTGAGATTAGATGTCTTTCTTGTGTTTGAGTTTCCTGCTCAGACCTTGGACAAATCACTTATCCTCAGGAATCTCCATTCCTCATGTAGTATTATCATATTGCTTATTTCCCAGGGTTGTTCTGAGTATCCAGTAAGAGAATGTGTAAAAGAAACTTTTAACCTTCAGGTTCCTTACACATACACACAATTATTTTTACCTCCTTCCAGATCTTTGTTCATGTATACTGTATATGGTTCCAATCATGGTGCTTTATACAGATTTGTGTTTTACTTTTTACCATCTAACATTATGGGCGTGCTGTAATTTACTAGCTTCCCCCCTATTGATGGACATTTAAATGGTTTACAGTTGTTCTCTGTTATAATAATACAGTGAAAACATCTTTGTACATTTAGGCTTTTTTTTTTTCTTTCTTTCTTTCTTTCTTTTTATTTTTTTTTTTGACCAATTTCTCTGGGACTAGTTCCAGAAGAGAGATTATGGAGTCAAAGTGAATGAACATTTTTTATCTGTCCTGTCTTTTGAGCTTTTTCCTTCATCCAAACACCCCTCTCTTTGGTAACTTTTCTCAAATGTCACAGAATACTTAAATGCCCTCTTGGAAGCAGCCAGCAAGATTCTGAATCTACACTCGGAGGCCATATTTCCATCTTGAGGCTCTGTCAAAACCACTTACCCATGAGGCCTCCCCCTAGACCGCAGGGTCCTCCAGGGCAGGACTGTGCCTTACTCATCTTTGCATCCTCATGTGGCTGGTCTGTCATAAGATCTCAATGAATGATTGTTTAGTGGAACGAAACGGAGCAGATGGCTAATACCGGATAGGCTCCTTACAGTCACCTGACTTGCCAAAACATTCATTCATCAAAGAGTTATTAAAAATGTCAGGCACTGGTGCTGGAAACTGGAGATAGAGAGGCAAATGCAGCACAGGTGGCCTCATCTCCCTAAGAGCAGAGTCCCCAGAGGGAGTAGGAGACTTTGGTCTTCAATCTGTGAATTCCTTGCGATGGGGTTAAAGGGTGGAGCTGGCCTGACCCATGTAATGTGATTTCGGGGAAGGCCCTTGCTCTGGTCAAATATTTTAATCATCTACTCTCTACTATCTGTAATTCTGTAACCAAGATCTTGTTACAGAGGTTGAGATGACAGAAGAGGCCTCTGCTATGTTGTTTGATAACCATATCCTGTGTCAAAAAAGTCCAGACTGACTGTGCTGTAAGAGCCAGGATGTGAAAACAGAGTTCCGTGACACAGCAGGGGTAGGGAGGGATTCCAAATCCCCTCTGGAGCAGAAAATCCCTGTTTGATCCTATCTGAGAACCATAAGGCCACCTGCTGTGGGCATAGATGCTGGTGGCCTCTGGCCAATTCAGGAAGACGAGAGTTCTGAGGTTTTGACTTGTGTATGAATAAATTCATGTGTGAACATTCTGTGTATCCCACTTGCCAATTGCTGGAAAATGTTGATAAGGGGAGCAGAAGTTGAGCAAATAACTCTGAAAAGTTTTTTTTGGCCTTAGTCTCTGGGTTGATTTGCAACCAATTCCTTGGGAGTCTATGTAATTTATTGAAGGCTGGTTGAAAGCCAATATTGGGTGTTACTATGAAGCCTGTTGTAGTGTTGGCTTAGCTTGAACTCTGAGGGCAGAGCTAGGCAAAGAGGACAGCTCTGCTCCAGAATTCTAGTTCCTGTTGTTTTCTGTGGAAACCCTGAGAGAACTTGGACAAGTTTTTTAGAATCTAGATTATTTTATGTTGGACATTGCACTATTGAGCGATGACTTGGAATCCTCTTAATCAGAACATCTCAGCTTTCCTTTTACAATGCTGTGTTAAAGAGCTAAACGTGGCTAAAAATTATACACTGTTTTGTATGCATTGCGGTACAATCATCTATGCAGTTTAGAAAAAGTAAATGCACTTGAACTTACAAACAGATGAAACTCAATTTGGTAATATCTATTAATTATTCTAATGTGACCAGAAAGATAATTATCTGCCCAAGATTGCCACTTAACCAATGATCATCTCTGGGACTAAGAAGTTTTTCGGACAGAGTATTAACCATCTGCAAGTTTTAAATGTCAAGTGGGAAATGGATCTGGCCCAGTTGTATTGCATGGGATGCTGGTT
Source organism: Hipposideros armiger (assembly GCF_001890085.2). Lineage (NCBI taxonomy): Eukaryota > Metazoa > Chordata > Mammalia > Chiroptera > Hipposideridae > Hipposideros > Hipposideros armiger. Next base: position 1,511,613 of record NW_017731685.1, on the reverse strand, counting down.
GCAATTTCATATGCGCACATACAGTTAGAGGTTTAGTAGGTGTTTGATTTGCTTTTAGCCACCCAAAGATGGTTTCATTATTCTAAATTTGTATCGATGAGCAAATTCCTATAAACTTTTTCATTTTAACTCCTATTTCAAAAGTGCCTATGTGTACTTTTTTCTTTGTCTCCGTTGACTGGTTTTCAGGCAAGCCTGCTAATCCTGTTTCTGCTGAGCCAAGATCCCATCTTGTGTTTCAGCTGCAAGCTAATAACCTGTCAGGAGTATGGAAATATATGTCTTGAGCTTGTGATTCTGCATGGAATCAGGAGTTCCAGGAGTGCCTGTTAGAGGAACGCTCCGCTCTGTGCTTCTCATTTCTTAATGTTGACTCTTGATGTTAATTCAAAGCAGTTGCAGGAAACTCAATTTCCCCTGGAAATTGCCATCTCTATCTTTTCCATGCTGCAATCTCACTCACATGCACATACATCTGATGAAACTTAAGGAATTTCTATGAGTATCTGTTTTTTGGAGAATGCTTTGCATAACTCAAGATTTCCTGCATAAAATCCCTGCCACGTAACTGGTGAGGTGGCATCAGTGGTGCAGTTCTGCGTTCAAATGCCAGCTCTTTCTTACTAGTTAGTTGATCTTGGACAAATCTTCTAAACTTTCTGCCCTTTGCTTTCCTCATCTGCAAAATGAAGATGAAAGTTGCCTTGGTTTAGATTCTTCCAGTGGTCCAAGGTATATGGATGGGATACTTTAGTGTCTGCTCTAGTAATTGTACCATTATAAGGATTATACCGGTCTTGCTATGAGTATTATATGAAGTAATACTCAAAAGCATTTAGAACAGTTCCTAGCACATAGGAAGCTTTCAGTACATATTAGTTACCATTATTATCCTAATGATTTCAAGAAAATATTACTTCTCTGCCTCTGATATGGGACAAAGCTCTAATTAAATAAATGCATGCCTACTGTAGGAAGTTTACTTTTTTCTTCATTTCTAGACCAGTAAATACAATCAAAGGTTAAAAATAATCAATCAACCAACCAATAACCAATCAACCAAAACAATCAATTCAGATACTGAAGCAGAAGAATGACACTTAACTGTATTTACCACTAACACAAAGTTCATAAAACACAAACTCATATCGGAGAGTTAATACAAACTCTCCCTTCAAGAAGTGTTTGTTGCTCTTACAGCCCACAAAAGACAAAACTCAGTGCCTGATAGTGGTTTTTGTCAGTGTTTTGGAAGTTAAATGAAATAAGTATATTTTGGAATGAAATATTAGACTATGCAGTGAAAAATTTCCCCCATGTACAAGTTTTGATTGGTTCTTACCAGTTACACTGTCTTAGATAAAGAACATTCAGTCTATTTCTCCTAACATCTGGAGAAGAATAGGCCATACTTTTTTCAGGCCTTCACCACAGAGTTTAACAGCTGTCACTGTTCTGAAATCTTTTTTAGAGATAATCGGTGTGGTTGCTATTTGAGACACCCTATCTTCCATGTTCATCCTTTGAACAATAGGCGGGTATGGACTTGAATCTCACAATCCTGTCACATAGGGAAGAATGCCAGTGATCCAGAATACAAGTGTTTGTGTTGCTGGGATGAGGAACAGTACCTGGGTATCTGAGGTTGGTTATCATTTGCTTTATTCTCTTGACACCTTTGGGCTTTAATTGAAAGGCAAGTTCAAATGGAAGACTTCTGTTGTTACCTTGGATATATTATTTGAAATGTAGAAACACTCTGAAAAATAAGCATACAGTATTGAAATCGCTCTCAAAAATTAATGCTTCTGGAAATAGTTTCCTTTTGTCTGCTCTACAGTTTGAAAATTTAACCTTGAGATATTTGTCATCATTCTGGCCTATGTGACCAAGTCTCAGGGTAGTGTGACATCAAAGAAATAACCAAAAGCAAATGAAAAGTGGTTCTAAATTTTGCTTGCAGTTCTCAGGATACATTGAAGGGACTACAAGTACAGATGCTAGCCATCTTGTCTAAGATGCTCATTACCCTGCTCTCCTGAATCCTCATTACTAGGGCCTTCCTTCTCCACTTTTTTTCTACTACTTCCAATGTTCTCCACTCTTTTTTCACCTCTTGGATTCTGTCTTTCTATTTCAACTTCTTTCTTCCCCTTCTCCCAATTCTGTATCATAGGAGCCCATCAATTAAGTCGACAAGATTAAAAATATCTTTAGAGGGCGATCAAAGAGGAGACAGTAAACAGGCAACATTACCTTTGGTGGGAAGCAGACGCCTTAGCATGTGGTTAGGAATACTCAAATAATACATTTTGTCTTTGTCTCAAACGCGTTTTATAAAAAGAGCACAAGGATTTAATGTCACTATTAAAGCTCTTGCTTTACTTAGCTTCGGTTAAGCTTTCCAAAACAGGCAACCTGTCCACAGTTCTCAAGCCCATGGCAATGGAATGTCCACTTGGAGAAACTTCAGATTTACAATATTTTTCTAGAATTATCACAAATAGAGAGGCAAAATGCGCTATCAAAAGTCCCAGTCTATTCCTCCTATTCCATAAGGAGGGTGGATTTTCCAGGGGTCTGTACTTTGGTTTCCCAGAATTTCCCTCTAGGAATAGCTAAAGGAGGCAGCTGGTTGGAAGGGGAGTGCCAGGGAGAATGAAATTTAGATTTGACTAGCACTTTATGTAAGATGGAGAGAACATCATTTTCCACATCAAAGAATGGGGTGGGGTGGTGGATGCTGGAGATCAATATAGTGTGAAAGCCTCCCCTCCCCAGTCCACCCCTGGACGCTCCCACTGCTCACACGTGAGCTCTTTGCAGCCCAAGGGCCTTTCTTGCATGCAGTATACCTCAGGTTATTGGCACACTGTCACATGGGTTATTTTATTATCTTGGTGCAGGTCTTTTTGTCATGTTTTATTTTTGTTTTTAAAAATCCCACTTTCTCACATTACACCACACACACACACACACACACACACACACACACACAGAGTTTTAATTTGTTTTTAACAAACAGAAAAATGAGGTCATACTTGCTTTTTGATCTGAAAATCGCTTTTTTACTTTATAGTTTGTCATAAATATCCATCTCAGAACATTAATGTATATTGTATTCTTTTTGACAGCTGTTTTATTCTATTGTACAATGATGGATTCTTGTACTCAATAATTCCCCTATTGTTGGACATGTAAGTTGCTTCCAGTTTTTCACTCTACAAACAGTGATGCAGTGAACATCCTAGTATATATTATTTTTATACACTCATACTAGTATTTCTATACTATTGCTTCCTAAAAGTGTAATTCCTAGGTCAAAAAGAGTGTGCTTTCCAAATTGTAATTGCTGCTGCAGGAAAAAACTTTTGCCCCAAAGATGTGGGTTCTAACATGAATCCTGCTGCTTCCTAGTTGTACACCTTGGGTAAGTTGCTTCTTCCCTTCTCTGTGTCGGCTTCCTCTCTGTGAAATGAGGAAAGTGGAACAGACAATGATCTCTGAGTTCCAGTGACCAACAAATCTTTACATAACAAGTTGATGCTGCCCAAATTCAGAGAATTATTTAGGACTGTTCCAAACCCATATGAAGATCTTCCCTTTAAAAGACTGCTGATTTAAGTTCCTTCTCATTTAACCTTGATTAACAAACAAACCCATTAACTCCCTGCATGATTCTTTTGAGACATTCAAGCTATAAATGTCTCTTACAAGGCTTTTTGAAAGCGGAGAGACACCACTGAACAAACTCCCATTTAGGCTAGATTGTATTTACTTTGTCCAGGTCACATCAGTTTGACGGCTGTGTGTTTACGTGTGCTCTTAAACATTCTCCAGGACTTGGACAGGTCACATTGGACCTGTTGGTTGATGAATAGACTTGGTTTTCATCAAGTTCCAAGTCAGATATAGCACTCACATGATAGGGATCTTTCATTTAAAAGCCACATTTTTGACCACTGAATCCTGTAAAAATCAAGTACATAAATAAAACGAAGAGTTTGGGAAAGATGTTGGTTTGGTTTCTTTCAACCTTCTGCTTATTGAGGGCTCGGAGCCAAAAGAAGGGGAAGATAGAATGATGGGGAGTTTAGTCTTTACTTACTTAACTGAGCAAGTCTGCAGATGTCTGCAACCATTCTCTAGAAAATGCAATAGTATAATATTCACCAGTTCCTAGGAGTCCCTGAGGAAACAATACTGGTTTAACACAGCAAATATCAAAGTGCAGATTTAAAATCTATTCAAACCAATACAGGCATGGTTTAGAATTTGCCATGGTAGGATACTTTTAGGCCTACTATGCAAAAAAATATTTGTAAATAATTTGTGTACTAGACAAAGGTATGAAACTTGGTGTTAGACTTTTGATCCCTCTGTGATGTTGGACCCTAATCTGGGTGAATGTGCATCCCAAATAAATTACTATTACTTACATGCCAAAGGGTGGTATTAAATTGATTTTTAAATGAATTTGAGTCATAACAGATTAACTCAAGGTTAGGCTACCAGCTCAAATATGGCCTATTCACAGACAGGTCAGCATCCTTTGAAATAGAGCAAAAACCTCTTCACAAACAGGGAATTACTAACACTATCAGATTCTTTTTAAATAAATCTTGACCTTAGTAATTTGAATGTATAAGAACCATCTAAAAATTCTCCTTAAGCAGGAGCACAAGCTTGTAGGTAGAAGGAATCTGGTGGGGTCATGACCGTGAGTGAGTGGAAATTATAAATATGGTAAGCCAGAGTAATGAGAAAATAGAACCTAGAAGATAAAGTAAAAAATACAGATAGAATTGAGGATGAGGAAGCCAGTGAGAAGCAGTAGCTTTGTCTGCTTGGTGACAAGCCATGCGATAGGTCATATACCCTCCTTGGATTCTGAACAACATATGTTCCTGAAGCCTGGTTGTTCAGTGTTTCCTGGATTTCTTTTAAGACTTGGCTTCATGGTCAAAATATCTGTGTTCCCATTCTCAAGTGTATTCTTACAATCCCACTTCATCCCACAAAATCCTACTCTATTATTTGAGGCAACGAGTTGAGACTTTGTTCCTTGCAACCAGAAAAGCTGAGTTAAAAACTTTCATTATTAACTACATTATACAGATGAAGAAACCAAGGCTCAAGGTCAAATTCTAGTAATTTAAGGAGCTGAAACGCAGGTCCAGGCTTATCTGACTCCAAGGCTTTTAACTCTAGGTTGTGCACTCAGATATATTTCCTGACACATTCAGATATTTTAACATTTTTGTGTTTTGATAGCAAGATGCTGTTGCCAGTTAAGTGAACCAGCTTGGAAATAAATGTAAATTCATTTGTATTAATTTCTTCACTAACCTTAAAATATGGTGTCATATTTATACATCACTAACTCATGATTTTTATTATTGGCAATAATTAAGGTTTGTATATGAAAATGTTTGTAGCATACATTTCACTTGGTTATCTCCATCAGGCCACATCACTTTGAAATTAGAATCAAATGAGACCTGTCACATACGCTTTAGAAACTTGCAAATTAAAGATTTCTTGGCAACATAAATATAATTTTTGAGATTTTTCTCTCTCTTACTAATTTTCCCCCTTGTTTCATTTCCTCTGGGTTCTTGTTGAAAGAAGGCACTTTGATAAAGGATATTATTAGTGGGGAAAAAGAAGCTTGGCAAGTTCCATGAAATGATATGCCTTAAAGAGAAGGGAGTTCTTAGTAATACCGCAGGGAGCCCAGTTCATGGGCAGCAGTCTATAAGCTGGTGGATATCTCTTTTCAAATGGTGTTATATTTTACACATGTAGCTATACCAAAAAGTTTTCAAATAGTGAATAGTCTTGCTATATGCAGAGCATCTCCAGATATCTCAAGGACAGCGATTAATTTTTTTAAAGGGACACACACACACACACACACACACACACACACACACACAGAATTATATACTATATATGTACAACCAAATTACTTTATAGAAATGCTATCAGTTTTTCTAGACGAAAAATAGCAAGCTGATGTCCTGAAGTTTTATTTTTCAGTTATTTTGCTAACATTTAAAAATTGGGAGATTTTATATAAAAATCCAGATTGTCATTGCTTTATTGAAAAACTAGCTCACTACTGGACACTAGACACTACTGGAACTGCATTTCCCCACAGGAATAGTTGTTTGGAGCTTAGTGGAGACTGTCCCCAACAGTCATGGACTCTCTAGTTCACCACTGTCTCCATCATTCCCTGATGTCATAGGTCCAACTGACTGTTTAACCTCCACATTGCTAATGTGGCCTGTGGAGGCATTTGAGTTTGCAATTTCTGATTAAGGATCCAGAGTTCTTAAACATTAGCTCTTATCAGAGTGATCGGAGGTAGAATTTGAGCAGTGGTAGGTAATCTGTAGCTGCTTGACCATATTCTAAGAAATGGCTCTTGACTGCAGATGTGCTGCAACATCTGTGGTGCTTTCTAAAAATCTATAGTTTGTCTCCCACTTTCCAACTCCCCTTTAAGATCCAGTAGGTCTGGTGTGGCGCCAGGGATCTGAATGTTTAAGAAGCTTCCCTCTTGGTTCCGATTTTGAGTAAGATGGCACAAGCACACTTTATCCACCATCTTCCACTAAATGCAGCTATAAAATCTGGAAAAGATGCATGGAACAGCTATTTGAGGAATCTGAACAAGGAAATAGTAGCAGATAGATTGGGGAAGAAGACCAGAACTTAAAGTACAGCCAAAGTGGTGATGAGTTTACCTTTTTTAGTGTTTAGTATCCTCTAGCTTGTACTCAGTGCAGCCTGAAACCCAGAAGTAGATATCAGCACAGAGAGAACTCCAGGAGAAGTCCTCTATTTCTGGTTTGATTTGCCTAACACAGAGAGAATGTGTGAGAAAATTCCCCATTTTTCTTTTTTCCTTTTCTTTTCTCCATTCTCTTGTGCCTTAGCACCCAAGCAATCCTGGGGTAGCAGTGGCAGTCGTAGTTAGTAGTAAGGTGGCCAGTGGGAGCCCAAAAGTCGGAGGGAGAGAAACTTTCTTCTCACTTAAGGAAGTAATTCCAAGACAGTGAGGAAAAACACATTGCTTTTTCTTTTTGTCTCCGTCTTCCCACTGCTTGACTTTCTCTCCCCCCAGAAGCAAGGATAGACATGGGAAGTATGTGGCCGAACAGAGTAAATAAACCCCCAAACTTTTGGTCAGAGTATCAAAAAGAATCCCTGGGAGGCTGGAAAATATCAGGGAGATTAGAGAGGGTGAAGTCAGAGAAAATGACCCTCAAAGTTATGTCTGACCTACTGGGTCCATCCCTGAGCTGAAGCTTTGATCCTAAGCAGCATACATATACTTTGAGAACTCAACTGTACTTTAGAGTCTTTGAAAATTGAAATTATGTTGAGTCAGTTTGCTAAAAACACATAACAATTATAAATGTGTATGCTCCTAATAACAGAGCTTCAAGGTACATGAAGCAAATATGGACACAACAGGGAGGAGAAATAGAGAAATACAGAATTATAGTTGGAGACATCAACAATATTGCCTCAGAAACTAATAGAACAGATAGAAACAGGTTAGACAGGAAATCAGAAAGGGTATGGGCCAACACTATTCATCAACAGGCTCTAACTGATGTTTATAGAACACTCTAAATCAGCAGAATATGTATTCTTTTCAAATACATAGAACATTCACCAAGGTAGACCATACCCTAGGTCATTAAAACAAACAAAAGTAACAAAATGTAAAAAAAGTTGAAACCATGCAAAGGATGTTCCCTGAACATAAAGGAATTAGACTAAAAATTGACAACAGAAAGATAACAAGAAAATCTCTAAAAACTTGAAAGTTAAATATCTATGGGTCAAAGAGAAAGTTTAAAGAAGAATTAGAAAATATTTTGTACCAAATGAAAAAGAAAATGTAACACATAAAAATTTGTGGGATGCAGATAAAGCAGTCTGGCTGGGGAGAGGGAGGAGAATGGGAGAGGGAGGAATTATAGTATCAAATGTTTATATTAAAAAAGAAGACAGTTTTCAAATCAATAATCTATGCTCCTACCTTGAGAAACTAGAAAAAAAAGAAACAGTAAATACACAGCAAGAAAGAAGGACGGAAATAATAGAGAGCAAAAATCAATGATATTGAAAACAGTAGAAACAGTTTTGAAAAATCAATAAATCAAAATCTTGGTTCTTTGAAATGATATATAAAATTGGTAATATAGGAAGACTGACAAAGAGAAAAAGAGAAGGCACAAATGATAAATGATAAGGGAGCATTGCAAACAACTCTTCATGAATAAATTCAACAACTTCGATGAAATGGCCAATTCCTCAAAAAGCACAAATTACCAGCACTCACCCAAGATGAAATAGATAATTCGAACATTTCTATGGCTATTAAATAAATAGAATCCAGTTTAAAACCTTTCAAAAATAAACTTCCAAGTGCAAATAGCTGTGTTGTTGAATTATTCCAAATATTTTGAAATAATTATATATAATCTCTTCCAGAAAATAGAAGAGGATGAAACACTCCCCAACTCACTTAAGAGGTCAGTATTACTCTGACATGAAAACCAGACAAAGATGGTATAAGAAAAGGAAAATAAAGACCAATATTCTTGTAAACACAGATGTAAACTTTTAAAACAAAATATTATCATAATAAATCCAACAACATATAAAAAGAAAAATCTGGAGTTTATCCTAAGAATATGAGGCTGGTTTAATATTCAAAAAAATCAATCAATGTAATACACTTGATTAATAGTTTAAAGAAGAAAACCACACAATCATATCAATTGAGACAGAAAATCATTTGACAAAACGTCAACACCCACTTAAACCAGTATCGAAGAGAACTTCTTCAATCTAATAAAGGCCATCTGTGAAAAAATGTAGAGCTTAAATTATACGTAATGGTGAAAAACTGAATGCTTTCCCCTTAAGATCAGAAAGAAGACAAGGTTGTCCACTCTCACCACTGCTAGTTAACATGGCACTAGAAGTTTTAGCTAATGTGAGAAAGCATGAAAAGGAATTAAAAGGTACAGAGAGTGGGAAGGAAGAAATAAAGTAGTTCCTATTCACAGATGACATGATTGTCTGTATAGAAAATCCCAAGGAATCCACAAAAACGTCCTGGAACTAATAAAGGAAGTTTAGAGGATACAAAGTCAACACTCAAAAGTCAATTGTATTTCTATGTACTATCAATGTTCAGCTAGAAACTGAAATAAAAAAAAACAACCAATACTATTTACAATTTCTTGTAAAAATTAGATACAGTATTTGGCTATAAATTTAATAAAAACATATAGGATTTATATACTGAAGATTACAAAACCTTGATTAAAAAAAACAAAAAAAAACCCCAAAAATACCTAAATGGAGGGACATACCATATCCATGAATTGGAAGACTCAACATAGCAAAAGTGTCATTTATCTTAAAGTTGATCTATAGACTTACTGTAATTCCAATAAACATTCTCATAGGGCTTTCATAGATATAGACAGATTGATTTTAAAATTCATATTGAAAGGCAAAGGAACTAGAATAGGCAAAACAATTTTGAAAAAGAAGAATAAAGGTGGAGAAATCACATTTTCTGATTAGCAGACAGCAATGTGCTATTGGCAAAGGGATAAACATATAGATCAATGAAACAAAATAGAGAGTCCAGAAATAGACTTAAATAAATATGGCCAATTGACTTTTGACCAAAGCACTAAAGCAATTCATAAGAGGAAGTATAATCTTTGCAACATATTGAGAGTTGCAATTAAAAATGGGCAAAAGATTTGATTCAGGGAGGATGTGTGGATGCCAAATAAGCACATGAAAAGATATTCATTAGCCTTTATGAGATGTAAATTAAAACCAGGATGAGATACCACTACACAACAATTAGAATGGCCAAAATGAAAAATGCTGCTAATACCAAGAGCCGACAATGATGCACATCACCTGGCACTCTCATACGCTGCTAGTGAAAATGCAAAATAGGACATACAGCCACTCTGGGAAATAATTTGTCAATTGCTTATAAAAAACAGACGATTACCACATGACTCTGGAATCCCTCTCCTATGTATTTACCCTAGAGAATCAAAATCTTATAGTCACAAAAAACTTAGCCACAAATGTTTATAGCAGGTCTATTCATAATATCCCCCAAACTGGAGACAACCCAAAGTCTGAAACAGGTAAGTGGACGAACAAACTGTGATACAGTCATACAATGAAATACTGTTTGGAAATAACATGGAAGTACTAAAACACACAGTAAGTTGGAGGAATCTCAAGTGATTATGCTGAGTGAAAGGAGTCCGACTTAAAATGTCTGCTGTGTGATTCCATTTTTATGGTACTCAAAAAGACAAAACTGTAGAGATGAAACCAGAGCAGTGCTTACCAGTGGCTAGGAGTGGGGAACAGATGTGACTGCATGAGGTGTTTCCTCAGGGTGATGGAAATATTTTGTCTCCTGATTGTGGTGCTAGTTACATGAATCTGTACCTATGCGTATATGTCAAAATTCATAGACCAGAACCCAGCAAAAATCCATTTTACTGTAGGTTCATTTTAAAGATTCAAATACACTATTAACATTTCTCTCTTAATGCTATGCTGCTATCCAGGCTGTCTAACACTTCTCTGGAGCAACTACCTGATGATGGGCATCTTAGGCAGAGTTTGGGAACTCCCTTCCCAAAAGTTAGAACTTATTTTAGAGAGTCACAGTCAACAGAAAATAACCTGCAGCAGGAGACAGGCAGTCATTTCAAAGCAAGAGCAGCGAAGAGTCTGAAATTCTGCCTTGCTGCCAAGTCAAACAGAAAACACAAATATTTGTATAGCTTTGTAACAAAAGAGCCATATGGGTTTTGGCAGAACGACCTCTTAATGGCACTTGTGGCTTTACAATAACTGAGCCTTGCTCCTATTATGCGGAAATTGCACGCAGATGTACCACATGTCAGGGACCACAGTGCTGCCCTGGGGAGAGGACATTAAAGATAAAACCCAGACTGACAAGGAGGAGAGTCTGTCTCCTTGTGCAGATGTGGTAAGCCCAAGAACTTCTTGGCACTGGATCTTGAGAATGTGTGCACTACTTAGAAGCGCCATTTGGATCACTTTGCAGTTGTGGGTTCATGACTATGTCTACTTTTAGCTGCACAGAGAGGATCTTAAGCCTTTTAGTTTGGGGATGAGGTGTTTGGGGATCAAAGGCAAAAAACTGGGCTTTTGGGTTTGAGTGGAGTGGTGGGTATTGATGGAGACTGGGGTTTCCAGTCCTGCACCCCCCACCCATCCAACTGCAAAATCTCACAACCTCTCTCGTTCCAAAAAGGAGATACTTAACCCCAACTTTCTTTCCCATCGGATTAAATGAAATGCTTGCACATTTATGGTTTTGGGTTAAGGAAGCAGGGATCAAGGAGGGCCCCTGGCATACAAGTAACAAGACCAATTTTAGGGCGCTTAAAAGGAATGCACTAGAAGGATAGGGGTGACTCAGAATCAAAGGAAAGGCTGGTCTCAGAAATAATAGGAACCTCGGTGGCAGGAATTATGTATGGGCACTCTCTTCAGAGAATTGCCTTCCAGATCAAGGAACACACTTCATCCACTTTCTCCATTTTCACTTTATTCAAGATTCAGTGTGTGCTCAGTCTAGGTTGAGTAACGTGCTCACCCTTTAGCCAGGGAAGAGGGGATCACCTTGAGTGACATGCAGTGGGGAAGGGAATAGTTCTACAAAAGCAAACCAAAGTCCTGTTTCCTTGAGAAGGGGCTGGATATTGTACAGGCAGAAACAACAGTTTCCAGATCACCATGGTGAGTTATTCTACGTTTTAAACAAAATGGCACGGAAGAGCGTGTGAATGGATGTGGGTGCAGTGCAGGGAGGGGTGGGGAAGCTGTTGGGTGTTATGGCAAAACCAGCAATTGCCGGGGACCGAGTGCCGCTCCAGGAACAGTGAGGGAGAGGTTGGTGCAAGGTCACACTCTCCGACTGGGCTTCAGCAAAGCTGGCTCAGCGCCGCAGCAAGCGGAGGTGGTTTCCAGGTACCCGGAGATGGTTTCGATACACTGGGTAGAGAGCATTCTGAGTTCTGATACATTAGTTGCTATCATCCTGCAGCTGACGCACGGAACATTCTCTGCCCAAGGCCGCTTCTCCCCTTTCGCCTCCCACCGCACAAGCAAGGCTATATCAATAAACCACGGCTGCTAGACTGGGTCACTGTCCACCTTGCTCCCGCTTTTAAGTATTTCTTTGTCTGTCTTTCTTAATCCTCCGTCGTAGCCCCTCCAGCCCGTTTGACTAGCTGCGCTGGACGCGGCAAGCAGTAGTCTAGTAGCTGGACCTGGCCCAGGACACTCAAAGGGTTCTGTCCTAAGCTGGCAAGTCCGTTACTCTGCCTAGACCTCTGCTTTCCTTATTTAAAGGATGAAGGGGTTGGGTTAGCTGTACCATACGATTTCTTTTTTGCTACAAATCTTAAAAGAAATATACTTTGGGCCATGATGTATTCCTTAGCTGGGTATAAGACTGTTCAGTTCAACAGGATTTTTTGAGTACTTATAGTAATGGTTCTTAAATGTTAGGGTGCGTAAGAATATTATGAAGGGTGGGTGAGTGGAGATGTCCTTGTTACAATGCAGACTCCAAGGCCCTGTCTCTGAAGATTTGGATTTAGTCATGCTGAGTGGAGACCAAGAATCTGCATTTTAAGCAAACCGGCCAGGTAATTCTGAGGCAGGTGGCCAAAGCTACAGATTTGCGTACCTGCTGTTCAATTCTCAGTCCCTGGAAAGGAACCTCCTCAGTTGGAGCTGAAGATATTTTAAAATGTTTAAAGTGCACAACTGACACGCCCCTCAAAGCTCCCTCCCAAGCCCCCCTGGATAGTGGGAAGGTGCTGGGAAGACAGTGGACGCCAGGGTAGCCAGGGGCTCCATCGCCTGTGTATTAGCACATGACAGCCCCGGGTTCCTGGCTCTCTCCTCACACCTGCGCGCTTTCCCTGCCTCACATGTAGCCATGCAATAAAGTGGTGGGGTAGAGAGTCTGCATAAGCACCTTGAGAGTTTTCCTTATTGCGGTAATTATTTCCTTATTGCGATCTTAAAAAGCACTGTTTCAGGTGAAGACATGTTTGAGATTAGTAGGTCTGATTTCTAAATATCTGGTTTTAAGAAATTGAACCTGCAGGCTACACTTTCACGTTAAGCACATCTCATGCTGGGAATTACATTGAAGGAAGCGTGGTATGTTGTTGTTTTTTGAATGTTGTTCTTTGTACTGTACCCTCTAGCTAGGAAATCTGTAAGTGCTTTTTAAAGTATTCAGTTTCACATCAAGGTGCTCCTTGTATGCATGTCATTTATAAGTGGTAAAGGAATATGTTTTATGTGTATAAAACGCTTGAATCTTTGTCTACTAGCTTGTACAATGTGTCATCAAAACCTAGAGTGGTTGCCCAAGGGTTCCTTGGCTCTTTGAGGCAGGGTACAAGAATTTGGTCATTTGAACCAGCATGTACTCCAAATAGATTCAGAGTCCTGACCGAACGAAAGTAAATTATAACAAGAGTGAAATGGTTTGAACAGTGAAAATGGATATAACTTACACTGGTTATATCCAAGAAACCTACTTGTGTAGTAAATAAAAATCAATAATTTAAAAAAGTAACGATTCTGGGAGAACATTACCACAGTGTTTGAGTTAACTGTGAATGTCATATGATTTATGATGTACAAAGCACTTTCCCACACATTCTCATTTGATACACCCTCTTGTCTTCACTGGTTTCAATCATAGGACAGAGATTGGATG